>NW_019154119.1:10133813-10286413 GCF_002288905.1 Enhydra lutris kenyoni
CTTCCCTTCCTTCCTCCCTGTCTCCCTCCCCCCCCTTTCTTTCTTTCTCTCTTTCTATGTATAATTCATTTACCAATTTTGTTCTACTTAGTATTGATGTTCAATTGATTCTGTCTCTCTTTTTAAAGATGATTTATTTTAGAGAGAGAAAGTGTATGTGTGTGTATGTGTGTGTGTGAGTGGGAGGGAGGGGCGGAGGGAGAGAGAATCTCAAGCAGATTCTGTGCTCAGTGTGAAGCCCTAGGTGGGGCTTGATCCCACGACCTTGAGATCATGACTTTAGCTGAAACTAAGAGTGGGGTAACTTAGCTGACTGAGCCACCCAGGTGCCCCTGATTATCTTTATCAATAAAGTAATAGTACCAAAATGATCATATCTATATATCTATATCTATATATATCTGTGCATCTGTATTTATATTTAGATAGCCTACATTTCAGGAATTTTGTCTTCTGGTTAACTTTGCTATAACTTAATTCTTCTTCTTTTTTTTAATGTGTTTCTTAATTTTCTTAGAACTGAACTTTCATTCAGCTACCAAAACACAGAAGATTAAAGAACCTATTCCACAGAAATCTGGGTCTGAGATGGGGTTTGAAGTCAAGTCTTATAAGACTTCAAAGCTTTTTCCACTGAAATCTTTGGCCTCCATAAACCAAAAAGACTGTGTCAGAAATAGCCTTCAAGAGCCTCTTCTTCATCTTGAAGAATAAGTTGATGGGATTTAAGAAGAAGAGTTTGGAGTCACTGTGGTTTTGGTGGGCTTATGACATAGGTCTTGAATTTTCTTCTCAATTCAAACACACACAAAGAGTGTTTCTCTCTGATCATTGTTGATCTTGAAAGAAGGATGACAAACTGCCTGGTAATAAATAAACCACAAAACTCAAAAGTAGTAACAACTCTCCATGCTGTTTTTAATATCCTTGATCAATAACTAGAATAATAGTAGTCTCACCTGACTAATGCATCTATTTTAAAGCCACAGATAGATTTTCAGAGACCAAAGAAAAGAGGAGTACTTGTTGGAGGAGGTCATTGAGAGGACATGACTGTCATTTGATCCATGAGCTGAACCTGGTCAATCTGAGGCTTCTTACCTCCTGCCCTGTCCTTGGAATGTATGTTCTCCCACAGTGGGAGCCCTTTTCAAGGATGCAGCCTTAAGAGGCCAATGTATTGTTGAGACCATCTGCATGGTATATATGACTAAACCCCACTAATGCCTCTATGTAAACTTTTAAGATTCTGGCAGCTGGATGCAGAGATTTCATCTTGTGGTACCCATGTGAAGCCTGGGATATAAGCTTCCTTGCTTATTAAACCCACCAGCTTACAGTCTGGAGTGGCCTGCCTCTTGAGTCTCTCCCTGCCCTTTGTGTACGGAGCTGGTTTGTGAAGCAACAGTACTGCAATTTTTCCCATCTCAGCTAGGAGCTTCTACACATGGTGCTTTCATGACTCATCCTTTATGGGGAGGCATCCTAGCTTCATGAATAGACTCAATGGCTTAAACCCAGATTTCTATTTTTTTCTTTCATTACTTTTGACTGGGCATGTAACTTAACCTCTTTGTCTTCTTAAATCTTTCCATCCTGCTGGGAGGGACTGTGAGAGAATTTTTACTGAGCCTTTTGTAATCCGGAGATGAAATATGCTATGTAAAGCCACTACCAAGTTGTCATTAATCATAACGAGGACTTAAGTCAGCTGTCAGTGTTGCAAGGAGGAGCAAGTCTATAGGGTGAAGTGACAATCCCTTCAGGAGCTCTACAACGCACAGACTTTGCTGACACGCACACTGCAGCTCGCCCAAGAGTGCAAAATCAAGCTAATGACTGCCGGGTAAGGGAAGGATGTCGGCAGGCTGGGTCAGGGAACAAAGTCTTCATTAAGGAAAGAATAATTTGAAAGAATCTGTGTAACTGGAAGCCTCTGTGAAGGTAGAGCTGCAGAATCCTTCCTGTTTGTATCTGGCCCTAAGAGAACCTGAAAGACATTTGCATGTATGGATACACGACAAGAGAAAACAGTTGCTGCAGAGTCTCCTGGAAAGCTCACTGTATCTTGACTTCTCACTCAGATACAAATTCTGCCGTTTCTTTAAAGTGTTTTGGACCTGGAACATCAGAAGAGCTCAGGAAATGTTACTCTTTTATTTTGAAGAAGCAAAATGCTGTTCACATTGGTCACCACAGGCTTAAGGTTGAAGCACATAACATTGCCTCCACAGACAGGGGCTAAATGCAAAACAGTGTGCCAATCTGTCTCCACCTGAGCTGATGAAAAATACCTTGGCCTTTATTTTTTCTACCAGAAAAATAGTCAGAGGATTCTGGAGCTCACTTAGTTTTATCCTTGAAAATAGACTTACTTCTAGTCCAGACTTTGTTTTTTGACCATGGCCTCCAGAGAAAAAGTCATTATAGAGCTACGGTAGAATATTCATTCCCTGGACCTTTTTATAGAATCCACTGGGGCAAAGGTTTTTCTCGTCAAACCAGGTGATTAGAACGGGCACAGAAGAGGCTGGAAACTCTTCACCAGACTGTGGCTGTACACAGATCAGATTTTCACAGTATGTATTATTCTTTGACTTCCCCTGACTTCTTCCTCTCCCACCAGCTGGCTTGCTTGGTATTTAGGCAGTGAGCTTCAGCAGCTCAGACTTCCTCCTTCTGCTTGGAAGGCTCTAAGCCTTCTCAGCATAGTTCCATCTTTTTATTCTGTGGGATTGACCAGCAGTTACAAAAGAACGCTCTCGATCTCCCTTGGGAAATGGGCAGGGGAGAGAGCATGCAAATCACCATTATGATGTTTCAGTTCTTCCCATTATTTTCCTATTCCCAGCTTAAGCTGAACTATTTTAGGATGCCTTTAGAGGCAGCTTTGCCAGCAGAATGACCACAGAGGATGCTAAAAACAGGTGGAGTTTGTTGAAAGTTTAACTGCTCTCTGGTGCTTCAGCAGGCATTTATATTACATTATCTCATTTAAAACATAAGCAAATTCTGAAGGTCAGAGAGATTAAGAAACTTTCTCAGGATCACACAGCCAGGATGTCACCAGGATCCATGTTTAGGCTTGTATATCATATATATATATTATATATATTATATACATATATATAATATTATACTATATATATATAATTATGCTATTTGCTATTAGTAATGTCAATAATAACATTATCAAGAATCCTCAGGCTATGAGGCTGGTCACATTCTCTCCTTTGTGTTAGACAGTGGATATAATTAAAGCATCCCAAGATTAAAAAAAAACAGCAAACTTAACAAAATGGTTAAGATACTAGAGCATTAAGGTGACTCCAGATGCTTCTCTTGCCATTTAACAATTTTACCTTTATTTTTTATCTACAAATGGTAACAGTTTCAAATATTTCCCTTTGCTCAGGATATAATTTCCAGAGGGTGTTCTTTGCAAGGGAACTGAACTCAATGCCATTAAATAGCAATTACCATGAGCTCCTGCTTCTGTGCCATCATATTTAATAGGGTTTCACAGGAGTCTGTCATAATGATGTGAAATGGGGTTTTGGTTTTTGTTTAATTCCAAAAAGAAAGTGTGTGCTTTTAAAAATCCACCAAAGAGTGTTTAATAACATTGTTCTCATCTCCAATGAGCAGATGATGCTGATTTTAAAGAGACAGTGTAGCTGCAAAGAAAACACAGTTGCAGGACAGGATCCTGAGGTTGGAGAGAAGGAGAGCTGTAGCATCATGTGCAGAATACTGAACAATACATCACATGCTTTCTTATCTAAGCAACAAATTGGCACCAGATATGAAACACAAGCCTAGAAAATGAAATGAATGTA
The DNA here is from genome assembly GCF_002288905.1 of Enhydra lutris kenyoni. NCBI lineage: Eukaryota > Metazoa > Chordata > Mammalia > Carnivora > Mustelidae > Enhydra > Enhydra lutris. The sequence goes on from NW_019154119.1 coordinate 10,137,653, forward strand.
GTGAACACGTCCTTTAAGAGATGTCCTTCTTTTATGTGTAATTCAGTGGTGAGCAAGGGTGTCCTCTCTAATCTTGGTGTTGATTTCATGCTTGTGATGATCCAATGTCCTACTGAAATGTTTACAAATTTATGGGGGAGGAAGTCTCATGTTCTCATGGTTGTGAGTTCAGTCTTCTTTCAAGCTGCGTGGTAAATTGGGAAATATTTCTCAAAAGCATATAGCTTACTTATCTGAAGGTATATGGTTATTCTCCAAAATTAGAAGGGACTTCTGCTCTGATACATGTTATAAGGTGCTGAGGTTTAAGGGCATACAACAGAGCCATTTTCACTGAGGGCAGGTTTTGTCTGAGTATCTTCTGTTGTTCCGGGCCCCATCTAGAACCATCAGCTTTTTAAATTACTTGGTAAAATGATCTAAGCAGAATCTCCATATGTGGTGTATCTTTCCTCTTTATCTAACAGTATCTACCAAACAATACACTTTTTTCCTAAGCAACTTGATTCTCTGTTCCATCACTATAATGTCTTTGATGGAATGAATCAGCATGATGTCCGACAGGATTGTGAAATGTTGGGGAGTTGATACAGAATGAATTGTGTTGGCACAGAACTGGGGAGTTGACAACCTAGAAGAGCTATACTTTTGTCTCCCACCAAGTGAAAGTAGACTACATTTAGTGTTCTTTGTTTAAGGGAATGAATTAAAATGCATTGGTTTTATCAATTGCTACAAACTTGATAGTGATAACTCCACTAACAGAACAACCTGGCAAGAAGCTGCAGTAGGCATTATCACCGATTTCCTAACTCCATCAATGTTTTGCACTGGCCAAACTAGAGTTAAATGGGGGATACGTTGAGAATCATTACACATGTGTCTTTTCAATATTTTATGGCATTTCTATGGTTCCCCCAGAAGATCAAATATTTCTTTTGAGATATATTTTGGTAGAGATGGAGTAATGTCAATACTTTCATTTGCTCCTTCAAATCAAGTAGTTCTTTCTTGATAGGTCAAGATCCATATGAGGATTCTGCAAGTTGGAATAAGTATTGGGATCTACACATTGTTGAGAATATTTATTCCAAATATAAACTTATGACCATGAGATAAGGTGGACATCAGTAAAACTCTATTTGAATAAAAGATCAAGGGTGGGGCGCCTGGGTAGCTCAGTGGGTTAAGCCGCTGCCTTCGGCTCAGGTCATGATCTCAGGGTCCTTGGATCGAGCCCCGCATCAGGCTCTCTGCTCAGCAGGGAGCCTGCTTCCCTCTCACTCTCTCTGCCTGCCTCTCTGCCTACTTGTGATCTCTCTCTGTCAAATAAATAAATAAAATCTTTAAAAAAAAATAAAAGGTCAAGGGAAAATAACCTATAGGTGTCACCATAATATATAGTTATTTATTATCTTATTGGATCTTTGTAATGATTAAAAATAAAGGGTGAGAAAGAGCTTATTGATTTATTTTATTTTTTTAGTAAAGTAGGTTCCACATCCAGCATGGAGCCCACCATGAGGCCTGAACTCACGACCTTGTGATTAAGATCAGAGCTAAAATCAAGAGTCAGATGCTTAACTGACTGAGCCACCCAGGCACTCTGAAAAAGAGCTTTTTAAATATCAGTTTCCTCTCCCACCACAGTGTTATAAATCTCTTGAGGTCAGGTATCAGGCTTTATTTATTCCTGTGGTGCCAAATATGTCTGACATATAGCTTGGCTCCTACAACTAGACATCAGTAAATGTATATCGAATTGAATTAAATAAACTACATTTCATATCCAGATTCCTCTTAGCATCAGAGAGTGGTGAACATGACATGGATGTGGAATAGGAATAAAGGAAACAAGATAATTTTGAGAAATGTTCTGTCAAAACTTGACATGCTCTGTAATACATGGAAAAAGGACAAACTTAATGAGAGAGTTTAAATCTAATCTATCCAAGCTCATTGAGCTAGTAAAGGGCTGACATTACTAGCTCTGTGACTCTGACCCATCAGTGAATTCACCCAAATGTTAGTTACTTCATTTGCTGGGTTGTTGTAAGAAGGTGATGGACGTCAAGTACTCAGTGTCAAACAAAGCCCCTGGCACAGTAGATGACAGGTTATGGATGTTATTATTGGTAAACTGCTGCAGGAGGGACCTTTTCCTTCACTGGAATTATCAAGATTGTAGATTCTGCTGCTTTTAAATATTTGGCCAAATACTTGTATATTGCTCTCTGGTGCTCTTTTACTACCTTCATACAGATCTCCTTTCTCCATTTTCCTTTCTTCTCTTGATGTTCTTCCTTCTACTGAAGGATTATAACTTTCTTTTCTATTCAGTGTTCTCTGAGAACATGTTTGGCCTTCAGTAGTTGGGCAATCCTGAGGAGTTAAAATCCCAAGAATGACTGGCCAATGAGGATCAGGAGTTGGTGGATTAATATTCGGGTTCCCTTGCCTGTCAATGGGGGCAATTCTAAGATGTATTTTACATTCTCATAGAAGGTCCCCAGTGGGTTTGTGCCTTGTGATATTCAGTAGTGCATATTTATTGGCCTTTCTCCCATTTATTAGTCATTTATCCATCTCTCATATCATTTATGAGGACCACCTTTCAAATATACTTCTTGACCCCAAATTCTTGCCTCAAAATCTGCTCAAAATACCAGTCCTATCTGATTGTCCTACTCTGATCTTATTTCTTAAATCTAGTGGAGAGGATCAGTCTCATTTGTAATAGAAACATTTTACTGGTTTTACTTCAGAAGATCATTTTATCTACAAACTCAAAGGTCCTTAACCATCACCTTATATTGATGCTATAATGCTTCAGAACAGGCATTTATCTGATGAAATTGCTTCTTGGGATGATCACAGGAAGCAAGGTGAAGGTTTTGTTTAGTCTAAAGAAACTGGTGAAAAGAGATCAGCTTGAGTCTTCTATATTCTTGGCAGAATCCTTATGAAAGATGAGGAGGACCTGAATCAGGGTTGCGGCTGTAGACATGAGGATTAGGGACAACAGATAGCATAGAATCTAAGAAGTTGAACCCATAATAACCATACCCTGTCTTTTCCTTACTCTATGTTCCAGAGTTATTAAGATTTTACTCTACAGAACCAAGCCCCTGGCTTAGGAGATGAAGGATGCTCAAAATTGTAGATCTGTAGAGTATTTGCAATGGCATTGAGCCTCAGTACTTAGCAAGGTGGTGTGATACAGAAGAACTGTGGCTGGTAAAGCTTTTATATGAGGAAGCTGAAAGCAACAGAGAGGAAGTGATATATTCAAAGTCATGCATCTTGAGGTGGGAGTGGGGAACTGAAGTGAGGCTTCTGTTATTGGCTCCTGGTCCTTTGTTCTGTCCAGAACTCTGTGTCAATGGATGATCACATCAGTGCTGATATTTGGGTTGAATTTGGATCTTCAGCCTTGATTTTACTTCTCTTTGGAGTATATTTACTAGAACATTACTGGTCATAATGTGACCTATTATTATTATTCTTAATTTAAAATGATTTTTATTTAACAGTTCTTGGAAGTGTTATACTCCACACTGATTCATTGATGATAACATATAAGCCTGTTTTTGTCTCATGCTATTTTATTTCTCTAAGAGAAATATTTTATGTTCTTTGAATCTTACAGTCTCCTATAAATCAAAGTAAAATAGTTTTTTTCCCTATTTTACAGATAGGAAGACTGAGTAACAGAGAACACATTTTGTTGGGAAAACATCTGGAGTGGGAGACTGCTTGATTGGAATTTGAATTCTGCCAATTGTCTTAAGCAAATTTCCTAGCTTCCCTGTGATTCAGTTCTCTCATTTGAGGATTAGATGAGGATTGAATATATCAATGTAATTCAATGCACTCAAAAGAGGTCAAGCATTATTATTCTAACATAGTTGTTGAGGAAGCAGTAACTAACAAGGTCAAAATCTTACAACAAATGCAAATGCAGGAGATTTTAAATAGTACCCTTTAAAAACATAGAGCTCAGGCCCACCTTTACCCTCTTCAGTGAGTGGATCAAGTGAGAGACTATTTCTCATTGGTTGGGGTGGCTTCGGCTTGAAGATTCTATTTAGCATGCACAGGACCCTTTGCAGTATAATTATTGGCCTGATGAATTGCTGTATTCTTTTTTTTTTAAAATTTAATTTATTTATTTGACAAAAAGAGAGAACACAAGCAGAGAAAGAGGCAGGCAGCGGGAGAGGAAGAAACAGGCTTCCCAACTAAGCAGGGAGCCTGACATGGGATTGGATCCCAGGGCCCTGGGATCATGATCCAAGCCAAAAGCAAATGCTAAACTGACTGAGCCACCCAGGGGCCCCTGCATTCTTTTTTTTTTTTTCTTTTCTTTTTTTTTTTTAATGTTTATCTGAAAGAGAGAGAGAGAGTGAACACAGGCTGGTTGGGGGCAGAGTTGGCAGCAGACACCCTGCTGTGCAGGGAGCCCAATATGGAGCTGGATCCTAGGACCCCGAGATCATGCCTGAGCGAAGACAAATGCTTAACTGGCTGAGCCATCCAGGAACCCCGAATTGTTGGACTCTTTTCGAGTGATTCAGCTTACCCATTCCTCCAAATGTTAATAAAGCATCAATTCCCAGTCACTTTCCAACAGTGTTGTCATTACCTACCATTTCAGGAAGCTTACAGGGAACAATATACAATTATTTTCAGGAATTGGATGGCTGTATTTGAACTTGGAAGAGATCTCTCCTTTTGTTTCTGTTTCTTTCTTGCATATAGAATAAATAGTTATGGATGTGAGTTGAAACATTACCTATCAATGTGAAATTAATGGAGAAAATTTTAATACATTTGCATATATTTCAAGGGTCATTTATTGGTAAAAACAGAGATGAGTTAATTAAAACAAATTTACACAATTTGTGGTTTGATGGTGGAAAATTAATAGCAAAAATATGGAGTGTTAGTGTAAATGTATTTTTGATCTTAGTATCTTTTGATTTATATCGTGTTGGTAAATGTATAAATCTTACCATTTGTCATCACAAAATATAGACTATGTCTGTAAAATTGTATTGGAGGATGACAGACATTTTCTTTGAATTAATGACAATGATTTTATTATGGTAGAGATAGGATTTGTGTTATTTTTAGGAACACATTACATTTTTATTTAAGTTTATGGATTTAGATTGTTTTCTTTGGAGTCGTACTTTTTATTAAACTGACTTGATGTTATTTTGTGGATTATTTCTCCCTTTAATATTATGGTGAAGTCCTTTTGCTTTAAGCTCTGCAACTGCTATTTATATTTCTAATGGGATATTAGACCTCGGAGGCTTCTAGAGTTTCTCTTACTGTAATTGTCTACTATTAAAAGACTGAATTGTTGGTCTTGCAGGAGTGGAGAACATCCAGTTCAACTGTGTTGTGTGTTACAGTTTAATATCCATCTCATAAAAACTGCTAAAAATAAATCTTCAATTTGCAAATACTTTGGATTTTAGGCATTGGTTTGTGAGAAATTTGTATCATGTTTGGCAGCTCTCTTCTATACAATAGTAGCAAATTGCTATCAATTGTTCTGTTATTTTTCAATTTCTTTAAAAATGTTGGAGTATTAAATTGGTTGTCAGGAGACTTGAGATTTAGTCTTGAATTTGCCTTTAGCTCACTTTGGTGACCTACTTAACCTGTGTGTCTTGGTGTCTTCATCTATAAAATGAAGAGAGGAAAGGGCTTGGGTCAGATCAGAACATCTCAGAGATTTCTTCTTTTGTGCTCTGATCTTACCAATGGTATATTTTGGACTACAATTGACAGACTTAGGTTGTTATGATAATAATGGATTTGTTTAGGATAGAAAGGAGGTTGAATTAGAGGAAATGCCCCAGGTAATATGGGAGCTGGAGAATTAAACTATCTATAAAGGAATATTTGAATAGAGGCTACTTGGTGGTGCTACAAATGGGCCAAACTGTCTTGGTAAAAGTAGGTAAAGTATAGTAATATGTCACTAACAGGCTTGGGGAGGTTAGTGGAACAAATTCTACAAAGGAGCAATGCAGAGAAAAAAATCACAGTCAGTGTAAGGACCTATTTAGCAAGAGGCTTTCATTAAAGTTAAACTGTCACTGCTTCCCCTTCCCCCAGGGGATTTGCTTGGAGACAAGTCCCAGAAACCAGTCTCAGGTAACAAAGCTCAATACAGGGGTGGGTCAGGCCAGGTGGAGACATCCATCAGTGGGTGGATCATACTGTCTCCCTGGTTACCAAGGAGTATGGGCCCTGCCCTTTGGGAGCCTTTTGGGCGCCAATCCCAACCAAGGTGGTAGTCTGGGTCAAATGTCTACTAGGGTAAATTGTAACTCAATCGGTCACCTAGCATCACTGTGGAGTTTCCTGTCTATGTTACAATCTCATTGGCTACCTGTGTGTGGCCAGGCCCGACCTCATGGCCCTTGCCCTTAAAAGCTAGTCTGTGAAACAGAGAAGGGTCGCCTTCTCTTGTAAGAGGTGCATCCCCGAACGTCCGGTTAGATTCTTGATGCTTGGCACGAAATAAAGCTTTGATTGAACTTCGCTTTATATCAGTCTGGCTCCTTTAATCACGGACCCATTATTGGGGCATAACAGTCAGTAGGTCATACTTAGGGCTGGTGATATAGAAGTATGGCTTCGGATGAATGTGCACAGAAAGAGGCAAAAGCAAAAGGGTTCTGTCACGGGGGATGGGTTGGAGGAGGATGAGATAAAAGATAGGAAATATTGCAACTGAGAATCTATAGGGTTGCCTGAAGCTCATCTGTCATAGAGACATTGGGTTTGCTGGAAAAAAATTAATTTTAAGCTCTACTAACTTTAGGTGTCATTGCGTCTAAAAGTAAGTATGTCTTCTTAGGTATTGTGAATGAAAAGAGGGGGAAAAGTGATCAGAATATGGCACCATGCATTAGTGCCACATCTTCTTCTGCAAGACCTTAGAGCTTTTTTTTTCCCCCCTTTATTTCTACCAGCCAGAGAGAATCAGAGAATGATGGAGGAGGAGGAAAAGTACTTAAGGAAGGAGATTTTAGAAACTGAAAGGATCTGTTTTAGCTAGGTTGGGAAAGATGTTTCCTTGGTTACAGATCTTTATATGTAGTAGAATTATGGTGAAAACACTTTAAGGAAAATTACTTGATTGCTGGAAGATATCAGAGTTTTTCAACAAATATTTCATTGAAAATAATGGGTTGAGCACCTGCTGTGTGCAAAGCTTTGAACTGAGTGCTCTGGGGGATATGAAAAATTATACTCCATTGTTCTCGACCCTGGGGAGTTCATACTAGAGATGGAGAGACAAAGCACACCAAACAGTAATTAAATGATAAAGTAAGATTTAAATATCCATCTGGAATGCTGTGGTATCCATAGGGATTCCCTCCCTTCACCTGTGAGTTTGGGTCAATTAAGAAATATGCCAAATATAATGCATATTAGGGCAATAAATGACCTTTATTTTTAGTAGATAAAGGCTGGACTGAAGAACACGTAGTTTAACATAGATCCCAGTAGGCAGCCTGACATTAAATTCTAGAATTAGACTTATACTCTAAGCTATGCAGTGCCTCTTTCCCCTATGGGACAGAGAGGAGTTACTATTTGTGGCAGAGCTCATTTCCAAGAAGAAAAGAGAGGAGTTGAGCCTCTAATTATGAATTTATTCTTCCCTACTTTGAATAGGGGTAGAGAGATGTCAATAATTAAACTCTTTTCTTGGGAAAGATTCACTGTGAGTGGGAAAAAACATTTCCCTTAACAAAGGATATCAGTGAAACAAAGAAAGTTTATGCAAAGTGCTGAAGAAGGGGCCATGCTTTAGGTGCTGGAGATAGAAAAGATTCTTGGACCAGAGTGTGTTGGGAGAGTTTTGTGAAAGGAAAAGGATTTGAGCTGGCTTTTCAGTGGTGATAACTTTTATTTAGCATGGAGAGGATCCTGCTGATGGCAGTGGTGGGAATGATGTGAGCAAAGTGTTAAGAATACAAGGATGTGAACACCAAAGTAAGATGATGGCCGTGGGAACAGAAAGAAACAGTAGAGGTAGGATGTAAGGAGATGCTATTGAAGGGGGAAATTGAGCTTAAGGGCAGGGCTCCCTGTTCTTATTCTCCTTTGGTGACTTTAGTGTACCAATTAACGTCTCTAGGTCTTTCTCAGTTTCCTCATCTGCAAAGTGGGAGAGTTTGGATAGATAGGCTTCTCTGGGTTTCCATTAATTAGCATGGCCTACCTTGCTGGGAGAGGGTATTAAGATTATCAGGAGGAAACAGAAAAGTGAAGACCAGAACAGATGTATGGAATTATCCTTCTATATTCCTGAGAGATACAGAGATAGATAAGACTTTCAGCGGAATTTTCTGAGAATGCGGTTGTGTTGTTTCCTGGGAGCTAGTGACATCTATGGGGGAAAAATTGCCTCCATAGTACATTATATAAGCTGAATGGGGTGGGTGAGGAAGCTCAGCTCAAACCGTTTTGGCTTTTAGGCCCAGATCCAGGTAAGGATCACTCAGTGTAGACCCTGAGCTGCCCCCTAAATGGCAGAGAGCTAGGAGGGAGACCCACGGAAGTCTTATCCCCTCCCCTCTTCCCATGCCAGCCCACTGCTAAACAGATTTGTCTTGGGTTAAGGAGAGATTTTTCTCTTGAACTCTTAAGTTATGCATTGAGAACATTCTTTGGATCGCTTGCTCTTTCCAAATTCATAAACCTACTAAAATTTTGCATATTTAAGGTAGGACTGAACTCCAGTATCCTTACTGTATTCTCCTAAATCATCAGTCTCATTACTTTTAGTGCACATTGGTGAGATTTTATTACCCATTTTAAAAAAGCTGTCTTTTATCTCAGATTTTAAAATGCACATATATTCCAAGTGGGTCTCATTCTACAGAAGAGACCAAAGGGGCTAAGTGAGGAGGAAACAATCCACAAAATAGTTATTTTCAAACATGATAAAGTTAATACTGCGTGCATGCATGGTCCATGATACTTTTAATGTGAATTGATGTATCATTTAGCTCAATTGCAAACCAATAACAATGCCTTATTGATGTGCAGCACTGAGTCCTCTGATAAAGCTGGTTTCACTGTATTTATAGTTCATTCATTCATTTGTTCATTGTCTAATATTTAGTGAGCCCCATTAGGCACTAAAGCTTGTGTTAGGTGCTAAGGATACAATGGTGAGCGAAACAGTTGAAATTTCTGCCTTTTTAGAGTAGTGAGCAAATCTTAGAAATACATAATAAAACCATGAGACTTGCTATAAGGGAAAAGCACAGATGTCTCAGTAATTTCCGATCAAGCCAGCCATGGAGTTCCAAGGCCTGAGAATGTAGACACATGTGTTCCAGCCTCACTATGTCGGGGCAGAATTCAATCCTTGATCCCTTTTCTAGAACATTCTGCCTTACCTTTCCCTCTTCTGTCAGGAAACTCCTGTCATCCCTGCAGGTCCAGCTCAAATGTCAGTGTCTTGTTAGATGGTGTGACATGGTTACTTGGAGCCGAGAGTGAAGATTGCCACCCCCAGTTTATTCCCAACTGTTCCCTAATAACTGTGTGACCTTAATATAGGCACTGACCCAGCTCTGTGCGACCTCTTCCTCTGCTCCCCTTCACACAGGCATCTTTGTAAGCCATATTCAGTCATCTAAAAGCTATATCAGGTAATTTAAGTATAAATTAAAAATGAGTGAGGTGATTACCTTAGGTCACTTATGCCTGGAGTTAAATGTCTCAGAGTCCTGCTCCTTGGCTCTCAGGTTTTACTGTGGGATTTCAATAAGAGCTGGGGGAGCAAGGAGTGGCCTCTCATGCTCATGAGCTTCAGCATATCCCAAATTGTAATTTTAGTTCTGGCTTACGATGACTTCTCATTTTGACCTCCCTGTACTGGGTTTATATAGGTGCCCAATATGTGCCCAGTAACTATCTGCAGAACTGGAAGAAAAAAGAAAGAAAGAAAAAGAAAAAAAAAAATTAAATGGCCAAGAAATGACATTCTAGAAAAAGCTGGTAAATAGCCAGGGGTTACATTGTCCTCAGGAAAGGACCTTCAGTTCCCCCATCACAGGGAGATAGGACCACAGTTCCAGGACCCACAGGGTTGGGAGGGAGTACCCAAACATGGACAGACTCTAGCCTACCAACCCAGGCTGCCTGCCCCGGAGTGTCTTTCCCAAGACACTTTCTTGTGCTTTTCTTTCTTGTGCTAAGGGATCAGGCTTGACATGATCACTCTCTTGGAGGAGGGTAAGACGTATGAGTCACTCAGGACCTTATTTGATAAATATAGACACTTTTATGTGAAAACAAGTTTTATTCTGGTGGATAAGAAAACATCAAGGTATCCTGAAGCAGGGATTGAGTTGGGATGTGGAAAGGGGAAAGGTGAAGGATGGGTTTTTAGTAGTGTATAAACTGGCTTCTTACAGCTAAGCTCCAGCTGTTTTCTTGGGGTTTATTTTTCTGAGGATTTCAGCTGTAGCTCAGCGGCATAGGATGCATGGTTTCGTTCCACCTGTGAGGGTGTGGCCAAATGAACAAGGTTCCACCAGACAACAGCTGTTGTAAAACTGGCTTAGAATTTTCTCAGCAAGCCTTACGGGTTTGTCTTTTGCTAAGCTTCTCTCTTTACCCACGTCTCCCTCACTGCCTTCGTCTTCTCTCTCCATTTCCTTTGTTTCTCTCCCTCTTTTGTCTCCCACCTTTTTTTCCCTCTCTGCTCTCCCCAGCCGTCTTTCTGTCTCTGTCACCACCACCCCCCCATTACTTCTGTCAGTGCTGCAGGATTAAGAGCCCAGTACATGAGCAGCACGACCCAGCCTCTGCCATTCCTTCCACAGCACTGAGGGCTGGGCTATCTCTTCCTAGAGAGCAAGAGGGCTGCGTGCTGCATTGCCGCAGAACCATGTAAAGAGTGAAAGAGTACTGTGAGCACATGTCATTCCCCTAGCCATTCACATGGGGGCACGGGGGTGTGGGGAGCCATTTGGATTTCAGGGGGCTCTGCACCCTGATGCAGGGGAACTGGGCACTCACTCTATGCTGGTTGCAGGACCAAAGTGTGCATAGCTGTCTGTGATTTGGAGATGGCACAGGGTGGCAGGAGATAGACCCTGTATTGTTCCTACACCACAAATAGAAAGAAGCAGCAGCTCAGAGGGCGTGCCTTGGCCCTTTGGGCGGGCTTGTGTCTCTAACCTCTTAGGGGGCTCACCCTGGAGGGCCTGGTGTGAGTGCTGGGGCAAGACTAGTAGACTCACTGCGGCATCTTGTTATGAGTCAGTGTTTACTGGGAGACTACTATGCAGGAGATGCTGCTCGGGACAGTGCTGGCAAGACACAGAGGAATTAAAATTGGTCCCGGTGACTTTCCACTTGAGAAAGGCAGAGTAGGTTTTAACTAAAGCTTCGAGTGTTCAGTACCCAGCATCAGGTGCAAGAAATGGGAAGGAGATGGAAGGAGGAAGAGTATGTGGAGAGGGCTTCCTGGAGGAGATGAGCCTGTAGGCAGAGGTGAGAGGAGGAGACCTACCAGGCCACCCTCAGACCTAGAACCAAGGAGGCTTCTTTCTTGAGGAGGCTGGCACTGCAGGAGGAGCATCCATCATGAGCCCCAGTAATTCGGGAACCTCATGCCAATGAGGCACTATTAGCTCGAAAGACAGGCAGAGAGACTTTGGTATACAGGGAAGGAAAACCTTTTAATTCTGCCCTTCTTGGTTCCTTGTCTGGACTAATAATTAAGTTGACATGAGAGAACTTAACAGGAGAAAAGCAAATTGAATTACATACAAATGGGAGCCCCATGAAGATGTGAGAGGCTCCCCAGCAGTTAGGGAGTTGGGGTGTGTATGTCTTCTTGACCAAGGAGAAGGGGGTACAGTTTGGGGACTTCAATGGGGAGGAAGACAATCCACAGAAAGATGGGAAGAGCAAATGTTTGATCAATGAATGTTTGCTGTGCCACAGGGAAAAGTCTTTTTGATTAAGAAAAAAAAAAAGTTATCTTTGGTGATCACTCTCTTCCAGGTACAGGCCTCTGATCTAAATTGTTTTAGGCGGTGAAAAGAGAGGTAAAAAAGCTCTTCTTCAGTCTGTTGGGCCTTGATTGTCTTCAGCTCAAAATAACCTATATGCCAAAATGGCACGTTCTGGAGTGGCCTGCCCTGAATGAACCCCACGAATTCCCTCCTCTGAGAATTCTTTGGAAGTGTCACATATTCAAAACTGTGCTGGTCAATTGTTCCATTATTTCACTGAATTAAGCTCTTAGCCTTGAAAATAGGTCAGTTTAGTTTAACAGTTGTGTTTCATTTTAGGTGGTAGTGATACAGCTGGGCTCTCGAAGTCAGGTTTGTATTGCTCAAGGAATCAGGTATTTAATGAGGCATTTCTATGGAAACAAGAGGAAAACATGATTAATGATTGGAGCAAATTAGGAAACAGTTTCTTAGTTCTGAGGGTAGCCAGTCCAGACGGCATCTACATGTCAGGCTCAAAGCATCCTCAGAGAGGATGAGGGCAGACAGTGGCCATCTGAACAGATTTCCCTGGTTTGCAGTTTAAATGTCTCTGGTGATCCTTCTCAGTGGCCCACACAGCAACAGGCACAAAGATTATCTATATACAAACTATTGTGGCGATTTCTCTGAAGTTTATATCAAGTTGTCCAAATTTAGTTTGTATGGGTTTGAGAAAAGGGCAGTTTTAATTCTTAATGTTCTAAGTCAGAAGGTTGGAAGAAAAACTGGAAACAATAGTTTGGTGAATTGAAGCCAGATACTGAAGGAAACTAGTTTACTAGTAGAAAACAAAACCTTTAAAGGCCAATCTATTAACTACCAGCGTGTATTATAGTTTCTAGTGAAACATAATTTTTCTGTCTATAACCATCCCTATTTCTATCAAAGATGACCACAATAAGACTACTTAATTGCAAATTAAATCACTTCAATAAAATTGAGCTGATTATTTATGCAAGTGCGATAAGAATAGCAATTAAGCATATAGAATTTAAAATCTGCTTTGCTGGAACTTTCTATAAGGAATCTGAGATTGAACTTCTTTTTTTTTTTTTTTTTTTTTGTAAAGATTTTATTTTATTTATTTATTTATTTGTCAGAGAGAGAGAGGGAGAGAGAGCAAGCACAGGCAGACAGAATGGCAGGGAGAGGCAGAGGAAGAAGCAGGCTCCCTAATGAGCAAAGAGCCCGATGTGGGACTCGATCCCAGGACACTGGGATCATGACCTGAGCCGAAGGCAGCTGCTTAACCAACTGAGCCACCCAGGCGTCCCCTGAGATTGAACTTCTAAGAACCTCTCAATGTTAAGAAGCCAATCCAACGATTTGCCATTATACTTTACCTGCAATACCTATAGATTTGAGTTAATTCCTCTTTTCTCGAGGGCACCAAAATATCACTTAGCAGGAAGTGACCCTCTTACCTGGTAAGGCTGCTGGGAACTCTGTAAGGAAGATACCAAACCAATTTTTCCAAGGGGCTTTATTAGCTCCATCAAGTCAATATTAGTTCCTTAAAGCTGCCTGGTCATGCCTGAGTCTATGCATGTCTCTCTCAAACATGATATTCCAGGTAAAGCCTTGGTAATATAACAAATGTTTCCAATTGTATCCTGTTACAAGTAGAACAGATTCTTACTGAACTTATGTAAGTAACTATATTGCTATGAAAATATAAGAATACTCACTGAGAGTTTCTGAATGCTGGAGGTTTCAGGTAGGGAGAAAAATATACATGTTTCATCTTGTTTTAAATCATAGGTGGATTAAGAGAAAAGAGAAAACATTTCTTTAAATCTGGAAAAAACAAAACATTAAAGAGCCAGCAATATTTCAAGGAAATAGTCATAAAAATTATAATCATCCTCCTTAGTTCATCCAGTCCCATGTAATTAATTCTTGTTGATCTTGATTTTAAAGAAACTTTATGAAGTCATCAGTTTCTGCATTAGAGTTTTGTGGTTCATACCTGGTTCAGTGGTATGATCTGAAAGTTATCAGAGAGTTGCATTGTAGAGTACAGTTCCTTCCTTTCCATGAACCTTCTTGTAACTAAAGAACTTTTGCAAAAGCATGAGAGTACAACAGTAACAGTGACAAAAGACTTAGAAATGGCCACGATTAAAGATCTGATGAGAGTCTATCACAATGCAATTGACAAAGAGATCTGTTTATTTCTGTGACACATAACAATTTAAGATAACTGGAATTGAGACTGATAACATTATACCAGGTACAATTTAATGCAATTACTCAATGCAATTACATTTAGTTCAAAGAACATTTATTGAGCAATATCTCTGTGCAGACTTGTGGACAATACAGGGGTAAATACAGCCCAGACCCGGTGGAACGTAACACCCAGTGGACTGCGGGAGAGGCTGGAACCAAAGTGTGGGACAGTTGAAAAGACGAGGGTGTGGGGGCAGTCAATCACCCGTCCTTCCTCACTGGTTGCCTGCTCTTTTGTAAATCATTTTACCTTAGAGATCTTTAGTTTCTTTGTATCTAAAATGGAATTAAGGATGACTTTTCCTCTCTTCATAAGGGAGTTTGAGAATCAAAGGGGTTAGTAGGTCTGAAAACATTTAGTCCACTGTAAACTGATGCACAGAAATGCATCATTACTACACTTGTGAGTAGGGGCGTTATTAGCAATGCCACAGCTTTATCCATGGTTAATGATTAACATATGGTCACCTCTAACACTTAACTTCAAAGCAGGTATCTTTTAGCAAGCATTTTAATAGCCTACTTTGAATTACCTATAAGGTCTAAGCAAAACACAATTGGATTTCTTTGAAGAGATTCGGTTACATCTTTTCAGTAATTTAAGATGGCCTTTTCACATAATTTAGTTTGAATGTATGTTGTAGATGCAAGATAAAAGAAACAAATTTTTGTACGAAACAATTTGACAGGTACTAGAGAGGGGAGGAAGATAGGAAAGGACGGAGATGATTAAAAAAGGCAGAAAGATGGGGCGCCTGGGTGGTTCAATGGGTTAAAGCCTCTGCCTTCAGCTCAGGTCATGATCCCAAGGTCCTGGGATCAAGCCCCACATCGGGATCTCTGCTCAGTGGGGAGCCTGCTTCCTCCTCTCTCTCTGCCTGTCTCTCTGCCTATTTGTGATCTCTGTCTGTCAAATAAATAAATAAAATCTTAACAAAAAAAAGGCAAAAAGAAAGAACACTGGTGAGTGAAGCAAATTATAAGCAATAGCAGAGAGATCCTAGACCAGAGTCAGGAGACCAGGGTTCTGGTCCCACTCTGCTTCAAGCACTTGTTCCTTGACCACATCTCTTACTGCTTCTGAATCTTTGGGGGGCAAGGGGAAGGGTTAAGATAACAAATGGTAGGGGTTACAATTTTTGCCAACTCCAAAACTCATGATTCTAAACTTAAAGGGAAACATAACTTCAAGCCATGATAATGAACATTTTAATGTTTAACATGGAGAGCTTAGGCTGTGAACAAGAGACTGATTTTCAAACCAAGTTCATTTAGTTTCTTGGGTAAGTTTCCTTTAGTCATCGGCATTCTGAACAGTCCTCTGTTCAGACTGGATATAATTATGACTTACTGAGTGTGTCCCAGAAGAGCCATGAGTTAATGTCTTTGAGACAGCCTGAACTGCTCAGATGAAAGGTGGCTCTTGTAAATACATGGTTAGATGAGCCTGTTTGGAAACTGCGGGGTTTGGAGAAATGCTGCTTCAGAAATGTTATTCGAAAAAGGCGGGGTAGAGGACAGGGTGCCAGCACCAAATAAGATATGAAAGACAGAAAGCAAATCTACTGGGAAAGGAACAGGAAAGGTAAGGAAGCAACAATACTGTGAGAAAACCAAAAACCCCAAAACACGAATTATCTTGGTGTGTTACAAAAAAAGAATGTGGATATGTTGCAGTAGAATCAACCTATGATATTGTTGGCATTCTTTCTTAAGGATGTTTAAAGGTTTTAAATGGTAGAAATATTTATAGAGTATCTAGCATTTTCACTGCTGGATAAATGTTGCTGCCAGATAGCTCCTTTGTGACTCTGGCCATTTGATTCTGTAGATGGTGTCTGGGGACAAGGACCACAGAGACTGTCCTCCTATATTAACAAATTTGCAGTCTGCAAATCAAAGCAAAATGGCTCAAGTAAAGTTAGGTGGGATTAAGTGATGTTTGTGGTATGTTCTGTTGTGGTGATTATGAGCATCATTTTTTTACTCACTAATTAAAATATTCCAAAGATCCAAAAGAAAGAATGTAGATCCCCTACCCCTAACACTGTGTAAGGAACGATTTAATCAATCAAAAGTTCATAAATGATAAAGTACATGCTGGCTATGAAATAAAACTAGAAACAAGAACAAAAAGTTAACCAAAATTTCTAGTCCCTAAAAATGACCAACTATACCAAAACAAAATCAACTTTCTTAAATAGCACTAGGCCAGAGATTAAAAAATAAAAACTGAAATTATGTACTCTACAGAAATTAATAAGGAGAGTGCAAAATGTAAAAACAGAATAAGACTAAGGTTATACATAGAGAAAATCAATTGCATTTATTACATTTATTAGTAAAGAGGAAAAAGAGACAGCTAGAAAGTAGTCACCAACTTCCTACTGACCCAAGATTGCAAAAGACTCATTACAAGAAAATTACAAATGATAAACACTTGGATGCCAAGTGTTAAGTGGTAAAGTCAAATCATGGGTCCTTGTCCCCAGGCACCATGCTCCTGCCAATACATCCTCTCTCTCTCTTCAGTAATGGCTGGATGTTCATCTAAGCACTTTGATCTAGCTGGACTAAGTATAGAAAAACTGTTCTGTTTTCTCTCTTTATGAGAAGAGCAATGTCTAGGCTAACTCCCTGATGCTGTTGAGAAGAGGTATATATGGAAGGCTAGAAACCATGATTGTCGTAGTATTGGGATGGCCATTTATTATCACATCTGCTTTATAAATTATCTCTAGAGCTCTTGAGAGAGAGTGGCCACATTGGCCTCAAATCAGAGGAGTATTTTCTCATCTATTAATTTTTTTCATAAATATTATTCATCCAGGAAATGGATTATCAGAACATTGCTCCTGGCTAAGATGGTATATGCCTGGTGGGGAGAGAGTCCTCCCTCTTAACTGGGCCTTATTCTTTAGGAAGAAGTAGGGCAAAGAGATGAAAAAGGAATTGTTCTCTGCTCTCAGGGAACTCACAGTGCAGAAGGGAGAAGATATAAACAGAAGATTGTATCCCAGGGCAAAATGACACAAATGCTAAATAGATGTTCATCAGGGTTTTGAGAAATAAAAGCAATCAAGGTTGCCTGGGGAATAAAGAAAGACTCGGGGAGTTGGCATCATAATGGGTCTTTACAAGTGAGAAAGATTGGATTTGGCAGTTAAGTGAGGTAAGTCATCAGCTTGTGCAAAGAATCTAGGAGTGACTGTAGAGACCATCTACAAGAAAAGTAAGCACTGTTGAGTCTCAATCTGTCATGGTCAGGGTCAAGAATGAAGATGGGTACAGTTTCAGCTCTACCTTCCAGTCTCTCCTGAGTGAGGCCTTTGGGAAATGGATTCTTTGCTTGCGATAGTTAACCTGTGCCTGTATGTCAACAGCACCCTGCCTGGTCATTTGGGGCCCTTCTTGGCCCCTGTTTTTTATTTAAGAAGCTTTAAATCATACTCCTGAAAAATCACATCATTTCTAATCTCCACATGTAACTGTTCTCTGGGACCAGACAGATGAACTTTCTCTGTTACCCCAAAATTTTAATCCCCCAGTATGAGCATAGAATCATATGTTATACGACAATGATAAAATATGTGTGGGGATGGCTGCGGTGGAGGGGAGAGGGTTCTCCTGCTATCAGACCCTCTTCTGTTGAAACTCACAGAGGGCACTTAGACAACCTGAATTTGTTTATGCCTACTGGGCTCTGTATAAGCCAAAAGATGCTGGCAAGTGACTCAGGTGCATTGCTGTGAAATGGGCATTATGATTTCCTGGAGTATTAAAGTCCTGTTTCATCACTTTGAAGGCCACACCAGTGTGTTTGTTGGCCAGCTTATTTCGGGTTTTGCTGGTGGGCAATCATTCATCATTCTGACTCATTTATGGTAGAAAAGCCTTTTGGGGGAGGGGTTCCCTATTAGTTTAGCTGAATATCCAGACAATTTATGTGAAGTACAGGAGATCACTTGTTAAGGAAATACATGCTTATCCAGGCTTCCTGATTTGGGAAAGATAGCCTGGACTCCTACTGTGGAGAACTTTGACTACTATAGTAAGAAAAGGAATTTGGACTTTCATTATATTGCAAGCCCTGGAAAACTTGCAAATAGATAAATTACATTGTCAGGCCTAACATTTAGGAATATTCTTTTATTCAGGAAACATTTAGTGAGTCCCAATTATGTGTTGTGCCCTGTAGTAAGTACGGGGGATACTGAGGAAATGAACAAGATCCTACCTTCAAGCTGTTCTCAATCTACTGGGAAGACAGACAAGAGAATCACGGTTTGCAGTTAGTGTGTTGGGTATACCTGTAGATATAAGTAAACCTATGCACTATATGAGGGTCTTCTGAGACCGACTGGGTGATCAGAGAAAGCTTCCTGCATGAGACAGCATCTAGGTCTTTGAATGATAAGTAAGACTTAGGTGAACTCAATAGAGGAGGAAGCAAGGAGTAAGTCACTGGAGCACTGAGGGCCTGAGCACCTTCTGACATCAGTGTTAGGCTAACACAGATGTTGTGGAGGCAAGGGTACTGCCTAGGAAGCAGCAACTGAGTCAGTTCAGGCAGGGAGGGTCAGCACTAGAGCAGAAGTAGTGAGGTTTCCAGGAAAGGCCAGACAAGGACCGTTCCTTTCTCAACCATAGACTGTTGTCTTTGATCTTACATTTCCCTTTCTTCTCTTTTTTTGCTCTATTGTTGTACCTCTGAATTTAGGCTAGTGGATAAATATTCTTCACTGAAATTGCCACATAGGCACCTTTTCTAGAACTTTCCTTGACTACCCAATTTGTAAAATTTTATAAACTCATATCATTTTCAAAAATTTATTATTTTTTAAACTCATATCATTTCTAAAAACAATTTCTCCCCCAAACCTCTTACAAGCCTCTTTGGCCATTCCTCCAGCTGGCATCTAGATGAACATACAGAGTTGTCTTCTCCATCCTTCCTTTTGGGGTAAGTGAAGCCCATTTCTAGTGTTTGCCAACTGAGCTTCTTATGTTTTTGATGGTATTCACTCTGGGTCCTCAGTCTCAGGGGTCCTCATGCTCCATTCTCTGCCTGTTTTCAAAGTCTGATCTCACATTAGAATCTAAAATGTATGCACCCATATTCATATAGGGCCACCACTTTCCCTTTCTGTTCTCACTCAGAAATTAGATAGGGGCTTTTAGGCATCAGCCTGTAGATAGGAGAGGAATAGTCCCCTTAATTTCTGCTGTGAAAACAATTCCCTGGTTCACCTATTGATTTTTTGACAAGGTCTGTACTGCTGGTGAGAACATGGACTTCTGAGGCCCTGAGATCAACTTGGTCACTAATCCATGGTATCATCTGATAACTGTGCCCTCTTCCTTCTGGAACCTGACTTTCTTATCTCTGAAATGAGAGGGTTGTTCTAGGTCTGGCTCACACCTTTGTGACATTCTGTAATTTACAATGATAGCTTTTGAGCCTATCTAGCATCTAGAACAGGAAGTTCTGGCAAGTAACTTTTATCATACGCAGGATTTTCTTTGCTCAGTGATGTACATATGTGAGCAGATGTACAGATATAAAAAGAGGTGTTGTCAGTCACATCAGGTTTATTCTGTGCTTCATAGGATAGGTGGAGCCTCCCCCAAACCAACTTGTCTATCGATGATTGAAATTGCTTTTACAAGAAACAAAATTTTCACTTTATAGAGAGACTGGCAATTAGCTAAGGAGGGGAGAGAGACTTCCGCGCCTGCAAACAATGTAACTCATACGTGCTTAGGAACCCCACTAAAAGGGCAGGCCAGATGGACACTTTTCTAGAGCACTATGTATAAAAGATCAGGGTGCTAAACATCACCAGAATAAAATGGATGAATGTATTTCCACTCCCACTGACACTGAAAATATTACCGAGTGGAAATTTGCATCGCACTTCACTAGGAGAAGAAGTAATAGCTCCATTGATTATTCTGCAACATGGCACATGCATTCATCCTTGACATACAGAGTCAGCTGAAATTCTGAAACTAAATAATGCAAGCCATGCTTCTATTTTTTGGGAATGAATGATTTATTATGTTATCTGAATTCCGTATTTTTAATACACTTCTGGGAATGTGTTGAGTCTGGAAAATTACAAGGATGTAACCATAGGCAAGTGAGGAGCTACTTTAATCATTGTTTTTTTCAGAAGATGACTCTTCTTGAGGGATTTGAGGTGGATTAGTAATTAAATCTGCTTATGTATATAGTTTTTATTAGTAGAAAATTACTTTTTGTCTCACTCCCACTAGAAGAACAGTGAACGACTATTGAAGGACATTGGTTTGAAGGGGGTCCAAGGTTCCCCCATTTCTGTTTGTTTCTGACTTCTGGTGCTTGACAAGATGTGGCTGACGATGACAGAGCCATCTTGACCTCGAGTTCTCAGCAGCAGAGCTGCTGAGGCCCAGAATCCTTAACCTCCCTGTCCCCACTCAGCATCCTGCATTTAGCTGCTGCTTGTCAGGGCAACATTTCATCTTGACTAGACTCTGCTATTCAGAGCATTCCAAGAGTCAGGGGGAGTTCTTATATGCCAACCCAATTTATCTTTAAAGTCATAGTATTAGTCTCTGTACGTCCGCTAAGCATATGCTTTCCACAGCCAACTTGGCACAGGGCACTGTGAGGGAGCAAAGGTGAGTAACACTAAGTTCTATACTCTTGGGGAGACTTACATTTCTTCTCTAAAACAATAATGTGAAAGGTTGATGTTAGTTTTGCGCAGCTTAATCTGACCACAAGGGTGTGTTTCTGAGTTAACATCCATTTCAGATATTGAGTGGAAAACTCTCTAGGTCAGACCCTGTGCCACGTACTTCAGGGATTCTTGAGGGAAATGAAGTGCTGCTTTGTTCTCAAGTAAGAATTTTGTTCTTTGTTAAAGCAATTCCCAACCTAATGGGCATGAAGGATTGGGGAAGGGGTATATTTTGTAGACTATGGGAGGCCCTACCTAGTTTTATGAGCCTGCATTCAAAGGGTCAGTAAAAACACCACACAATTCAAAAAATGATTCAGGATGAGAAAGATCATATCATGTTGCTTTGCAGGAAAAATAGGCAACAGGGAGTCTTCATCATTTGATGATGAAGAGCCATTTGGGCCATTTCTACAGGTTGGCCAGGGTTATAACCAGCAGAGATAAGCAGGGAAGCCAGAGCAGAGAGGGGGAAGAGAAACCTGGAATGAGGGAGAAAGATGTAGAGCTTGTTGGGAAATGCTGAACAGCCTTTTGGCCAAAACATGGGGTCAAGGTAAGGAGATAGTTGGAAATAAAGCTAAGATTGTTGGTCTTCGCTACCTCGGGCTGTGCCTTGGATCTGAGGAACTGGACATTGATTTGGTAGTTGATGAGACTCATCAAAGGCTCTTGTGCAGAGAAGTGATGGGGTTATAATTTCACATTGAGATGAATCCTGAGTATATAAGATAAACTAATGGAGTAAGGAAAGAAGAAAGAGATTAGCTAAGAGGTTATTATGGTTGCCCATCTCATGTCAGAAGTAATGGATGAGTTAGTAGGAGTGCCGTTGCAAAGGAGATGATGGATTTAAGGGCCATGATAAAAAAATGGAGATGAGGTGGGGAAAAAAAATATCCTATGCAATTCAAACCTGGATAATTGAGGGTTGAAGATTGGAGGGTCATTTATGGAGTTTTAAAGTCTGCCTGGAGACTCCCTTGCCCATCCTCCTCTGTTCATTAATTGGAAAAATTTTTCTCTTCTGCATTCTCATATATTTTGCTTATAATTCTATTTCAGCATTTGTAACACTTTTCATCCTTTGTATTTTGTTTAGTGTCAGTTGTGATTTTAAGTCTCCATGAGGGCACGCTCTTAGATTATTTTTTTAAGATTTTATTTATTCATTTGAGATAGAGAGTGAGCACAAGTAGGGGGAGGGGCAGAGGGAGAAGCAGACTCCCCGCAGAGCAGAGAGTCCAACATGAGGCTTGATCCCAGGATGCTGGGATCATGACCTGAGCTGAAGGCAGATGCTTAACTGACTGAACCACCTAGGCGCCCCTGCCTTGGATTTCTAACAAAGTACCTTATGCTTATCAGGTCTGCTCTCAGCTTTTACTTTTGACCAAGGATTATTTTAAGATGGTGGAGAAATTAAGGAGAGAGTTCAGTTTCAACAGTATATTTACTGAGTGTCAGTAGGTGTTAGGTGTAGACTCAGAGGTGAATATATCATGGACACTCCCTCAAAGAGCAGAGGGAACCACAGACATGTATGTAAGTAACTGCCCTCTGTTGAGAGAGGATTATAAAAGAGACTAGTATGAGAGGCTGTGGGGACACAGAGGGAGACACAATTCTGCCTGGTAAGAAGGGAGCCAAGTCAGGGAGGCTTCTGGGGAAAGTTAGTAACATTGGATGTCGACTAGAGTAAGAGAAGCTTTATGATGGCGAAGGGGTACCAGATATAGGTGATATCTTTGTTGTTCTCAGGCAGAAGGATTCAGAGTAAAGGAAGAAACTGAAAATGAGAGGTAAGGAGAGGCAAGGTCACAGGGTACCATGATATTTTGGAACTGACTGCCAAAAATGTTATTTTCCTAAATACATTTCTAAGTGCCTTTCTACATTTAGACAGATGTGCCAATGACCATCATCCTTCCTCTTCTATCCAAAATACGGGGACTTAATAGTGAGTTTATGAAAATTCACTTTTGGATGGAAGATGTATTGGTTCCTGAATTTGGGGAGACAAACAGCTTCCTGGTCAACCTATGATTTTCTTGAGTTAGGAGACCGTGCAGACTGGGAAGGGTAGAAAGAGAACAATATGGCTCACCCTTCCAGACTTTAGAAGAATGAGGTAATTATTAACTTTGGAAATAATCAAGCCATCATTCTAAAGATAGATGAGTCAAAAGGAAAGGTGATCTCTACTTCAGGGTAATACCCCTAAGAACAAATAAGAATGATTCAGCAAAACAAAACTGGGAAATACAATAGGTGTGTTCTGATCACCTAAAAACTTTGGCTAAAAAGGCAGGTATTTTGAAAAACCATTTGTCTCTTACAGATTAAAGTGAGGATTCTGTGTTGAGAAGGAAAATAATTTCTGTCTAGTTTCTAGGGAAGGAGAGAGGAAGATGTGCTGGGTCACAAAATGCTGGGCTGTTGGGTAACTATTTGCTGAAAAATCCAATCCCAGAAATGATTTTTCTATTTGCGATTTGGCACCTAAAACTTACCCAACACAGAAAATAGCCTGATCTATACTTAAAACATATTTAATAACAGTCAATTAAATTTTTGTTTATTCCCAAAGCAGTAATAAAATAGATTATTTTATAAATCTATTTTTATTGAGTTGGCAAGGAGATGAAGTTATTAATTTAGAGAACATCTTATTGAATTTTATAAAATCAGTAATATAACAATTTACCCTGCTGACAGAATAATATATTTTAAAAATGATTTCACAACTCTATTTCCAAATATTCAAACCTAGTAGTTCTTCTCTTTAAACAGATTCAAACTTCCTTTGCTGAAGCTTATGTCTCAGCATCTCTAGGAAGCTTTTCCTGACTCACCCATTTTGTAAATGATCTCTTCCCTTTGAATACCTTTTCCCCTTCTTTGGTTGTTAAATACAATATTCATAAAGAAAAGTGCATTAAAGTACGATTTAGCAATAATTATAGAGCCAACACTGGGATAATTAACTACCCAAGTCAAGAAATAGTGCATTGCTAGTACCCTCAGAAACCCTCCCTGTGATCCTTCCCAATCACAGCCCCACATTCCACCGTTGAGGTAACTAGTATTCTGCCTTGCATGATAACCATCTACTTGCTTTACATTGTACTTACTGTCTGTATCCATAAACGATATAGTTTCATTTTCCCTATTTTGGGAACTTATGCTCTTGAAATCATACTGAATATGCTTTTTGGTGTTGCAGTTTTTGCTCCATCTTGTGTTTTTGAGAGTCATTCATTTTTTTTGCAGACAGTTTATTGCAGTAGTTTTTTTCTTGTTGTTGCTGTATGGTAATGCTGGGTATGATTTTTTCTTTTTAAGATTTTTATTTATCTGAGAAAAAGAGAGAAAGAGAGAATGAGTGGTGGGGAAGAGCAGAGGGCCAAGGGAGAAAGAGAGAGAGAGAGAGAAGCAGAATCCCCACTGAGCAGGACACCTAAGGCAGGGCTGGATCCCAGGACCCTGGGATTATGACCTGAGTTGAAGGCAACCACTTAACTGACTGAGCAACCCAGGCACCCCCCGCCCCCCTATGATTTCACTGCCAATTAACCATTCTTCTATTGATAACGATGTAGGTTGTCTCTAGTTTGGTGTATTAAAGCAGTGCCTCAAAGTGTGAGCTTTGTACCCACAGCATCAGGATCACCTGGGAATTCATTTGAAATGCAAATTCTCAGATTATGTGCCAGACCTACTTACCCAGGAACTCTGGAGGTGGGGCCTGGCATACTGGGGATTTAACAAATTTTCCAGATGATTCTTTTTTTTTTTTTTTTTAAGATTTTATTTATTTATTTGACAGAGACACAGTGAGAGAGGGAACACAAGCAGGGGGACTAGGGGAGGGAGAAGCAGGCTTTCCACTGAAAGGGAAGCCCAATGCATGGCTCGGGGCTCACTTCCAGGACTATGGGATCATGACCTGAGACCAAGGCAGATGCCCAACGACTGAGCCCCATTCCAGATGATTCTGACACATAAAAATGGAGAGCCCTTTGGTGTATCTACTTAGTATCTGTGCTTTTCTTCAACTTTAAAAGATAAAGTCAAGTTTTATTAAGTAGGTATGGCAATTTGCACTTTGACCAGCATCATATTTTGTTAAGCCCATGATCTGACTGAATGAAAACCTGGAACTTGGTTAAAAATGAAAGTTTTTGGATTTCAGACAGGCTTATAAAAATTCAGGTACATTATTATTTATTCATGGGTGCTAACAGAGTCTTGTTTTTCTTGACTATGAGTAAGCAGATACAGACAGTTATTGTTTTTTACCCTGGACAAGGATTCATTTTTTTAATCACTTTTAGTCACCATTTTTTTAAATTTATTTTTTTATTATTTTTTTTAATGATTTTATTTATTTATTTTGAGAGAGAGAGAGAAAGAGCATGAACAAGGGGAGCAGCACGCAGAGGGAGAAGCTGACTTCCCACTGAGCAGAGAGCCTGATGCAGGACTCAATCCCAGGACCATGAGATCATGACTCAAGCCAAGGCAGACACCCAACCAACTGAACCACCCAGGCACCCCAGTCACCACTTTATTTTTAACTGATTAATTAATTAATTTGTGAAAAGGTGACTCAGGCAAAGGGTGCCTGTTTCAAAGGCTGGAAGAGGCATATATACAATGAAAGTAAGTCTCTCTCCAGTTCTTTGTTTCAGTCATTTATTTTCCCTCCCAAGTCAACCACTGTGATGAGTTTTTGAGTAAGGATTGAAAAATAATTTCTTTATGCACTTATTCTGTGTGTCATTTAGATTAGGGGGTCCCTCTTCTGTTTTCCCATAGCCTGTAGTTTATTTTCATCATGGCATTTATAGCACTGAATGATTAATTGTTTGCATTTCTGTCTTGCACTCTAAACTAGGATTTCTTTGGGTGTGGAGATTGGGTTTTATTATACCTAGATTTTAGTACAGGCAGTGCTTGGTAGAGCAAAGGCAATTAATAAAAAATGTGACAACTAAATGAATTAAACCAGTAATTTTTTCCTTTTAGCTATGTTGATTTCTGAAGTTTGAATGTCTGGGTTTCTTGGCTGATTTTTCTTTCCTAGCATGTCTCCCTTTGGTCGAGGTTTGTAGAATGGCATCTCATGATGAATGTGGCTCTGCACAGGTAGATAAATAGCTAATGAGCTTTGTTGGCCTTTAGAGCCAAGAGGCAGGAAGATGGGCATCTCTTCCATCTCTGCCCTCCTCTGAGAAGTTGCGAAGGATAGTTCTGCTTTCCAACTTTGAAAAGGCTTATAAATACTCTAATTTACAGAATCCATCCATTATCATTGATTACAGAGCAACAGGACACCTAGGGGAAAGGATTTGATTAGGGGAAATGATTACTTAGGATTTTGTACTTTCAGAAAAGCCAATGTTTGCTGAATAGGAGTTTTAATCTTTTTACCTAAATGAGGTTTCTTTTCTAGCAAACCCACTGAGTTGCATGTTTCTGAGTTTTCTGGAGTTTTGTCTGTTTTCGTTGGTCTCATTGTAAATGGAACTCCACTCTTTTGAATTGAATAAGAAAGCATTTTAAAGTCCTCATTGAGTTTAGGAAAAACATGCTAGTTCTGTTACCTCTGGCTACACTTGAATGTTTAAAAATTCTCTTTTAAAGTCTGTGTTTGTCAAAATAACAGCTCAGAATTATAACTAGCAGATTGTTTGATCTTTCTATCTCTGGTGTGAAGAAACCTTACATGTTTTTCTCTTGTACTTTTTATTTTTATTATCGTGAATGTGAGGATTCTTCAGCTGCAAGGTCTGAGGAAAAGTCACTTGAAGTTTGTGTTGCATTGATACAACCAGTAAATAGGTTGGGTCTTTTGTTTCGTGTTGTGTGTTTGTAAGAGAGATGTTGCCTGAAATTATCCCACTTTTTGTGTGTTGCATCATAAACAACATGAATGAAAACCTTTCCTTTGAATAGGAGTTGTCCGTGGCCTGGTGAATACTGATAAAAAATTCTCCTTAAAGTTAAGTCTTGTTAAAATTGATAATATGACCTTTTCTCACTTCAGTTTGTGAATTCATTAAGGAAGAGAGTTACTTGGAATTGTATAAAGGACCGTGGTTACCAAGAGCCAAAAATAAGACCCATTTTTGACTCTTATGGAAATGAGCTGTCATTCAATAGAATGATACGGAGCTTCCTGTACTGTTCTGGAAAACTCTCCAAGGTATATTGTTAACTGATACAAGCAGGATATAAAATATTAGTTATAAGATAATCTCATTTACATGTTTTTAAAAAGGTTATTTATTTACATTAATATTAGCTGGTTAATTGTCCACAAGGACCAGGCAAGTGTGCTCACTTCTGGTTAGTGGGGATGGGATTTGGGACAAATTTGGGGAAGAAGACTTGCTTTTTTCACTTTATATTTTTCCTAGTGTTTGAAAGTCTTTCCATGAGTTAGAATCACTTATATGAAAAATAAAAGGACATTTAATTATGTACAAAACTCCAGCTGCGTGACACCTTTTATATAGCACTTGATGGTCTGAACTTGAATTTATCTGAAACAATCAGTGATAATTACTTCAGTAATGATGGCCTGGAATTTTCCTTGTTCTTGTGTGTTGCATCATAAACAACATGAATCGAAATCTTTTCTTTGAAAAGGATTGGCCTGTGGAATGGTTGGATACTTATAAAATATTGTTTTTCAGGTTAAGTCTTATTAAAATTGATACTATGACCTTTTCTCACTTCAGTTTTATGAAGCTACTGAGGAAGAGAATTACATCTTGCTCATGAAAGTGTTGTGAGGGTCTAATGGAGAAATTACTTTAGTAAAAATTGTAGAAAAAATACTTAGTTTTAATTTTGTGAAGGGTCCAAAGAGGCCCGCTTCCTTAAAGAATACAGTCTTGCAAGAAAGCAGGGACATTCTTACACATGGACTTTTCATTTTTTCTCTTCCTTTAATGCTAAACTTACACAAACATTACTTCTTTTCCTTAAATTTAAAGCACCTCTTTTCCTCATGTGTTTGGTGGATATAATAATGGCTCTCTGCTAACCTGGGCTGTTTTTTCAAGAAAAAAAAAAAAGACTAAAGAAATAGGAAAACTCTTAACATTAAGACTGCCATACAGAGGGAGAGATAGTGGTTTTTAAGGAAGAAACGAAATATGTGTAAATAGTTAGATTGTGAACCCCCGGAAAGCTAAAACCGTGTCTGATTAATTCATCTTTATAACCTCAGTACTTAGTATGATATCTGGAAAATAGTAGGTACTTATTCAATGTCTTCTGGATAAAGCACTGACTCTTTTGATGATTATTTTTATCTATCTAAAATATTAGGGAAACAGTAAAAATAATAGCTAAGCAGCATATAATTAGGATTTATTATCCTGCAAGTCTTCAGAGAAAAAAGGGGATGAGAGTATTGATGGATGTAATATTTGTTCCCCTGCCTCTACTAACACCAAATTCACATGTTTAGGTCCTGATCCCCAGTGTGATGGCATTTGGACATGAGGTCTATGGAAGTAAGTAGAATTAGATGAAATCATAAAGGTGGGGTCCCCATGGTGGGTTTAGTGTCCTTATAAGAAGAGATACCAGAAAGCTTGTTCTCTCTCTTTTTGCCAAGTGAAGACAGCAAGAAAGCGGCTGACCGCAAGTCAGGAAGACAACCTTCATCAGGAGCCAAATGGACAGGCATCTTAATTTTGGACTTTCCAGCTTCTAGAACTTCAAGAAATGAATTTTTGTTGTTTAAGGCACCCAGTCTATGGTATGTTGTTACGATAGCCCAAACCGACTAATAGAGGTGGATAAGGAGGTGGCACCTGGGTGGCTCAATCAGTAAAGTGTCTGACTCTTGATTTTGGCTCAGGTCATGATCTCAGGGCCCTGAGACTAAGCCCTGTGTCGAGCTCCATGCTGAGTGTGGAGTCTACTTAAGGTTCATATGGTTTCACTTATTTGTGGAGCATAACAAATAGCATGGAGGACAAGGGGAGATGGAGAGGAGAAGGGAGTTGAGGGAAATTGGAAGGGGAGGTGAACCATGAGAGACTATGGACTCTGAAAAACAATCTGAGGGTTTTGAAGGCGGGGGAGGTTGGGGGAACCAGGTGGTGGGTATTAGAGAGGGCACGGATTGCATGGAGCACTGGGTGTGGTGCAAAAACAATGAATACTGTTATGCTGAAAAGAAATAAGAAATTTAAAAAAAAAGATTCTCTCTCTCCCTCTCTCTCTGCATCTTCTTCCATTTCTCTCTCATTCCCTCTCAAAAAACAAAAAACAAAAACAAACACACAGATGGATAGGGAGAATATTAATTTAATACCTAAGTGCTAACAAAGTATTTTATATAGATTATTTCACTTAATCTTCATATCTACAAAAGTAGGGGGAGTGGGATAGGGAGAAGCAGGGAGCCCAATATGGGGCTTGATCCCAGGACCCTGGCATCATGACCTGAGCCAAAGGCAGATGCTTAACTACTGAGCCACCCAGGTGTCCCAATCACAAAGATTATGGATTATATGATTAAGCATCTTATAAAACTATATTTACTGAAATATAAACCTAAGTGTTATGTTAGAGTAGTATTAAGAACTTTTTATTTTATTTTATTTTATTTTATTTTTTTTTAAAGATTTTATTTATTTACTTGTCAGAGAGAGGGAGAGAGAGCGAGCACAGGCAGACAGAGTGGCAGGCAGAGGCAGAGGGAGAAGCAGGCTCCCCACAGAACAAGGAGCCCGATGTGGGACTCGATCCCAGGACGCTGGGATCATGACCTGAGCCGAAGGCAGCGGCTTAACCAACTGAGCCACCCAGGCGTCCCAAAACCTGTCTGATTTTAAAATGCAGTTCATTGCAGGGACAGCTGGGTGTCTCAGTTGGTTAAGGACCTGACTTTGGCTCAGGTCATGATCTTGGGGTCCTGGGATCAAGCCCCAGGTGGGCTCCCTGCTCAGTGGGGAGTCTGCTTCTCCCTCTCCCTCTGCTCCTCCACCCCATTTGTATTCTCTCTCTCTCTACCTCTCTCTCTAACACATAAACCTTTTTTTTTTTAAAAATAAAAATACAGTTCATTCCAATACTCCACACTGTTAAGGACAGTTAAAATTGTTTCCCCCTAAGGTCTGGATGCCTCTACTTTTCTTGTTCTTTGATCTTCATGCTTAGATTAGATCCCGATAGCATTAAACAACTGTTCACAGGAGTGCTGTCACTAGATTCGCATGTTTTAAACTGGAAGCATTGTCTTTAGAATCTTGGACTGTGGTTTTAAAACCACATCAGATTTGTTTTGGGGGGTAAATGAGATGAACGGCTCTAACCTTATTTTTTGTTTCTTAACTGGTTACCCGACTCCTACAATGCTTACTGAATAAGTCTTCTTTTCCTGTTTATTTGAAATAATGTCTTTATCATAGGATTTATAATTATGTGTATTTTTGAGGGATGATAGTTTGGTCCTCTGATCTGTCATATATTCAAATGACAATGCCTTTCTTTATATTTATGGCTTTATAGTGAATTTTAATACTTAATAATTATCCCCTAATTGTTTTGATTTTAGAAAATATTTTTATTCTTATGTAGTTTCTCCTTAAGTTATTTTTAAGTGTACAAGAGTAAATACACACATTTTAGTGAAATTACATGACATTTACAGATTTGTTTGTGCATAATTTACCTCTTTAGAAAACTGCCATAATATTTAGAAAAATAGCATTTATTCTATATTTCTTTTATTTCCCTGTAGGAAGTCTGGGATTTCCTTTACATAGGTTGTATACATTTCTTATTGAGTTAATCTTAAGTATTTGTTAGTTACTGTTTATGTTATATTTTCTCTTATTATATATTATAAATATATAGGAAAATACTGATTTCTGAACATTTATTTCATAACTAACCACATTACTAACTTCATTAAAATTTTATAGACCTTCAGTTGCTTTTCCTTGGTCTTTCAGATAATCAAATCATCACCAATAATAGTAGCTGTATCTTACTATTTTTTTAATACTTGTGCCTCATTCAGTGGAAAATAGTGATATTAATAGTCACTTTTATCTTGTTATTGGGAAAGTGGATTTTTATAATTTTGTATGATATTGTTTATTGATTTAAGGTAGATATTATCTGATAACTTTTACTGATTACGAAGGTAATCCATAATTGTAACATTTAGCAATATATAAATAATGTTTATTGTGAAAGTCTCTCATAATCTCCATCCTCAGAGATAACATTGGATGATAATTAGCATTTAATTTTATAGATTCTTTGTACAGTTTAATGAGTTTTTAATACATTTTTCCCGTTGCACACCCATCAGTACAATTCAGTGTTAGGACATTTCCTTCACCCCTAACGCTTCCTTTATGCCTGTCTGCGGTCAGTGCTCACCTCCAACCCACATTAAGGTAACACCAGCCAGCTTTCTTTCCCCATAGTTTTGCCTTTTTCTTGTCTTTTTAAATGATTGCATGATATTCCATTATGTGGACATACCAATATGTATGTATGTATGTATTTATATCCTTACTTTGCAAGGGAGAGATACAGACAGACAGTGAGCAGGGAGGAGGAGCAAAGGGAGAGGGGGAGGGAGAGAATCTTAACAGACTCCACATGCAGCAGGGGGCCGGATGCAGGTCTTGATCTTATGACCCTGAGATCATGACCTGAGCCGAAATCAAGAGTCAGAGGCTTAGCCAACCAAGCCACTCAGGCACCCCTTCCAAAATGTATTTGGTTAGTCTTCTATTGTAAATAACTCTACAATGACCATCATGCCACTGATGACTTTGCCCACTTTTGTAAGTATTCTATAGGTTAGATATGCATTTTTGTATCTTAATATATATGGAGGGTGGTCTAGAGAACTTAGAGAACATGCAATCTGTATTCACACTTGCAGTTCTTGGAAGTTCTCTTGTATCCCCAACACCACTGAGAATTGTTTGTTTTGCTGTCGATCTGGTGGGGGAAATATGGTTAAGTCATGCTTTAGTGCCTTGTCTCGGGAGGTAGATGACCCACACCCAAGTCTTTTCCTACTCCTTACTAGCTGTGTGACTTGGGCAAATAAACATTTTATAGTTTTATTATATAAAATATATCACATTGTTACTGTTTCTTCAGAGATATTATACTATCTGTTAAGATTCTAAATGAAAATTTCCATAATCTTTCCTTGTGGTTCTTCTGGAATATAGATAAAGATGTAGATGTACAAATATATTTGGTTATATGGATGTAAATAGAATATTATGTATTACTGTACCTTAATTTCACATTACTTTACTAAACTCTGAATTAGGTAGTAAAGCTCTTTAACATTTTCTTTCATGCATTTGAGTTTCTGTCACTCCCTTTATGTCATTCACCTTCCAAGGTTAGGGGTATGCTTTCTTTACCTGTAAATATCCAAGGCTCAATACATTTCCTGAATACAGCAAGCACTTAATATACGCTGGAGGCCTTATTGATTGAATGAAGGAATGAATATACAAATGGAATATTTGTGGACATAAAATAAAAGCCTCTTGCTTCCCTTCAGAGGAGATCATGCAGACAACTGTCAGTCGGGTTCCATATTCACAGCAAAAGTTCAGAGAAATGTAAACAAACAGTTTCTCAGTCATTCCTTTTGCCACCTCACTATTGAAGGAAGAATTTTTTTTAATACCTTCAACTTTATTTTGTGAGCATTTGAAAGGCCATTTCTATTTATTTTCAGGAAGAGTGGAATATTGGCAGTAGTGTGCAATTTCCTTTCTCACTGTGTGTGACAAACAGCATAACTTCCTCACTATAATCTGGTTTGAAAGTTGAGGATAGTATTGTTGCTAGAGATCTGACTTTGCTGATGAGCCTCTGGTCATTTTTAGCCAAGACTTTGGTGAAGCTGTATAAGTAAGAGAGAGTTTCATCAACTTGGCAGATGACATAAACCTCTCACATTGGAATCAAAGAGGGACACAAGAAGCCAGAACACTGGGTTGAAACCAGCAAGTCTGACCTTTGAAGAGTATAGTATAAAGTATTGCTTTTAGGTTTAAATAGTCAACTGCACAAATTAGAGAGGCACAGCTTGGTAATGCTTCTAGCAAAAAAGAACTTGCTTTTAATTGACAAGAAAATCAACCAAGCCCTAAGTAGTTCATGGCTAGAAATATGAACCCAAACTTAGCTCTGCTAACTAGTACCTGGTGGGAGTGCTATTCTTTTCTGCTGGAATGAGATCATACCTGAAATATTAGGTGAGTTCTTGGTGAAAATATTAGGAATGGCCTTAAGCAATTGTGTCTGTAGTGGAAAAATCCCATGGTTTTGCAAAAACTCAATATCATGTTTTCTCATTTTGCAAACCGTGGTTAAAGACCTGAGCACATCCCAGAAAAGGGAATTTTCAGAAGTTTGCTGTAACTATGATCTGAGAGAATTCTATGTGAAAGGTGGATTATTTTCGTCCAATTTTGTTTGTCTCCAGAAGACAAACTCACAGAAATAGAAAGATAGGAAGCAACTCTTGGCTTAATGGAGTATTAGTAGAGGCAAAAAGCTAGAAAATTTGATGAAGTTAGTGTCAAGATGGCCATTTTATACAGCAGGACTTAGTACATACTGCAAGCCTCAGAGGAGAAAAACTTATGGCCACTAGGATTTCAGATCCCTATCCTTCTAACTCCAATTTCCATTCATTTGTTACTAGTTACTCTCCAGATGTGAAGTTAGATGTCTTTTTAGTTATGGGACATGGTTAGGTAGTGTCTCAACTGAATGTTATGGGACCAGACATTTTGGTAAGGACACACTTGAAGGCAGTGTTTTTTCAGTCAACATTGTGTGGATCCTGTTTTCCAGTACCTAAGGAAGTACTCCATAAAAACATGATACGTTCATCAAATCAGCTTGGGGAATGCTGAGTTAAACCAAGCTCCATTGGTTTTTGTTTGTTTATTTGTGTGTGTATGTATGTGTTTACTATAGAACTTCTAAAGCCTTTAATATCTTTATGTACATTGTGATATCCTAAACTTTTTTAACAGAAAGATTCTGCTGATGCACTAATATTTCTTGGAACCACTCTGTTGTGGAAGATAGTTTTAAAAACACTGCTCTGTCTCTTTCATTTCTAAGAAACTATGATAACAGAGGAAACAATTAAATTTGGTTAATAGTAGCCACTGTTCTTAAAGATTGCAGAAAGTGTGAAACCAAACCAATTTTGTAAAAACAGACTATGTTAAGTCATGAACGACTTATTCCTCTTCCATCGCTCTAGTGGTGAAGGCTTTGGACAGGTAACATGTTTCATGCATTTTATAAAGTGCCTGGCACAGGTTCTCCATATTCTTTTTTTTTTACCTGAGTGATCAAAAAACAGTGTTAAGAAGGTTCAGACAGGGAGACTTACAGAAACATCTTGTCCTAAGATTTAATAAATACCTCAAGTCTGGGTTACCTGTTGGGTCAGTCAGTTAAGCATCTGCCTTGAGCTCAGTTCATGATCCCAGGGTCCTCGGATGGAGCCCCACGTCGTGCTCTCTGCTCAGCGGGGAGCCTGCTTCTTCCTCTTCCTCTGCCCCTCCCCCTGCTTGTGTGCTCCCTCTCTCTTTCAAATAAATAAATAAAATTAAAAAAAAATCAAGTCTATTAATGTTTTCTGCTTATGTTTAGATAAACATTAAACATGTTTACTTTCTTCCTTTTATTCGGTTCATCCTGCCATATTCCACGCCTCAGCTCCTATTCTTTGTCCCTTGGCAAATATTCCTGGTCCATTATCCCATTGTCCTCTGAGCTCTAACAGCATTTCCAGACTAAAGTGGAAGCTCTCAGTGAGAAGAGACCATAGACTCCTCTGCCCTGTGTCTTAGCTGACCCAGCCCCATCCAGACTCACAGTAGTCTGGAGCTCGGTGGGCTGGGAGCCATTATCAGCACTTGGGAGGTTGACTCAGGTTCCACCACTGGTCCTTACATAACAGACTCAAGCAGGAGGCCAGATTTTCATGACAGTCTTTCTCTAGAATCTCCTCCCAAGTTTGTTAACATTTGTAGCTCAGCCAGTTGGGATTCTGCTGAAATGGATATACTTATTTCAATTAGATTTGATGTAAATTGTTTCATATCAGTAACACCCTTCTAGGGAAAAGGAGTGGTAGTGGCCCAATAGGAATTCTCTGTTAGTGGCTAAGACTGTACATGGTGGTCTCTGTCCCAGGAGGGGTCTTCTCACCATGCCTGCCAGCACGATGCTGGGCTGTGAGTTTCTCAGCAAACATCCTCCATTGTTTCCACTTGTTAAGGAGAAAATATGGGTAACAACTCTCTGGTAATGATAGAGATGTGGCTTTAGAGCCTATCTTCTACTTGTAAAGATTGTTCTAATTGTTACCATTTATTAGTGTTTGTGTGCCTGAAACTGTTCTTTAATTATCTTAATCATCACAATAAAAACAATGTCTAATATTTATTGACAACCCATGTACAAGATATTGTTCTAAGTTTCAACCAAATTTTTTTCACATTAACTTTTTAACATTGGGACCAGGTAACTGGTATGTTTTCTCTTTAACAAATTAAGAGGTTGAATTAAAAAAAGTTAAACAAGTTTATTGAGGACATTTACCTAGTAAGTGGTAGAACGAGAACTCAAATTCAGTTTTTCACAATGGCATGTCCAGCATTCATTGCCAGGAATGGAAATTTTCTTAGGCCATACAGAGAAAAGGTGGGTTTATAGTGGAACAGTTCTGGCATTGGGAAAACTATTCAGGGCCCAGGGCAGTTTTGGGGCCCAAGTAGTGTCTTTTTTATGGGGTCTTAGCTTCTTTGTATGGGATTGCTCTACTCTCAGTTTGGTCCCAGCTGGCCAATCTTCTCTGGAGTTGCTAGTCCAGAGACAGTAAGCAGCTGCTCTAACTGGTCCAAATCTATCACCTCTACTGGGCAGTGTCTTTAATGACACATCCTTTCATGATTTGTAGGTCAGCCACAGGAATCCAGCTTCTGGTCAGAAGTCAGTGCTGCCTCAGTGTCACCAGCTCTGCACAAGACCTGGGCTAGTACTACTTCTCTGAGCCAAGGGCTGTGGGCTGGGAAGTTCTAATAAGAT
This sequence comes from Enhydra lutris kenyoni, assembly GCF_002288905.1. Lineage (NCBI taxonomy): Eukaryota > Metazoa > Chordata > Mammalia > Carnivora > Mustelidae > Enhydra > Enhydra lutris. Next base: position 10,173,813 of record NW_019154119.1, read on the forward strand.
GGTGCACTGGTCATAAAAAACCATGGCCTGGTAAGGGCAGCTGCACTGTGTTATATGAGTCATCAAGGAGAAAGAGTATCAATATAGTGTAAGCCATATACTCGAAAGAATCTTCACTGTTACGGTGGGTACATTACTACCCCAACAGAAAATATGTTTTTTTCTGTTTGTTTGTTTGTTTTTGTTTTATCAAGTAAGAGATAGAAGCATGAATGATATAGTCCTCCTTAGATCAATGTGGGATGTATAACCTTTCTATCTGGGCTAAATTCCCACGAAGTTAGCTGTGAATTATAGAAGACACCTTCTTTGGGGACTCTATCTAGTATCATTAGTTCTAAGACTAAGGCCCAAGTTTGTTTGTTGAAGCCCAGCAGATCCCTATCAGATTTTGTGCAAAGAGTGGGTAAACCAATACAGAAGACTAAGTGGTCAAATGGAAGCACAGATTGCAGTCTGTCCCATACCAGCCTCCTGAGCAGATGGCAGAGCTCCCTCCTGTAGGGCCTGCTTGGAGCCCAGTAGATGGAGGTTTGCAAGTGGCGACAGCAGGGGTAGCAATCCAGGTCAGAAGCTTGGGAAGGAGCCTGAGACTGAGAACCTGAATTCTAAACCACTTTAAATCATGGGTCTCCTTGTTCTCTTTCCACTCAGGTTCCTAAAGCCTCCAGGGAGTAGAATTGTGGTAGCAACACTGTCAACTTACCAGGACAGTTAATGGATTTATTTGTAGGTGATGAAGGAGAAAGATGCAGTTTCTGAAATGCGTGCTAAAGGGCACAGAACAAATTTTAAAACTTTATACCATGCCTCTGTCCTCTTGGATTCAATAAAAGAAAAAAAAAATTCTTAACATTGCTCCCTCCCCTGCCCGCAGCACCCTGCAAGCTTCTCCGGTACCCACCCAGGCTTTCCCCACCAGAATATGTCCTCTGGAAATAATAGAATCAACTACTTACTAATTTCAACTGATTATAATATAAGGGAAATACACAAATCAGATAAAAGGTTAAGAATTAAAATAAGCTAGGTAAAATTTAGTGTTTTTGTTTTGTTTTGCTGTGACTGTTATTAAATTACAACCATTTATTCTTTCAAGGGCACACATACCTTCGACTTTTTGGCTGTATTGCTTTGGCCCTGAGAGCAACTTTCTCCTCGAGAGAGGTTTTAAATTGCCTTCTCTGCTCTTCTAAATAACACTCAAGTGGCCTTTTCTTTCTTTTTATATTCCAGTCTTCCTTCTTTCCTAAAGTATGAAGCTCACATTCAGCTTGGGGAGAGAGAGATTTCAGATGCTTATATTTGCCATCTCCATTCCCTGCGATGGTCTTTCTCCACCGGAGTGATTTGAATTCCCCCAATTCCCCTCTGCCTCAATGGCAAGAGGCAAGTGGTTCCCAACCATGGCTGCACATTAGAATCTCCAGGGGGCGCTTGAAGAATACTGATCTGTAGTTCTCTCCTAAAAGGTTTGGATTTAATTGTTTGGGGTGGGTTTAAGGGGTCAAGATTCTTAAAATGCATCCCAGGAGGCTTTAATGTGGGCTCGATGGACTTCCGGGTCTCTTTTAGCTGTGTAGTCTAGAAGTCTACAAGATCCTGTGTTCATGGTCCATCCATGGTAGTTGGAAGATGTAGGAACGTTTTTTCCCCATTCAAAGAGTGCCGGCCATTTTTTTTTTCAGGCTTGCTACTTGGCCAAAGAATCACATTTAATTTTTAAGGGGATAGACCCTCTCTCATTAGAACCTTATAAGTACATTTAAGTGTAGAGGTGCAGAATGGTTTTTGAAAAGTGTCCTAACTGAAGAAATAGAAAATGTTTTCCTAGATATCTGTCATAATACCAGGGGATTTCCATTCTGAAGCTTGTTCATTTATAATCTATTTTATCAAGTGTACAGCCCTTACAAAGGATGTAAGATAGATTCATCTGAGTTAAAGAAACAACAATGTAATTAGTCATGTCGTTCCTTGCTGTCAACTTTTTCTCCCTAAGAACATAGTGATAGATCTGCTGGAGGAGATAGCAGAAGTTTGACTGGCCCCAAATTCTCCTTTACTCAAAGGGAGTCTATGCATCTGATGGAGAATTAAGTTCATGGGAAGAAGGACATGGGCATGCATGTCTTTGGGGCTTAATGAAATAGTAGATAATACTTTTTTCCTATGTGCTTATACTCTACTTATCAGAAAATATCAAATAGCAACTTTACTTTGATTTTTCTGTTTTATTAAAACAATTACAATTAAAGAGAGAACATTACCCTAATTAAGTAATTGAATGAAATGGCGAACAGATGCACTCTGGCTGCTGTGGACAGCCGTCCTCATTTATAATGGTGAGCACAGCAAAGCCATCTGGACCTTTTTTGTGTTCTTTTATCCAAATTAGTTTTTGTTTTTGAGATGTCATTCCAAGAATTTCCATACCATGAAGGCTACTGTTCCAATAGAACAAGGATAGAATAGAGAATAGTGTTCACAGTATGATCGATGAAATCTTAGATTAGATTTCTTAGAAATCTCCTCTATCTGTCTGAAAAGACCAAAAGCTTTGCTTTGCCCTTTTTCTCTCTTACTGGGTCATTATCTGACCAAATTCTGGCTTGATATTAGGATATTGCTTATATGTATCATTCAATAAGATTCATTGTCAAAATCTAAACGTCTCATAAGCCTGATTACTTAAAAGCAGAAATGGGACAGATTAATGAGCTAGCCAGCATGAATTCTCTCACTTTGAGGACTGCTCTGATGTTGAGCAGGGTACCATCTGCTACAATAACAGGATCAACCTCCTTTTTCTGAAAGAAGATGTGTAATATCCAATTATTTGGCCTTAAATTCTTCTGAACTATGGGTGGTAGAATATATCTAGTGCCTAATCACTGTTCTGATGGGTTGTGGCTTTGTTTGTTTGTTTGTTTTATTTTCTAAGTACAGAGTAAATCAGAAAGAATTTTTGAATCTTCTGCCCCGAGGCACACCATGGACATCAGATGTTTCCTTTTTCTTGGACTAGGTTTTTTTTTTTTTTCCTTTCCCCTTGAGAGAACATATTTCTCTTTTCCCTTGAATTTCTTTTGCACAATTGCCTACGATGCGCAACTGAGAAGCCATTTATGTACTCTACTTATTTGAAGAAGAGCTACAGCCTGTTCTAATTCTGTAGTGTGTCAGGAAACCTGACACCAAGAACAGCACATCTCATACTAGACCAACAAGAGCTACACTAAATTGTGTTAGGTCTCAGAATTTGGACTCAGTGCTGTGCACATCAGTATTTACTACATATCTATATCTGAGTGCTGGAATTTGTTGGAACACAAGTGGACTCTGTGCGTGTGTGTGTGTGTGTGTGTGTGTGTGTGAGATGGTGCTGGACAGATGTTCCATATATTGTTCCTCCACACTTCTAAGAAGGTAGAATTATCTAAAATACTCAGAAGAAGAGATACCTCAGAAAACAATTTTTAATCTAGAAGGCAGAAGGCAATTTTACAAACTCCCTGTTAGAGACATTAAATGAAATGTAAGATAACTCATTCTCAGCCCAAGGAATGGGCAGCTATAAGGTAAGACCAAATTGAAATGAAGGTAGAGATAAAAAGGCAAGTGGCTTAAATAAAAGAATTAGAAGATGCCTGGGTGGCTCAGTTGGTTAAGCCTCTACCTTCCGCTCAGGTCATGATCTCAGGGTCCTGGGATAGAGCACCACGTTGAGCTCCCTACTCAGTGGGGAGTCTGCTTCTCTCTCTTCCTCTGCTTCTCCCCACTGCTTGTGCCCTCTCTCTCTCTTAAATAAATTTAATCTTTTTAAAAATTAAGGAAATCAAAATGCAATGTTGGAATAAAAATCTGCAGTGGAAGGAAAAAAAGAGAAGTGAAGCATTAAAAAAAGAAGTCAAAGATAAATTTGAAATCTCTTCAAATTCAGAGGAAAGGGCAAAATAAAAACATGAATAAAAAGATAATAAATATGTGGGTCAGAAAGCAAATATTTAACACTAGGAAAAGAATCATTCCAAAGGGAAAAAATAAACAGAACAGTAGAGACTGTAATAAAACTGTATTAGGCGTCTCATTTTATGGTGCTGAAAAGAACACTTTGCAAATTGAAAAGGCTCGCCATGTTCTAGGTGAAATTTTAAATAATGATTAATTTCTAACTCTGTGACCTTGGGCACATTTCTTAACTTCTCTGTGCCTCAGTTTCCTGATTAAAATAGCAATAATACTATTATTGGTCTTGATGCTTTATTGTGGGTTTGTGAGCACTCTGAGTGGTGACTAAAGCATAGAAAATAGTATGACTGTTTTAAATAAAATAAATAATAATGCACAAATGTATTATTTATAGACACACTTCATTTACTTAGTAGCTCAACATCAAGTGACACTCCGTGCCTGGGTTGTTCTAACCTGAACCTTTCTGCTGGTGACTGGGCTCCTCTTCCTTTCTAGGTCCATCTTGCCTCAGCCTCTCTGCTGTTCCTCTGGTCTTGCTTTAGCTCATTGCCCACCCATAATTCCTTCCATGGCCATGCAGTAATGGATCCTGGGTTCCATTATTGAGATGCAGCCATCTGCTGCCAGTCCTTCTGAAAGTTCCTCCTTGAATAGACTCTTCACAGCACCTTTGGTAAGTTTCCACTACATTTCAGAGTAGTCACTTCTGCTTTATCCTGTCATACTGCCCAGCTCACTCCTGTGGCCTGGTCTAGATCTTGGCTGGATCCTGCATTCCCATGAGTGCCCAGCTTATGCTTATACTGTTGAGGCTCCTGCAGGTGACTTCTTTGGACACATTATCCATGAGAAATGTATTAGGACCAAGTAAGAAGGCTCTTACACAGTCTTGCCAAAGGGAGTCACATAATCAGCTTTCCATGTGATGACCTCACTTTTGTGTAACACTTGTGCCCAAGTACTAATTGGGAAATGTTTCACATCTCTTGGAGCATTCTGGATTCAAGGCAGAACTTCAGAGAAGTGTCTTCATGGTTCATACATTTGTATAACCCAAACTGATTTCTTTATGCATGAGATGATCAATGTAAGTTAGAAGCCAAAACCAAAGACTAAATGTTATACTCAAAATTGACTTATGCAATCATTACTTTCAGCTTTTAATTAGCTGGCTATAAAATTCAAGACAATCATTAGTAGCGTGGGGATTGTAAGACATACCATTTATGGTTAACATTTAATTATGCCTAACCTTAAAGCAGGTGATTCTGCTGTTTTTTTTTTTTTTCTCCCCCCTGTGCAGGAGTTCAAAGATAGCTTTGGGTAGAAAAAGTTTAAAGGAATTATGAGAAATACCACCAGATAAGTCATGCCTACCCTTAGCACAGTTCAGGAATGAGGTAACTGTGGAAACCTTCAGCCCAGAGTTAGTTGATGGAGATGTATTTAAGACTCACAGAGTTCAGGGGTGCCTGGGTGGCTCAGTGGGTTAAGCCTCTGCCTTCGGCTCAGGTCATGATCCCAGGGTCCTGGGATCGAGCCCCACATCGGGCTCTCTGCTCTGCAGGGAGCCTGCTTCCTCCTCTCTCTCTCTGCCTGCCTCTCTGCCTACTTGTGATCTCTGTCTGTCAAATAAATAAATAAAAAATCTTTAAAAAAACAAAAAGACTCACAGAGTTCAGGGTATGCAGGTCTTTAATCCAACATATATTTTAGATAGTAGTCATGTATAATCATAAGCTTAATGACATTTGAACCTTAACAAAGTAAATCACAGAATAGTGCTACATTGATGCAGTACCCGATGTTGAAGGAATATGTGCTTTAAAATCAGAAGATGGCTTCAAATTCAGGTTTGCCACTTAACTGCTGTATAACTTTGGGTAAGTTGCTTAACTGCTTTGTCAAAGGTTAGGTTCTTCAATTATAAAATGAGCATATGTCTCAGACCTTAGGGAGAATTCACTGCAAATGTGTACTTATGTGCTGAATATGTGCAGGGACTTGGTAGATACTCAAGAAATGTCTGCCTCTTTCTTCCCTGGGGAGTTAGAGTGCAGAAGGTATAGGCTAACATCATGGCCCCTCACAGAAATCTCACCTCCTGAGGCCAGTGGTACTTAAGGACTATCCCACCGGCAGCCATGGCATTGAAGTGAGAAGTTCATGAGAATCAAGACATGTGTTCTTGAACATCAGAATACCCAAATGCCCAAAGTTGCCTTGAAAAATCTTGAGACCAGCTTCCATCTCAGAAGGATTCTGCCTTCCCCCAGGAAGGTTTCCCAAACCACTCTAGCACTGGGGAATCTTTAGTCTCCTCCGAAACTGTAGTTCTTGTGGGCACTCTATGTAGCCCCTGGAAAGTCCTTACACTGCTTTTAAATTATGTGTGGAGGACTCAACCATTTAACACCTCAGAAAGCTACTATGTGTCTGGGACCCATACTACATTCTCTCCCTATAGCACCTAATGGGAAAAGAGCTGAGGAAGAAGAGAAGGCAAGAGGGAGTGCTCAAGAGAGGTCTGCTCCCCTTTGGAATATTGCCCAGGACCAGTACCAGGTGTTCTAGTTTGCACGATACATTTCAGACGAATGGCCCCACACCTAACCTCTGCATTACCCTGGCCCAACCAAGTTTTTCTTCCTTTTTTTCTTTTATAAGATTTTATTTATTTGTCAGAAAGAGAGAAAGAGGGAGAGCAAGTGAGCGAGCACAAGCAGGGGGATCTGCAGGTGGAAGGAGAAGCAGGCTCCCCATTGAGTAGGGAGCCCAATGAAAGCCTCAGTCCCAGGACCCTGGGATCATTACCTAAGTCAAAGGCAGACGCTTAACCAACTGAGTCACCCAGGCATCCCTTTTTTAAACATCAAATGACTTTTTAATTATTTTTTTTTTATTTTTATTTTATGGGAAAATTTCCATTTTATGAAAAGCTGACTTTTTATTTGTACATCTTTTTGTATACTGACCATTCTGATAAAACCTCCTGTCATTACTACCACAATGAAATAGCTCTATGGTCCACTGGTTCTTTATTAGCAGGGCTCTAACAGTTTTTTTCCTTTTTAACAAGTGAGTAAAATAATGTAAGAGGCATTGTGATAAAAAGCACTCAGAATGTTGCTTGGTGCATAGTAAGCACAAAATACCTTCCTGGAGAAAGGGTTCACCAGGTGGCTCAGGATTGAGAGGTGTGTATGGAGGGTTGACATGGGAGGACATTCAGGGAGAAGACATGCTGAAGACGGTGTGACTATGCCATGGCATATGTGTGACACTGAGTGCAGTTCCTTGTGGCTAGAGCAGAGTGTGTGTGAAGACGGGACAGGCAGCATGAAAGACGACACTGGAGAGCAGATAGTGGCCAAGTCACAGATGGTGCTGAATGCTATGTTAGAGAGTTTGGCCTGGGTCATGAAAGTGTTAGAGAACTACAGAACAATATTATTTAGGGCACTGATGTAGCCATTCATGGCCACCCCCCAAAGGCCATCACAGCATGGGCTTTCTGTCCTCACTCCAGCCCTTCGGTGAGAAGATTAAGTTTTAGATTTAATTACCTCAACTATTCCTACATTTTTCATATCTTGTGCATTTGAGTTCATCTCTACAAATTTATGCAAAGTTTATTCTAAGTTAGAGTGTACACTTTGCCTGTGTTTTTAAAGCAAGACCATGAAATACCAAGGAAATTTGTGAGAGAAAGAAGTTGAGCTACCCTCCACCCCTCTCCCCCGAATTAAGAAGAATATGCATTCATTCTACTTTGCTGTTGGTTGCTGCACTGGAAGTGTTAGAGAACTGCTGTAGACCCCAGGGAGCCACTCAAGGGTCTAGAGCAGGGGGAGTGGTATGATCTGCAATACAGGGAATGGTTTAGCTCTGGAGAAGCAGCCATGTTCTCAGGAGTAAAGGTACTAAGAGAGAACAATTCTAGACCATAGTTAATGTCATGGTAAGATACATGGTATAGAAATAAATGCTTTCAGAGCTCCAAAGACGGAGGAGTGTCTGTGGTCTGGGAGGAGTGGAGGGGTTTGCTTGTAGGAGTTAGGGCATGCGTTAGACTTGAAAAGAGAGAAGGATTTGGGAGGGCAAAGAAGAAAGAGAAGAGAACAAATGGAGCACACGTGAGGAACATGGTGTCGTGCGTGTGTGTGTGTGTGTGTGTGTGTGTGTGTGTGTGTATTTTGAAGGAAGTTTATTAAGAAGACCGGAATCTACTTGGCTTCAGAAATTGGCTCCAAAAGAACATTCCTTCAATGTAATGTACATTTAAGTGGGTTTAATGGGTAGATCAAGAGAAAGAGAAGGAGGATTTGGAGATAGTGAGTTTTAGAGAGGAAAGAGAGAAGGAAAGGAAGACAGAGATAGAGAGACAGAAACAGAGAGAGAAAAACAGAGAAAAAATGAGAAGAAGAGAAGGGGCAGACCAAAGAGTTGTAGGAAACAGCATTTTTCATTTCTAATTCTTTATGTCTGGTTTCAGCCAGCTTGGCATCAGCAGCAGTGAGAGCTTTTCTCTAAAAAGGGATGAGAAATGACGTTTCACAATGAGAGCTAGGAGCGTTTGGGATAAACAAGAACATCCAGCAAAGCCACATGAAATGGAAGATTTTCAGCCAGACCTATGAACTAGTTCAGTGGAGTATGAAGTGTGCTTTGAGAGAAAGATAAAAATGAAGTATTAAACTTCCCATCAGTGTTTGAGGTATTTTCATTTGGGCTTTATTTTCAAAGTGCACAGAGAATTCAGCTCTCCCAATTTATCATCCTACTCAGGCTTCTCGTGTGTGCATTATATTTTGACAAAGTACTAGAAAGTCCAGTGACAGGTTTAATGGGAAGAAAAGGGCAGTTATACCTTTGTGCTGGTTTAGCACAGGGCTATAGAAATGGTATTCAGGAAGGCCGAAGGTGGAATGTCTCCCCACTTGGAGGACAGCATCAGTTTCTTCCTGAAGGCTGGCTGACTTCTGCTAAGTTGTGCAAATCTAAGCACAGTCAGCATCGATTCTGGAAAGAATTTCCAGACCAACCTCCCACTTCCTGCCACAGGTAGGGTAGAGGGCAGCTTTCTCTGTGTCATTCTAGACAGCCCTCCTAACACTGATAAAGTTTCCTGTTTGTGTGAATGTTTTTCTGTGCTAGACTTTACGTTCTTTGAGTCAAGTGTAGTTCTTGCTCATGCCTGGAGCCTCCCACAGGAGATACTCAGTAAATACCCGTGGAAAGAAATTTTGTCAGAGGGAGTTCATGGAATTAAAACTGGATTATTGGGGTGCCTGTGTAGCTCAGTCAGTTAAGCATCTGCCTTGGACTCAGGTCATGATCTCAGGGTCCTGGGATCCAGCCCCTCATCAGGCTCCCTGCTCAGCAGATAGTCTGCTTCTCCCTCTCCCTCTAACCCTCCCCACTGCTCGTGCTTTCATTTGTACTCTCTCTGTCTCAAATGTAATAAAAAAATTTTTTTTAAACCTGGATTATTACAATGGGACTAGGTTTTATATCCTTTTTTTTTAAACTGGTCCCCTTAAAGGGATCCTGTTCCTATGTATAGGCTAGTAGCTCTGTTACAACCTCTAATTTCAGAATCAACCTTGAGGAAAAACTTGAAATAATACCTGCTTACTAGCTTGGGAGGGCTACTACCTCACTGCTTGAGAACCATGTACTCATTCTAGCTCTGTGACCTGCCCATTCTTATCTCTCTCTGGTTCAACTTCCTAATCTATTCAGTGAGCAGTATAATACCATTCTACAGAAAGGTATTTTATGGGGATTGCATCCAACCATACCTGGAAATGTGATGTGTTCCATATGCATTTCCTTTAATCAGACTCCTTCAAATTATTCATGTTGCTGATTGTCTAAATCTCCTAGTTTCTTCTTATAGGAATCGACAGTTTCCCATGAATACCATTGCCCTGGTCAGGTGGTTGAACTTTCATGTCAGTTTCTTCTTCTGTCAATAATCAAAACTTCCCTGTGTTAATTTCCACCTAAAGTTAACACCTGGATTGGCTAAGAGCAGGTCTTCTCCTAATGTATTGCTGTGTAACAAACTACCTGAAACTTACTTTATCCAAACATCTTCTTTGGCCCATGACTCTATGTTGGGAATTCAGCAATACTTTATCTCGTAGTTTGTCTCTGATCTATAAGGCATGAGCCGGCATGGCTAAGGCTGGAAGACCCACTTCCAGGATGGTTTCTTCACTCTTACCTCTGTGTTCCATGGCATCTCCTGCTCTACCTGGTATCTTTAGGCTGCTTCTAGGTGGCTTGAGCTTCTTGCAGTCTGGTAGTCTCAAGGTAGCCAAACTTCTCATAAGAAGGCTGAATTCAGAGACACTTATGTGGCTCAGTTGCTTAAGCCTCTGTTTTTGGCTCTGGACATGACCCCAGGGTCCTGGGATCAAGTCCCATGTTGGGATCCTTGCTTGACAGGAGACCTGCTTCTGCCTCTGCCTGATGTTCCATCTGTTTGTTCTCTATCTCTCTGACAAATAAATAAAATCTTAAAAAAAAAAAAAGAAGGCTGACTTCAATTAGTGTGAACATTTCAGGAATGATTGTTCCCAGAGACCATGGCAAAATCTTGAAGGCCTTCATTGCTGGTATTTTCTACTGGTTATTCAGGGCCAGGTAAAATTCACTGTGAGAATAAACTACAAAAGGAAGTGAATACAGGAAGGTGTGATTCATGGGGGAGTCATTTTAAAGACCAGTTATCATGACAATTGATTGAGCATCACATCCTCCCCTTCCTCCTCTCCCCTCCACTCCACTTCCCTCCTGTCTCCTCTCCTTTCCATTTCCTGACTTACTGAAATTTGCCAGGTTGCATTGTCTGTGCTCATTGACCCGAGTAAATGTTATGCAAAGAGAAATATGGGGCTCTTCGGTATGATAGGTATGGGAAAATGTGAATGGCCAACTATCTCCTTTTCCTAGTATATGTGGGAGGTTTCATCTCAGTTTTAAGTGGGGTAAATGTTCATGAGCACACTCTCCATGAGCATGGCTTGCACCGTGATCACACATGAAACCAGGAAATCCTCAGTAGAAATGAAGAGTTAATAGATGAGGTACATGGTATTTTTCTTAGATCTCTTAAGACACTGGCAACAAATTGAAATGGTAATTCATTTACATAAATCAAAGAAAACCAGAGGACAGGTAGTAGGATTAACAGTGTTGAGTGTGAGGAGAACCAGAAGAATTATAAATTAAAGAATTCGTGAGAAATAGCCATACATTGTAATCGGCTCCAGGCAGAGAAAAGTAATTCTACGCTTTATGGCGTCATTTCAATTACGCACTACTAGTGCTGAGAAATATTTGTCAGCTCTCAACTTGTAAATGGAGATAAATCTTACATGTTCAATTGTGTCGGGTTATCATCTGGTCTACACTAATTGAACCTGTAATAGACCAATCTGGGTCCTGACTCCCCACACATCTTCTGACTACTCCTGGTCTCCATCATCTACATTCTTACATTGTCTTGGCCACATAGCTTGTTACCCCACAGAGTTTTATATGATTAACTTTGGTTAACTCAGTAAATTCGGTTTGGAGTCCTCAGATATGCATTTCTCTTTCACTATACTTTCCCCACTCCCTACCCCTACTTAATGCATGAGTGTACACGCAAGTATACACACACACACACACACACACACACACACACACACACACACGAATACAAACTCTCTTCTTTCTCATGCAGGCCCAAGTCCATAGAAAGCACTTAATGAACACTGAATCGGAGAATTGAGTTCCTATATGTTCCAATCTTCACTGCAGAAGCAATCCATAGCTGTTTCTACTTGATTTACAATGCCAATCTAACTTCAGGTGTTCCAACCGGGGACATCTTGCCCTGTTCACTACCAGCTCTGTTGGTGGTTGTAGTTTTTCTTAGATTAGCATTTCCCAAAGAGATTTCTTCAAATGTAACTTTGAGAGGTCATGCATGCTATATTGGGACACCTACAGTTCATATTAGGATATTGCTATGAGAAGACCCTCACGGGCACCTGGGTAGCTCAGCCAGTTGAGCATCTGACTTCAGTTCAGGTCGTGTTCTTGGGATCTTGTGATCGAGAGCCTTGCCTCAGCCTCCTCACTCAGCAGAGAGTCTGCTTGTTCCTCTCCCCCGCCCCTTCTCCCTCTTGTGCTCTCTCTCTCAAATAAAAAAATACAATCTTTAAAAAAAGAAGACCTGCAAAGGAAGAAATTGGTTTACCTACATATTTTCTAAATTATTTTTGAGCGTAGAATGCTCTTTCAAGGAAAGATAGCAACACCTATTTATTTTTCAGGGGAATAGTGTTTTCTGGAATACATTTGGGCAAACCATATCCTTTATACCCTATATATCCCCGCCTATAGATCTTCCTTGGTCTTATGCTTCCACCACTGTCTTGGCTGCCTCCTCTTGTCTCAGACCCAGACTTAATGTCTTGCTTTGAGTAGGCAGATACTTTGAGAATCCAGGGGAAAATGACTCTTTGGGTTAAGTAACAGCATTATTTGGGACTAGAAGGGGCCCTGAAAATACCACACCCAATCTTTCATTTTAGAACTGAGAAAATAGGTACAGATGAATAGAAGTCCACTCCACCCATAAATGTCAAAACTGGGACTAATATCCAAGTCTCTGAGTTCCAAGGCAAGGATATTTCTCCCTTCTATTTTTTTTCCTCCACTGGTATAGAACTTTCCTAGAGAGTCAGCATTTGGGCCCTGCTGGCTTCATTGAAAATAAATAGGCCCAAAAGCTGGTATGAAGGATCATGATTTCTACACAATATAATTAGTGATTTTGAGGATTTCAACGCAGGCCCTGGAAATGGAGCAGATTAGCAATTGGAGCCCATACTTTTGGCAGAGGATGAATGCTCCCTCGAAAACTCAAAAGAATACAGTATATGAACAGTTCTGCCTCACCCTGAAAAGAAAAAAGCTTCTGGTTCGCATGGGCTACGGGAAGCAGGGAGGGAACAAATTGATTTTCAAAGAAAGTCCTTCATTGAAAACCTACAGGACATAAAATTTCTGGGAGAACTACCCAGTGGTCAATGATGGTGTGGGGAGGAGTTAAACACGGCCATGTTTGATCACAGCCCCAAAAGGCCTAGATCAAATTTCCAAGGGATGTGCAAATCCCAGAGGGTTGAGCTGGGCTTTGGAAAACAGCTTTTATCTTATGAGGCCAAGCGGGGTACCTCTTTTGGGATGGCCCAGTGCAGGTGGGTTTGGTCTAATAGATTTGTTTGTTGGCAGCTCTGTGGTAAAGATGGAGGTTAGAGGAAGGTGAGGTGAAGGAGGTAACTGGAGGCATCTGGTAATTGTTGGATAAAACTCAGACCTTTCCAAAGCCCTGAGGTCTAGTCAGAACATCAAACCAAGGGAGAATCCTGTGGAGGAGATTTCAAATTGGCAAGAAAGACAGTGGGAAGGGAAGACTGGTGGTCTCCCAAACTCCTGTTTAATGGTTACCTGAATGAGGCCTTGGGACTTGGAGGTCCTTCCTGAGAAGATGAAAACAAGGAGCAAACTGTGCTCAACTTTCCAGGGTCTTACTGTTCACTTTAGTGGGGAGAAGTGCATGGGTCAGAATCCACCAACTTTCCATGCCTGCACGTGGCCCCTGGGCCATAAGAGGCTGGTCACTAAGAAGCTTTGTGCTTTTGAGCACATGGAATTCTCTGGAGGATTATCCTTTGTCTACAATATAATTTCCCTGACTTTGGGCATGCACAATACTGGGGGCCGAATGTTCTGGCCTCCACCGTTCTCTTCCCTATCCAGCAGACCACCACCAGCACACACACACACACACACACATGCACACACACACACACACACACACACACACGTCTTCATCTGCACTAGAAAGGAGCAGCCCAGGGTTTTCTCCTGCTCCTCCCCTTTAGACCCCTCAGGGCTGTGGGTCCTGGAGTCAGAGTGAAAGAATACAGCTGCTGCTCCTGCGGAAGGAGGCAAAGGGGCTGGGGCCAAACATTCATCAGCCAGACCTTCTCTGGGTGGAAAACAGGACTAAGAGGGTACAGATGGGTCTGTGGTGCTGGCCCTTTAGGAGTAGGCTCCCCCCCCCCCAGCCCCCACAGCAGAGGACTGTGGGACCCTGGATAGCTGCATAGCTGTCCTCAGAAGATCTGCCTTGCGGATTTGGGGAACCCACTAGGCCCCTGTAATGTCAACCCTGCCAGGTGGTTTTTCTTCGTTTTTATAATGCAAGTGCCTGACTGAAGCTTTGATTGCTGAGGCATCCATTTCAAAGATGCATCCGTTTCAAAGACAGCCTCTGAAATAAACACATTGCCAGCTGCAGGGCTAGATGAAGAGCAGACTGCTGTCCCCCACCCAGGGTCCTTTGTTTTGACGATCTTGCTGATTTGGGGAACTGACCATTTGGTCCCCTGGTCCACTTCTCTGCCCCACTTTAAATTCCCACCCCTATGTTTCAAATTCACCAACAAAGAGAGCCTGCACCACCCAAGGCCTCCCAGCGGGGACCCCAGGAAAAGCAGAGCTGGGCCTGTGTGCTCTCTCTCCCTCAGTGACCTCGCTGTGTGGCCCCAGGTGTGCTGCGCCGTTGCCAGATCCTGTAAGTTAATAAGCCTCTGTTTTTCACAGTTCCCTGTTGGTTGTTGCTGAAGGACATCTTGTAATAAGAACCACAGGGATTGGTGCAGTTGTAATAGCATTTCAGAAAGGGAAAATCTTTGCGGGAAGCTCAGTGGGGCCCAGGCAAGTGCCCCCAGGCATTTCGAGCCAAGTGTATGACTCCTGAGAGGCTGAGATCTGTGCAAAAACAGCCGGAGGTTGGAGAGCAGGTCTCCTGAAGGGGCAAGTCATTGACTTAGGCTTCCCAGGGTCGTTCTGTGCCAGGGAGCAATTAAGCCCATCTCAGCTTGCCCCAGACTGCAGGGGTCCTACAGACCCCAGCGAGAGAATGTTAAATATGCACTGAAAAGTGTTACAAGGGCCAAGGCTGCCCTAGCAGGTAGAAAGGCAGAGCACAGTCCTGGATATGGGAAGAAAAAGTAGATGCTGGTGGGGCTGAGTGGAGAGAGAAAACCCAACCGTGGCTGATATTCAAGAACTGTGGGTTTTGTTTCTGGTGCAGGCAGTAAGGTTCATCGCAGCTGAAAACCTGGGCTTGTCTTTTCCAGTCCAGCACCAGTGTCCTGTGCCTCGTCTGGTTTCTGTCTCCCGCTCCTGTCTTTCCAGGGGTGATACCAAAGCTAGATCCCTGTAGGGTTAGACCGAAGCCACACAACTGGTAATTGCAAGTCAAGGTCCCATCTTGGATGGGACCCATTCATTCACCGAAGCCACGAGGACTCCATACTGCTCTGTGCAAAGGCACAATCTGGACACATTTAAGATGTCATTTCTGGTATTGCTTCCACCACAACCCTTGTTATGGTGAGGCCAGTAATTAACATGTCCTGTGGGCTTCTCTGGAACCTCAGAGCTGGAAGATGCCTCAGAGGTCAGATGGTCTTTCTACGTAATGCAGGAAACACATCGAAAGAAGGTTGAGAGAGGAGAGGAGGTAGGAAGAAGACGAGTAGAATGAGTTGGGACAAGAGCTGCTGTTAGTGTCGTTGTCTCAGTTATTACTGTGGGTCTCACAGTGTTCCAGGCACTTGCTGACCAGGTGGTCAAAACCCTGTGTAGAAGCTGAGACCACAAGAGAGGAAGTAACTTGCCCAAAGGCCACACAGTGAGTAGGTAGGTGACAGGGCGAGGATTCAAACCGTTATCTGGCTGGCAATCTAAAAATCTGTATTTTTTGAACCATACTACACAACCTCTGAGGGCAATGATGATTTCCCTCTTGGATTTCCTTTGGTCCTGTTAAACTGATACCCTGGTGGAAAATGTTGTTTGCCTCCCTATGTATTGGACCCTTTAACTTAAGGGAGACGCTGTGCCCTGAAGCCTGGAAATTTCTGTGCCCTTCACGGTGAGCCACAGCAATGCCAAATATGTCCTCTCCATCACCTGCAAGCGGTGGCCACGAGGGCTATTGGCGTGGCAGGCGTGGGTAAATATCACTTATTCCTGCAAATGGAGAAGGAAATATTTACAATTCGATTCATAAAATATTTACCAGGCTCTTATGTAATTTGTTGATAACAAACAGATTTTAGTTAACTTGGAGGTGATGAGCAATCCTGTTAAACAGATGGGACCAATAACAAAATCCTGATTAGACAAATGTCTTTGTAGAACAGCGCTTCACCACGTTAGATTTGCGCTGCAAGAACCATTCCAAACAGAGAAGTGGTCCCAAGGTGAAAACAGCTGTGGATTCTTTTCTTTTCTTTTTTTTTCTAAAGATTTTATTTATTTATTTGACAGACAGAGATCACAAGTAGGCAGAGAGGCAGGCAGAGAGAGAGAGGAGGAAGCAGGCTCCCCGATGAGCAGAGAGCCCGATGTGGGGCTCAATCCCAGGACCCTGGGATCATGACCTGAGCCGAAGGCAGAGGCTTTAACCCACTGAGCCACCCAGGTGCCCCACAGCTGTGGATTCTTGAATGTGTTTGTGTGTGTGTATGTCCCCCACCTCCACATTTTTTTTTTCCTGCAAGAAAATGTCTCTTGTACTCCCAGTCAAGAGGCTTTTTTGTAGGGCTTGCATTCACTGTAAGCCCCACTGTCTAATTACTGAAGACAATTTTGGGGCTTACGACTCTGACCTTGTTCTATTCACTTTTCCCCATACGTACAGCCCAAATGCACACAGCATTTCATTATATAATCCTTTGCAGCAAACGGAGTTTCCCTTCGCTCCTCAAGCTGATTTCCAATTTAGATTTTCTGAAAACTCCATATTGCCTTTCCCCCCATCTCTGCATGGAGCAGGGTGGTGTTTTTTTTTTTTTTTTCTTTCTTTTTAATTACAAAAAAAAGTTCTTTTAAAGGTAATGGCTCACAGGCAGCGGCATCCGCCTGTCAGTCTGCATGAGCCTGCAGGGCTCTGCGCGCCTCCCGAAGACCAGGTTGCATAACCGGGGTGGGGAGAAGACAGGGTGAGTTGCTGCAGCTCTCTCTTGCCGGAGCCTGTGGGGCTTGCTGGCACTTCCCGAGGAATTTACTTCCTTCAGGAACTTCTCCTTCACCCCTTTGCTTGCAAAGTGTAGGGTCTCCAGCAAAAGCAGACTTGCATGTGATTCCAGGTTCTGCCTGGTAGCAGCTGTGTGACCTTGAGGATGTAACTGACACCGGCTCCTGGCAGCTCCCTTGTCTGTAAGGGCAGGGCTGCTGAGAATGGGCACAGGAGGGCGGGTTAGGTAAGCTGTCTAGCACAATGTCCCACCCCGGCAGACGCTCACCCAACAGAGCTGTTGTTTTTATTATGATCCTGAAGGAGGGACTGCACTATGGAAGACTTTGGACTAAGTGGTTTTCTTTTAAGCTCTGCTGCTTAAGGCAGGCTTTGTCCTTAAGTCTTGGCCTCCAGTAGAGAAGGAAGTGTCAGTCAGGCCAAGCATATCTCAGATTTTCATCTGTTACATCAAAGCATCATATGAAATGATACTTGTGATCTTTTACAGCTCTTATGTTTTTTTTTTAAAAGAATTTATTTATTTATTTTATTTGTGATTGAGAGAGAGAGAGAAAGAGAGCACGAGCAGGGGGAGCAGGCAGAGGGAGAAGCAGGGTCCCTGCTGAGCAAGGATCCCAATGCAAGACTCGGCCCCAAGACTCTGAGATCATGACCTAGGCTGAAGGCAGACGCTTCACCCACTGATCCACCCAGGTGTCCAAGCTGTTAGATTCTTGCTTAAAGAAAGGCTGCAACATGAATCACAAACTGTGTAATCATAGTTTGAGGAGATCATCTGCCCCTTATTCCATTCGGTGCTCCCCAACCAACCCTCTTCAGGACAGAGTGCTCCCCTCATTCACCAGAGGAAGCCTCTGTCGAGTTATCCTGGCTGCCCACCTCCTCTCACAGTTGGCTTCAAGGAGATTGACTTTGAAGTTCACTCTCTTTCTGCTAGAACTTTACTGTGTTTCTTGAAGGTGGTCTTTGACATCAATTCATTTTGTCAACACTTGGGATCCAAGCCTTTTGAGGATTGCTCTGTAATGTATGAATAGTTTAATGATAGTTATTATTTATTTTTTGACAGATTTGTCTATTTGATAGAGAGAGCAGGAGGAGAGAGGCAGAGGAAGAGGGAGAGAGAGAGAGAACCTCAAGCAGACTGCCGCCTGAGATGGGCGCCCCTGTGGGGCTTGATCTCACGACCCTGAGATCATGACCTAAGCTGAAATCAAATCAGTCGCTTAAGACTGCACCACGCAGTTGCCCTTCCAATGATACTTAAAATACACTCGGTTATGACTGTAATATGAGAGTCTCTTAGAGAAAGCTATCGTGGAGAGAGGCACATTGCCTAATGGAAACATCTAGTTTTAAATGCCTCTCTAGGTGCTACTGGGTATTTCATAGTTCAGATTTCTGGGTAGCAGTGGGCATTTGAATAGAGTGTTGACTCCAGAATTGTCCTGCACTAAGGAGAGGAGAAATATCCTATGCAGGGAAGCCATGAATTTAGTACCCTATTGATTTGAAATCTGCAGTCATTCTTGTTCAGTGTGTAGGGAACAGATTTGCTTACCAAATTAATAACCTGTAAAATTGCTAGGGTCTCTTTATCTATTTGAGGAAACTGGCTTTTCAAACTTGGAAATTCTTTGTTGTGGTTTTTTTGAAGCAAAGCTCCTACATAGCTTTATACAATGCTCTTGAGTTCTTTGAAATTTACCATAATTCAGACTTTCTATGTTTGCCTCCCTTTCTCCCTAATTAGCTTATATTATTGAGACTTAGAAATACAGTTTAATGTATTTAAAAATCTATAGGACTGCAGGAGAAGGTGTGTCTCATCTCGGCTTCTTCTATCCCTCTTGGGCCTTTCTAGTTCTCTAATCCAAGAGGAGATTGATAACTTGATTGCTCAATTCCCAGGACATTGATTGGGACATGTTTTCTTGTTGTTATTAGGAAAGATCAATGTGATTAAAAGGCAGGAGTGCAAGTAGCACTTTCTGTCCCTTCTGTCCTACATGGCAGGGTGGCAGTCTCAGTCAAAGGCCCTCTCTCTCGAGTTCTGGCGTCCTTCTTTCTGCAAATACCTCTAGTCTCATTGTCATTATTTTGGCCTTTGTCAGAGAATGGTAGGATCCTGAGACATAAATTTATAATTAAGAGATGCATGAGACCTCATGTAGTTTTAGAGGCTAAGCCTTATGCCTTGACCTAGCTTTTCTAGACGATTTTGGCATCATATTAGACCCTGATCCAGGACATATTTATTGGTAGTTTTGCCACTTACTGTATTTGTGTGCATATATTATATCTTACAGGTAGTAGAGGGAATGAGTGGATGAGTGGTGCGTTATCCTCAGGCGCACACCATCAGTGCCCCCGCCCTGATCGTTAACCATCTGTTTTGAGGCATGCAATGTTCTAGGTCTTCTCAAGCTTCAAAAATATGAAACTTAAGAAGAGCAAATTGGGTGGCCTGGGTGGCTTAGTCGTTAAGCAACTGCCTTCGGCTCAGGTTATGATTCCAGGGTCCCTGGATCAAGTCCCTCATCAGGCTCCTTGGTCAGCGGGGAGCCTGCTTCTCCCTCTCCCACTCCCCCTGCTTGTGTTCCCTGTCTCGCTGTCTCTCTGTCAAATAAATAAATAAAATCTTAAAAAAGGCGGGGAGGGGATTGAAGCAAACGTAGGCAAACTCTCCAGGATGCAGCAGAAATGGTCTTCCTGCTGCATCCTGGACAAATCCCTTTTGGGCCTTTGCTTGGATTATCCCAGTGGCAGGAAGATCACCAATCACAAGGCAACCTGCACTCTTGTTGAATGAATCTGAGAGTTAGAAAGCCCCTTCTTCCCTATGCTGATATTGTCCATTCTCTAATTTCCCTCTGTTGCCTCTTTATAATAATTTGAAATAATAACGTTGGAAATGACAGAAATTGAGGCCGATCCCTGGGAAATATTTAAGGGTGCATAGTGGTTCCTGGATTTGACTAAACATTAGGCTCTCCAGATCTACCCCAGAGCTTTAGGATTGCTCCCGGCATATTGTTAATGAGACAGAAGCTTTGGAAAGTATGCATTGGCACTCAGAGGGATCTGAACCGGCTTGTCATTTGGAAAGTTGACAAGCCCATAGATATTGCATACCTGCTCTATGTCAGGCACCCATCAGCTTCCTGGGAACTAGAGTTACAGCAGTGAGCATGGCCGAGAGCCTCCCTGCATGTAGGAAGGGAGAAATAGGCACTAAACATGTACACTAGGGTATGAATGACCAAGGTGGTTTCCAATGCTCAGAAGTCCTCTGGAGCAAATAAAGTAGTTAATGCAGTAAGCACTGGTGGGGGTAAGCTAGGGTGGTGAGGGTCGGCCTCTGAGGTCCTGACCACATGCCTCGTGCAGGTGCAGAGCCTCAGAATTGGAAATGAACGCAGCGCATGTGAAGGAGAAGCTGAAATCAAGCCAAGATGGCAAGAGTGCCTCAAAGGAAGAGAAGAGCAGAGAGAGAGAGGGGTGAAAGTAGGCTGGGACCAGATCGTGGGACTCCTCTGGGTCTGTGGGGCCTGATGCAAAGCAAAAAATGCAGAGCCCCTTTATGGAACATTCTTAAGGATTTCAAGATGATGTCAACAGAGAATTAGAATAAGCAGGGTCCCTTCTGATGGTGACTACAGGGGCTACAGGCTCATGAAGCAGGCCCCGGCCTCCAGGCCGAGGTGAGGAAGCTGGATTTGTGATAACTGCTAGAGGAAGCAATTGGAATAGAAGTGGGTGGAGGAGGATTTAGAAATCATGGAACCCAATGACTTCATTTGAGAGGAAGTCATGTGCTATGGCCCAGAGAAGACAGTGACTACATATCTTAGGTATTTGGAGACTAGGATTCTTCCAGCCTCTTTCTTGTCCTGTGGTTTTGAGCCCGAGGAGGCCTGGTATGTTCCTCCCACTGCTATTCCCTTCAGTGTTGGTGCTTCTCCAAAGCTGGATTCTGGAGCAGGGCCTGGGAATCTGCATTTCTGTGTGCTTTTCCTGTAGGGTCAGATTTAGAAAGGATTGCACTGAGGCAACCGTGACAACACATATTTACATGTAAAACATTCTTCTGCTTGTCTGGTGTCTCAGGGCAGTCTTTGACACATACCCCAGAATTTCCAAGGGAATGCTTCACCAATTCCTGAAAGAGACTTTATTGCTGACATTGAGTTAGCAATGTTGATAATGCCCTGGTAGGAGTGGTGTTTGCTGGGGACGTCTGTTGTGTAGACCGTGCCAAGAAGAGTCAAATCAGGGCTGGAACGATCTCAGGATCTTCCTCTCTACTGTTCCAGTATCCTAAAAGGTAGACTCATTTCAAGGCATCTGCCTTTGGTTAGGGTCCTGGGATCGAGTCCCACATCCAGCTCCCTCCTCTGTGGGGAGCCTGCCTCTCCCTTTTCCTCTGCTTCTCTCTGTCTATCACATAAGTAAATAAAATCTTTTCTTTTTTAAAAAGGTAGACTCATTTACTGTGTCAATTAATTTGTTCTTTGTGGAGTGAAATATTTATCATTTCGCTTTGCCAAAATTCTTTTTGCTGAATTCAGCTCCTATTTTAAGATTAGGCAAAATGACAACTTCCTCCCTTTGCTCTCTCTCCAACTGGAATTTGACATCTCCCCTTAGCTGTGTCCTGACATGTGGCTGGGAGCTACACAGTCAGCATTTTTTAATCTTCCAAGCTCCAGTTTCAGGAAATGCCAACGGTCAAAAATTGTAAAATTAGTGAACGGGTGTGCAAAATCTCTAAATAGTAGTAAAATGTTCAAGGACCATTTTCCGATGTTAATATGACCTTTGAAACATCTTATCTCCGTATTTAAAAAACTTCATAACACATGGTTTACTTGAATTAGTGTGTGGGAGGAGGATCAAAGAAAGTCATTTTGTATTTGGAAAAGAAAGAAAAGAGAACTAATTCTACAGTGTGGAAATGGCTCCCTTTGAAAGATGTCCTTCACTTGCCTTTGTTTGAGATTAATTATATACTTTTAAAAGTACTTCCCACAGGAATGATTTTTTGACTCATGAGTTATTTTTGTCTGTATATGTTACCCCTCCAAATATTTTCCATATTGCTAAGAAAATAGTAGTCAAAGTGACATTTTTTTGCTGGTGTCTGAAGGCCTTTTGGTTTTTTATTGTAAGAATAATATAACAATAAGAGCTTTGCAAAAGAAAGAAATAATGCCCTCAGCCTTATACAGATTTCTGTCTTATACTTTCCCTTTTACCTAAGATCAGTTTTAGTGACGCGCTCACATGATCGTATATTTCATCTAACAGAAAAATATGGGTCAGAATGTTGAATTAAATCTATGGCACCATTTTTTTTCTTTCCTTCCCTGTAAGCATGTTTGTCTTCCTTTTCAGAATGGAAGAGTACATGAAAACAATGCTGGTTTTATTCTAGAGGTTGTGGTTGTTTTCTTCTAGAAATTAGATGCTCAGATCCTTATCCTTTGCAACATGTCTCCCTCCCTCCTCCATCCTCTCTCTGGTTCAGGCTCCCTACCTCTTCTCCTTCCTCTGCCCTGCTATCTCTGGTCTGTGCAGATCATACAGAATTACAGGTGATGGTCAGGTTCAAAGAGGAATTGATGCCTCTCTGTGTTTATTGAAACATCCCGGTGATTCACTCATTTCCAGGACCTGGGGCTGTTATTTTATCTGTGTAGAGATGAGTCAACTTTGTTCTTCAGCAAAGATGGCAGGATCTGGCTTCAGCATACATCACAAATTATATTAGTAATGTAATAACATTGTCAGAGTTGGTATTACCTACTGTAACAAAACAATTTCTGAAAGACCAGGGGGGGAAAATAAAGGTGTTTGCTGCAGCTGCCCGACAATCAAGGAAAGCATAAATCACACATAAAGAAGCTGCTAAGCAGATTAAGAGCTTCAACAATGGTCCACGAGAATCATTTCTGATAATGACCTTCTAGGCAGAACCATTAGGCCAGTGTGGCGGGAACCATGTCATTCAAGAACCCCTTTTCTGATTTTTACTCCAAGTCCCAGTTTTGGTGGTCTGAATGCCTTCTGGCTTACCTTTGATAATGAATCGTTACCCTTTGCTTTGTTTCCAGGTCTTAATTTATCCCTTAACTTATATCCAAGGTACAGATGTAACAGCCAAAACATGAAACTGAGAGGATAGTCAAGACAATAAAATTAAAGAAGAAATCCGTTTAAGCTCAAGATGCTCTGATGACAGAGATCATTTCATAGGAAAGTATGCAAGGGGTGCCTGAGGGGCTCAGTCTGTTGAGCGACCGAATCTTGGTTTCTGCTCAGGTCATGATTTTGGGGTCCCAGTGTCGCAGGATTGCTGGGCTCTTGTCTCAACCGAGTTGAGGAATGAATCTTGTCGACACAAAAAGGTGAAGTAGAAGTTTATAAACTAATACCATCACATTGGTATTATAAACTAACACCGTCACATTGGGGTTAGGTTTCAACATATGAGAACAAGAGAGAGAGCTCTCTAGAGTGAGAGGGGTTCCTAATAATGGGTTGCCCCTGAGGGTTCTTAGGGTTGGGCCTTTCTTGAAAACGTGACTAGGAAGCATGTAGCCTTGAGAGTCTGGTGCTGCTTGGTTTGAGCAAGGACTGTTGAGAACACCCGTAGGACTTCTTGGCGGTCTTGTCGTTTTCTGTGATGACAGTGTAGCTGCCAAAGAAAAATACTCACAGCCAGGACCAAGGGTTTGATTCACTCTTGTCTGGGATAGTTTCAGAGTTGTCAGGGGCCCCTGCTTCTCCCTGCCTATACCTCAACCTTTTCCTTACTGGGGTCTAGCCCACATCTGGCTCTGCACTCAGTGGGGAGTCTGCTTGGGATTCTCTCTCTCCCTCTCCTTCTGCCCCACCTCTCCTCCCAGCTTGAGCCTTCTCTCTCTCTCTTAAATAATAAAGAAATCTTTTTTAAAAAAATATGAAAACATGTAACTGATACAGTGGTATCTACCTAGAGACCAGTAAATCACACATTAGGTCCTTGACAGCTGGGCACTGGGATATTCTATTTTATATTTCTGTTTTCCCCATCTTTTGTTTTTTCCTCATGTATTATTCCTTCAGACAGTTCCCATCCATATAACTAAACATTCTTCTGTTTTTATTCTTATTTTAGATAGCTTTCCATGCTATCTCCTTGGTAAATTACAGGCCTGTTTTACAGAGAGGAAGCACAAGTCACCCTGTCTGTAATCATTCAGTATCTCAGCCTGAGCTGAGATGCTGACCACCCCATTCCCAATGCTGCTCCCCAAACTGAAAAGTTTTCTTCCAGCTTACCTTCTGCTAGCCTTTTCCAGTAATTACTATGTCATGGATCTTAACGTGTATAGAAAAGGAAGAAAAGGCCAAAAGATGAAATAATTTCAATGACAACGGGCAGAAAAGATCATAGAGGGCATCGTCAGTGGCAAGAGAGGACACATATGACATAGAATCATAGACTCTGGATGAGAAGGAACCCACGTCCAGGATGCCTTCCACAATAGCCACCCCCTCAGCAGCCTCACAGTCTCTGCTTGAACACCTCTGTGGAGGCTGCCCCCAGTAGGTTTATTGCTGATGTTGAATTCGTGCTGCTATGACAAATGCCATAACCTGGGTGGCTTAAACAACATTTATTTTTCACAGTTCTGGTGGCTGGAAAGTCCATGATTCAGGTGCTGGAAGATGTGGTGTCTGATGAGGACCAGCTTTCTAGTTCACAGATGACTATCTTCTCATTTTACCCCTACTTGACAGAAGGGGCAAAGGAGCACTCTGTGGTCTCTGGTAAGGCACTAACCCCACTCAGGAGGGCTCCAGCCTCATAACCTAATTACCTCCCCACAGGCCCCACCTACTAATACCATCACATTGGGGTTAGGTTTCAACATATGAATTTTGGATGTACCCATTCAGTCCATAACAATGCCAATCTTTACAAAGATGGCCTTAACTGAGAAAAAAATAAACCTCCTTGAAATTTTGGTTCATTTAATTTAATCCACAATTATTGACTACTTTATATGTCAGAGGCTTTGCCTAGCATGGGGTTGCAAAGGTGAGTAAGGAAGACACAGTTCATAAGGCACATAGTGTTCAGTGAAAGTGATGGTCAGGACTTTTTTTTAGGGTAAATAATAGAAACCCCCTGAAAGTGCTTGAAACAAAAAGATAATTTATTAATAAGACCCAGTGATTGGTCCAATATCAGATAAGGTGAATGCAGGTAGTCAAACTACGTCACAGTAATTCATCTCTTTAAATCTCGGTTCTTGGGGCACCTGGGTGGCTCAGTGGGTTAAGCCTCTGCCTTCGGCTCAGGTCATGGTCTCAGGGTCCTGGGATCAAGGCCTGCATTGGGCTCTCTGCTCAGCGGGGAGTCTGCTTCCCTCTCTCTCTGCCTACTTGTGATCTCTGTCAAATAAATAAATAAGATCTTTTAAAAAAATAAATCTCAGTTCTTCTTTTCCCTGTTAGTTTTCTTCTCTGCTTGGCTCTGTTCAGGTGGTGGGAAAGAGACTAATATTACTAGCAAAAATCCAGTGGAGGCTCTGATCAGGTTTGGCACCCCAAAGGGGCTGGGTGTTGCTGGGGGGGTGAGAACCTAACATTTAGCTCTATGTGGAATAGAGGTCCATCTGGAATAGATTTCCCAAAGGATAGAAGATTCTATTACTAGAAGACATAGTGAAAGGAGAGCATGCTTGTGGTAAAAACTGTGTCCACCATGGTGAAGGACATGACATGTCTTTAGTGTCTGAAAGAAGTTATTTTGCTCCTTTGTGTCTGTCATGAATATGCCCCACATGAGCAAACTTGCGGGCATGCACACACCCCGCCCCAAACATTGTCTCCTCCCTTAGTTTTCTTGTCTCTAACGCAGAGTACATATTTTTTTCTTTAAGTGCGGTCCTTCTGGGGCAAGATGTCTAGAGTCCTCCTAGTCAGAACGTGTGGCGACTCTTCAGTCTATCAACACTGACAGACTGATCTCTGAAACATTTCACGGTTATCCATATGTGATCCTATTAGGGCAGATTTCTGTGGAACTTTCACTTTTATTTGAATTCTGTGAATTTCCCTGATGATGATGATTAAAGAGCGATTTTAGTTTATGGAATATATATTTCAAGAGGTGTGCTTTGTTAGGCCAAGTATTTTTAAAAATGATTTTGTTTCCAATATTTTAATTTAGGTGATTCCAAATAAAAATCTCAATTTCCATGAGACATTAAGTCTATGAAGGTAGAGTCCTTGTCTGTCAGTCTGTCTTTAGTGCTTGGAACTTAGAAGAAACTCAGTAATTATTTCTTAAAATGAATTTTGTGAGGTTAGTTGGAAGGTGGGTTCTGTGTATCATGTGAGCTGTTCAGCCTAATGTTATGTCATTGGAAAATATGGTATGTTTTCTATCTTCTTTCATGTTATTTATAAAAATGTTGGGTGGGATAGGATTGTTGATGGAGGCTTGGACCAACCTTCAAGATTCATTAGGAGAAATTCTGTGGTTGGATTATTCTGCTGTGTCATGGAACCTCCTGTCTGATTTTTATCTCAGCTAATAGCTCTGCATCTTTTCTACAAGCGTGTTAGGAACCATTGGGCAAGTATTTTACGGCGATTGTATTTAATGTATTTTCTAATAATGAGACCAATAATGCTGTTATTAAAAAAGGGCGATGGTAGTTTGGCAGGAGATATTTTCATAGTGAGTCCATTTTGGCTTTTGGTGGTCATCCCCTTCTTTTCTGTATAAATGATCTGTTTATCAACAACTAACTCTAGAAGCCAATCAAAGTAAGTGTCTCTCCTACGTTTTGACAGTTTTAGGACCCGAAAGGTCAATTGCAGTGACTGCCTCTGGCCAGTAGAGGGCAGGGTGGAGGAGGCGTGGAGTATTAAGATCTTCAGGCTGGGAGAGCTCTGTCCACTTCTGACAGAACAGCCATTTCCTGGGTCAGTGTGGTGGCTGAGAGATTCTGTAGCATAAAATATGTCTACATGAAATCCTAGTCAAACAAGGAGGGGCTAGAGGGGAAGGAAGTTGGTAAATGGAGTGTGCTTGTACCTCAGGCAAGAGGAAAGCAGAAATAATAATTAATAATATTTATTGACCAGCTATTATTTGCCAGACATTGAACTAAATACTGAACATATTTTCTCAATGAATCTTCACAACAAACTTGGACGGCAGAACTTTTATTCCATTTTATAGATGAAGAAACTGAGTTTCAGGGAGACTGAAGAATTTAGCCAAGTTCCTACAGATAACGAATGAAGAGTTGGGGGATTGGTCCGACTGCTAAAGCCTGTGCTGTTGCCACAGCATCTTGAGACTTCAAGAAGTGACTCTCCCCCACCCCAGGAGTCCACATAAAGGGGGGAGCAACAGTAGAGAATCATAATATAACCAAGATGCAGCCTCTGGCTTTGTTAGCCTGGTAGAAACTGCCAGCTGGCCAGGGTCTAAAAATAGCATGCTTTGGGTCTTCTGTTGATGAGGCCCATATTTTTTTCTTTTTGTGACTGCATTTGTTCATTTCCAGTCTTCAAGCATCTCTTTCATTCCCTTCTGTGTCTCAGGGATACGAGCAGTGGGCCTGTACCACGCTTTAGGGTTAGGGAACTTGACTGGGCCTGACAGTGTCCATGTGCTCTCATATGACTTCATTTCTGTCTGGGGCCTTGTCTTCACTTGGCTTTAGTCTCCTTCCCTGGACTGTGAGTCCTTTAAAGTGTGGAGGTTGTGTTTTTATTTGATTATCTATTTGTACCATTCACACTGAGTGGTGGATTTAGCCATTCCCCGACCATTATCTCATGGTGAACCCCTTCATTACTCCCTTTGGTTGTCTCTAGAAATTTTAGTGGTTTCTGGGTTCCAGCCTCCCCTGATAAAGCTGTGACACACTGTATTTATACTTAGACGCGTTGCCCTATTGGTACCTTCCGTAATACACTGTTAAAAATCTGAGGTAGAATGAGAGCAATTTGTTGGCTTCTTCTGAGGTGCAGGCTAAAACTTCAGGAGCTCCTTTCTTTCTTTGATGGAAAACCTAGAAATTCTCTCTCCTTTAATAGCTATCCCTGTCTACATGATCTCTTTGGGTTCCCTCTCTTCAGACTGATGTGCGAATCGTGATTGTCTGCTCACACTCCTTTCCTTCTTTATCGTACCCTTACATAAACTGTAAATTTTTACTTATGTAAAAATAGGATTTTGTTATTATAAGGGTTTTACTGCTGATTTCTGCAAAAGAAAGGCAAAATAAGAAGGGAAGGTGAAGTAGCAAAATTCTCAGTGTTATGGTCCTCTTGGTTTTTAGATCCTAAGTCCCTTGATATGATCATGGGACCTACTGTCTTCTGCTCTCAGCTTTTATTCCTGAAGATAGACCTCACTAGCCTGCTTCCTGGTACTGTATTAACAAAACTAAGATGGCCCCAGGAGGCAGAGATGCAACTACCTTTCATCATATGGGGACATTTTGTATCTCTTTAGCTTTCCGTATCAACTACTAATTAGGACTTTGACATAGTCAGGAATAATCCTCTCTCTCTTAACATTTCCTTACAAAATACCTCTCCCTTTTCTTTATTTGTGGGTTATGTTCAAAAACATCCCAAGTTTAATTTAAGTGCCCTTACCTTCTTTGGTTCTATTCCTGGTAGAGAGAGTAAGAGTTTTTCTTTCTCTGGTTTTCTTTTCTAACAGTCTATGGAACCAACATGGACCTGGATGCTCATGGTTTCCCTCCTGGGCAACCTCGAAGCCAAGATGATATGACTACACTTTCTCAGGGTTTCTGCCACTTTCACTTCTAGGTAGGAACTAAGTCACGAATCACATTTACTCTTGATGCCCCCTAGTCTCATCTATCAGTGATGGTCATCTGTAGTATACCATGATGGTATTTTAGTCTCTAGCCACTGGTTTTCATTGGAGGGACATGTACACACTTTTAAACTGTATCTTTGGTAAACTGACCTAGATAATATCCAGCTTAAGTAAAGCATGGGACTTAACACATATAAATGCACCTGTCACTTGCCTTCCAAACCAGGTCCTTCTCCTGTAATCCTGATTTTGACTACAGGTTCCACTAGCTAGCTAAATAATTGTCCAGACTAGAAGCCTTAGGTTCAATATTCATTCCTTTATCCAGAGTTCCCAAATCCACTTAGTTGCTAATTTCATTTTTGGTCTCAACTGCCACCACCCAAGGTCAAACTTTTTCATTTTTCACTGAGGTATGTGAGTACTTCAGTACTGAGTTGTTTGCCTTTATTTTTTTTTTCTCCACTATTTCTGTCACCAGTTTCCTTTTTATAAAGAAAATGTAATCCTGACATTTCCCTGCTTAGCAATCTTGGATTGGTTTTTCATATGTAGGATGATTTCCAAGAACCTACCGTCATCAAAAGTTTGGCTGATAATAGATATGTAGCAGGTGCCCACTATGACATTAACTACCTTCTACATTTTTATCCTCATCAGAGGCTACTCAGCACGGCAAACTTGTTGTTTATCATCTATAGTTATCATGTATACACACACACACACATATGTATGTACACACACATATATATTTATATATATATATATATGTATGTATGTATGTATGCATTTTATAACTGTGTAACTTTGTTCAGAGGATTGCCCCTGAAAGCCCTCCCTAATCTCTAATACATGATGAACTCCTCCCACTTAAAGATCTACCTCTGTTAAAACTTTCTAATCCCCTTCCCTAACCAGGCCATTATATGATAAAAGACAGTAAACTGGAAAGTAAATTTCCTTAAGGACGAGGTTGCTTTGTTGAAATGATGATCTAATAATCTCTCTGGGGATTGAAACATGTCTGCATGACCTTCATGTCAAATTGGAGCATATATTTCCCCAGGAAAGAAAGCTCTTGTGCCTGGTGGAGAGAGAAGCAAGGAGCTGATGGAGCCTGGGACTAGGTGAGAAGATGCAGTGGAGGGTCTTAAATGCCAGGCTGACAATTTGGATCTGAATTTTAATGAGGAGCCATCAATTCTCTTAAGCTATGGAGGGACATGATTGGACTTGTATTTTTTTAAAATATTTTATTTATTTATTCGAGAGAGAGAGAGAGAGAGAGAGAGAGAGAAAGAGAGCATAAGCATGAAGCCCTACCTGGGGCTTGATCCCAGGACCCTGAGATTATGACCTGAGCTGAAGACAGATGCTCAACCAACTGAGCCACCCAGGTGCCCCAGAGTTGTCCCTGGAGTTGTATTTATTTTTTAAAGATTTAATTTTTTATTTATGTATTTGATAGAGAGCAAAAGAAAGAACAAGTAGGCAGAGTGAGAGGGAGAAGCAGGTTCTCCACTCAGCAGGGAACCCGATGCGGGACTCGATCCCAGGACCCCAGGATCATGACCTGAGCTGAAGATAGGCTTAACCAACTGAGCCACCCAGGCGCCCCTGGAATTATATTTCTGAAAGACTATTCCATTAGCAGTGTGAGAAATGGTTTATGACATAGACCAGACATTAGCAAGCTTTTTATGTAAAGGGTTGGATAGTAGATATGTTTTCCTTTCTGGACCATATACGGTCTATGTTGCAACTACTCAACTCTGACATTATAGCTTGGAAAAAGTCCTGGACAGCCTGTAGTGGGTGTGGCTGTCATTCAGTAAAATTTTTTTATAAAAACAGGTTGAGGAAAGGATTTGGTCCAGGTTGTAGTTTTTGTTATTGTTGTTGTTTTAAGATTTTATTTATTTATTTATTTATTTATTTATTTGGGAAGGTAGAGAGAGAGTGAGTTGGGGGAAGGGGCAGAGGCAGAGGGAGAGGCAGAGAATCCCAAGCAGACTCTGTACCAAGCACAGAGCCCAACACAGAGCTCAATCCTTCCAACCCCTAGATCAGGACCAGAGCAGAAACGAAGAGTCTGATGCTAACCAGCCGAGCCACCCAAATGCCTCCCAAGGGTTGTAGTTTGACAACACATGATCTAGACAAACAATGATAAGGGACTGATTTGAACTAGGCTATAGTTGATAGAGATGAAAAGAGGGAAAGCTGGTAAAACCTGTCAAGCAATTAGACATGGATGGGAGGAAGGGGAAGGAAGAAGAATCAAGGTAAGCTTCAGGCTTCTAGTATAAGCTGCTGGAAAGTGCTACCATCAAAGACTGATGATATAGGATGTATGTTGCGCTCAGTCTTTCATTGGCTACATTTTAGTGCTCGAGGGGCTTGTAGAGGTAACTGTACACCAGAGGATATGTGATCTGATGGGCTTTTGACACCATGGGAAATGCTGCTGTTATACCTTTTAAGAGTCCCCTACATTGTATATGTTTTGAGTTGAAATATGTTTCTTTAATCATTTCACCCATAAAATGGACCAGTCTGAATGTATTTTATGTTTTCCCTTTATGACCAATAGACCTCTTGTAGCCAGGTCAACTGTTAATAGATCCTAACCTAAAGAATCATTCATATCATGCCACAAGAGAGCTGTCCTATTATTCTTTCTGGAGGATTTCTGCCTACCCTTAGGAAGGTTAATTTACCTGCACGTTACAGGTAGGATCCTGTCTGCTGCTTCTGACTGTAGCTGGGTCAACCACAAATCTGTGTTTGTTCATAAAGTCACCCTTTATCTGCCTCTGTTCTTCTCCAATTGTGAACTTTTTCCCATTGCTCAAGGGAGTACTTGACACCAGTAAGTTTCCTCTTTTGACCAGAACCAGTTTTACATGGCTTCCACTTCCCATCTCTCAGAAACAATGAAGACTGACGTGCCTAGTGATGTGTGAGTGCCATTTTCCTGACTGTCCTCTTCCTAGCAGAGAGGTATTTTCTGGGTTATTTGCTAAGTATTGATTCTAGTAGCCTGAAGATGGTTTTGTGTCTAAGACCTACGGTAGCCAGACTTTTGGAAATGTCATTGGGCATTTGCCCATCCTGTACCATATCTTTTATTATATTGTGCCCTTTCTGTTACAACCTAATACATTTCCATTTTTCTGCAGCAGCATGGAAGCCAGATTGTTATGTTTAATTATTTTGGCACTGAACTACTCAGGACCCCGGTTTTGGTGGTTTTGTTTTGTTTTTTTGTTTTTTGTTTTTTTAAATAAAGGGACAAATCACAAACTTTGGCTTTGTAGGCCTCAGGGTCTCTGCCACCTCAAGTCTGCTGCTGATGGGCAAAAGCAGCCAGAGTCCAGATGTAAAGCATGGACATGGCTACATTTGGCCCATATTCTCTGGCTTGCTGAGCCCTACTTAAGGCAGGTTCAGAGCGAAGAATCAATAAATAAATGCTATACCAGTGGTTCTCAATTCTGGTTGCTCTGTACAATCACTCTGGGAGCTTTTAACAGATGCCAATGCCGAGACCAATCACATCCAAATCTGTGGAGGTAGGGCCCAGGAATTTGTTTTTTCCAAATCACTCCAGATGATTTGAAAGTGAAACTATGTTGAGAAGCATTGTATTAGAATCAGAATTTAATTTTCTGTTATGTAGAAGATGGGAAGGAAAGAAAACACTGAAAATTAAATATTGCTCTTATCTCCTAGCCTGTGGAGAGTTAATTATGGAGCCACATGTCCTCAAAGTACATGCCCTTAGCATTATAAGAGTCTTAGATTATTTATTTATTTATTTATTTATTTACTTGACAGATCACAAGTAGGCAGAGAGGCAGGGAGAGAGAGAGAGGAGGAAGCAGGTTCCTCAGCAAGCAGGGAGCCCGATGCACGGCTCAATCCCAAGACCCTGGGATCATGATCCGAAGGCAGAGGCCTTAACCCACTGAGCCACTCAGGCGTTCTGCATTACAAGCGTCTTAAAAATGGAATCTACCAACATTCCCAGGAACCACCACATCCTGTTCACCCTTGTCTGTGCTTGTCTGCAGCTTCTTTTGGGTCCACTGTTATAAATACATTAGAGGACATTTTCCTCATAAATAGTTTTTCCAAGTAAAGCTGGCAGCTCTTTGAAACTACATTACTGACAATAGCTGTAGACATTCTTCCGCCCTATATTCCAAAAAATTTGGATATGTTTAAACTTTGAAATCTATATATATATGAGTGAAATATAATAAATGCAATATGTGTAATATATGTCAAGAGTACATACCAACTGACTGCCTACAACATCTTGGGCTCTGGTTCAGAGGAATGAAATATCTTTTTCTGAAGTCTTACCAAGTTTAGAGGGAAAATGAGAAGTGTAAATCGATAGCATTAGAAAACAGAAGTGCTGTGAATTGTGTGCAGACCACTGGACAGGTTAAATGGCAGGAGGTGGACTCAGGAAGAAAGGGAGATAGGGAGTTGGTTGGAGAAGGCTTCATGGAAGAATGGAACGGAGCTGAAGCCTGTAGAAAAACTAGACTTTGGGTATGTGGCTGTGAAGGTAAGGGCTTTCCAAATGGATAACCAGCCAAATAAAGGAGAAACTGGTACTACGGTTATTTTGGTAAAGGTTGGGAAGCAAGAGAAGGAAGATCTGAAGAGTGTCACTTTTGGTAAGGGAAGGAATTCATCTTTCATTTTCATCATTGACACTTTTATAATTCACGTTCTACACTCTTTTCTCTTTCCAGAAACCCATCCTCCTGAGAGTTAAGCTTTGTTTTGATAAATAAAACCATCAGTCCCTGATGAATCATAACTCAGCACAATATTAAGTATTCAAGGTTAGGTATAGAAAGCCCCACAGTATGGAAAATGTAAATACAATTTCTCATCTATTCTTGCTTAATTGCTAGATAACAAGTCTAGGCGTTACTCAGAGTCAGAGCTGACATGGAAAATCTTAAAATAGATTCTTTCTGTCAGATCATAGATTGCAGTGGAGAATGGCACATCTGGGCAGACTGGCTGATCACAGGTTTGTCCTGAGTCAAGTCCAGAAACCTCAGGTAAAAATGACACTAAGTCATCCACCAGTTCTGTTTTTTTTTTTTTTTTTCCACTATCTAAGCCAAGAGGAGAATCAATTAAAAAAAAACACTGAAGAAGCACTTACTTTAGGTTTGGCTATGCTAATCAGAAGAAACTGGTATTTAAAGCATATTCCTCTGTCCCCAGGGGATGAAGCTTTATGTGAAAGGTTGAAGTCCTGTGGAAGAGTCATCTATGAGCAGTGGTCCCAGGTCAGATAGGCCTACCTTCACATCTGCACTCCCTGCTAGCTGGAAAATTCCTGACTTTCTCAGCCTCAGCTTCATGTACTCATCTGAACAATGGAGTTAAAAGCTAGGCTATTACCAAGATTAAAAAAGAAAATGTATGGAAACTACTTAACACAGGGAACATTAAGAATGTTAGTTTTTTTTTTTTTCCCCTTTTGCCTGAGTCGTTTCCTCTATTTTTTTCTTGTTGTGATAAAGTACACATAACGTGCAATTTCCAAGCTTAACCATTTTGAAGTGTAGAGTTCAGGGGCATGAAGCACATTCACAAGGTTGTGCAAACGCCATCACCGTCTAGTTCCAGAACACCTCCCATCTTGCAAGACTGAAGCTCCACATGATTGACCAATAACCTCCCATTCTTCCCTCCCCTGGGCCATGGCAACTACCATTCTTTCTGCCTGTATAAATTTGATTACTTGAAGTACCTCATTTAAGTAGAATCATGCAATATTTGTCTTTTTTGGGGGGGGTCACTGGCTTATTTCACTTAGCATCATGTCCTCAAGGTTCATCCATATTGTAGTGTGTGGCAGAATTTCCTTTATTTTTAAGGCTAAATAACATCCCACTGCATATATGTATACCACGTTTTGCTTATTCATTCATCCATTGGTGGATACTTGGATCGCTTCTCTATTTTAGTTATTGTGAATAATGTTGCTATCAGCATGGGTGTGCAACGGTCTCTTTGAGATCCTGCTTTCACTTCTCTTGGGTAGATACACAAAATTACTGGTTCATAGGGTATTTCTATTTTTAATTTTTTGAGGAACAAACATACTGTTTCCCACAGTGGCTGTACCATTTTACATTCCCACCAACATTGAAGCAGAGTTCCAATTTCTCTTCTCACCAACACTTGTTACTATGTTTTCCTGATAGTAGCCATCCTAATGGGTGTGTAATGATTGGCTAATGCTTCGAAAGTGGGTGAGATCAGTCTTAACTTAGGAGGTTCAGGAGTTAAATGAGACAATTATCTAAGAGAATGTGCTGAAGAAGGACCAATTTGACTTCTAATTTGCTGACACAGGCTGTATATGCTACAGGTGAAGGTGAGGGGGGAAGTTTGGGAGTTGATTTTATTTAGGAGGGTTTCCTGAGTGAGGAGGGATTGCAGTTGGACGTTCACAACAGGGAAGAACTAGAAAGGGCAAAGATGGGAAACCTTGTGTATAAAGGGTGGTTGGGTCTGGCCCAGACATTAGAAATGGTTTAGTCACATTGAACAGTGATGATATGCTCAGAACAGGAGCAACCTAAAGGCTGGAAGGGGAAGTGAAGAACAAAGGACACAAAGTCCATGTGCTGAGCCTTCATGCCAGGCTAGGGGATCTACACTTAAGTCTGCACTGTCTTGGAGAAAAGACCTAAGTGCCTGAGATGGCTCAGGTTTTAGTTAACCACATATATTAACTAAATATATACATATAGAGGCACTGAGATGGCTCAGTTGGTTAAATTTCCAGCTCTTGATTTTGGCTCAGGTCATGATGTCAGGGTTGTGACATCAAGATCCTCGTCAGGCTCTTCACTCAGTGGGGAGTCTGCGTAGGATTCTCTCTTTTCCTTTCCCTCTACCCCTCCCCCTCCACATATATTTAGTTATTATATATGACTAACTAGTTAACAACTAGTTAATAAATATGTTAAGTTAACATATACAACTAACTAGTTTATATATATATATATATATATATATACATATATATATACATTTTTTTTTTTAGACAAGCCTACATTCCATTGGTGACTAAAAATTGTAACAACATGTGCTTTCTAAGGATAAAACTGGAGACATCAAGGCTCTGTTTTCATTTTGTCTTTCCATAGATTCTTTCTCTCCCATCTGTGTTTTCAGCTGTATATTTTGGGATAGGGTCTTATGATTAGATGCTAATTCCTTCAAACACAGTGTATGTCTCATCAGTCTTCTGTGCAATGGATGCATAAACTATTATTGGAGATTTGTTTAAAAATGCTATATACTTTTGTAGTCAGGTGGTTATTACCTCTAAAAATGAAAATGAAAATTTCTAGCCAAAAGTTCATTAGGTATAACTAATCTATGCAGAGTGAAGGAGATGACTTCACATTTGATCAGGAGGTTTCACCAAGTGGCTGTCAGTCCTTCTGGCCTGTGTGTGGAAGAGCAAGCTGTAGCACCTGCAGAAGCTCCTTCGAGGCTGGCTATGAAGGAGTTTAGTGATTCTGGCTGTACCGTCAGAATTTTGCTTCTGTCCTAGGGTTTAGAAATCAGCTTATCCATCTGGAAAGCAGACAAGAACATCAGCTTGGAATAACGGCTAGAGACTTGGTGAGGAATCACAATGACCAAAAGAATCCTTGCTGGGCAATCACGAGTAACCCCCACAGAATTTTTTTGGGGGTCAAAGCTCAAGCGGATCTGATATATTTAGCAGTGTTTTCCAAACCCTAATGCAGTGCATAGGCTGTGTGCCGGTGTCTGCTCAGTTCGAACTGTGCAGGACCCTGAGCAGGTGAGCTGACACCATGGGGTGAGCAAACATACACTTGTTGGAGAAATAACAGCAAGAAGAAGGCTAAAAAAAAAAAAACCTGGGTTTTGTTCTAAGGAATGACTAGTGTGGGACAGATTTTTGATGCTGGAAGTCAAGGAGGTGAATAATAGATCCAGAGGTGAGAGAGAAGGAGAAAAGTGAAGGGAAACTTCAGAGAGAATTGTCACCCATGAGGCTGGAATGTCCAGGCTCATTTTTACTAGCCACTACGAGCAGTCCATGGGATTTGGGGTAGTTGGTTTGGTTTAAAAGCATAGAGTTAGGTAGATACTCTTATAGCTGAGAAGGCAAGGTACTCTTTTTCCTTTCAAGGCAATGTTTATCAGTGGGTGCTTGATGGAAGAATTGGGAG
This sequence comes from Enhydra lutris kenyoni, assembly GCF_002288905.1. Taxonomy (NCBI): domain Eukaryota; kingdom Metazoa; phylum Chordata; class Mammalia; order Carnivora; family Mustelidae; genus Enhydra; species Enhydra lutris. Next base: position 10,211,044 of record NW_019154119.1, read on the forward strand.
TATCTAATCCAGGAAAACCTAGTGAAGCCAGAAGGAGTTGAAAATACTATATGTACTCACTAAGCATTCTTTGAATCTGAGAGAACATTGAACAAAAGGAGGTGGTGGATAGGGCAAGATACTGTTTCCCTGTGGAAAGTAGAAATAGAGGCATGGAAAGGACTAAATTTAAGATTTGTATAACACGTATCATTCAGATTGGGCAAAAAAAAAAAAAAAAAAAGGTGGGATAAGGAAGCTGAAAACACAAGTCACGACTTGAGGTCCAGTAGGAAGAGTGTCAGTGACGGTATCTGTAACAAAACCTCAGAAGGAATTGAGTGCAAAGTTCTAGTGTTGTCTTGTGAATGTTGTGTGGCCATTCCCTTCAAGTAGTTAAAGTCATAATGAGGAAATGAAGTGTTGACCAGAGACTGACAGGAATGGTGTGTGCTCAGGTGGGGAATGGCTAGAGGGGAGGACCTGAAGCAGGGAGATTGGGAATAGCCTGTATGCCTTAGAAGGGACAGAGAGGAGGTCTTGCTGTGCAGTCCAGAACCAATGGAGAGATACTCTAAGAGTCAGAGCTATGTAGGAGTGGTTGACTGGGAGCACCCCAGGCAGGGAACTATCCAGCAAGGGCCTATGGGCCACTTACTGAGATGGTAGAGAGAGAAGAATATCATCAGACTGAGATCTGAAATAGTGACTATTAAGGTATTTTCAGCAAACTGACTCTGGCCCATGGTAGAAGGCATCTGGCTACTGGGAAAAGGGCGGGGGTTACCTGGAAGGCTAGACCACAGGAGAGAAGTTTCTAAGAGCCAGAAGGAAAGCAGAGACTGGGAAGACACTGTGTCTTGAAAGGTTGGCTTGCAGAATACCATAGCTTTCCCCATCCCAGGGTGAGGGAAGACAAAGACATCCAAGAGTGGAGCAGATGTTGCAGGTCAGAGACAAAAGGGAGTTGGGACACAAATGGAAACTGGGGTATGAAGCCAACAAAGGAGATAAGGAATAGAGTAAGGTCTAAGGAGGGCTTGGAGAGGTGGTTCAGGGTCTGTGTCTGAAGGCCCTGCTTATCCCCCAAAGTGCCCCTTTTCTGCTGGTTTGGGTGCCTAATGCTAAGATGGGAGAAGATTTCTAAAAGAACCAGGCTGGGCTGGGACCCATGTTCCTCAGCAAAGTGAATAGCAGTAGGGAGGTTTATATCCCAGTGTTAGTACAGCAAAAGTAGTTGGGATATGGAGATGTACTTTGGGAAATTCAAGTGGGAGAGGTGTATAGCGATGTTCCTATATACTTCATAGAGACAGTTCCCTTGTAAAGACTCCAATTCCTAGCATCTCTGAGTCATGTCCCTCAAAGAAGCTTCCTTGTAAGTGAGAAGTGATTGTTTCCTTGGCAACCATGGAGCCTCAGAAATTTAGCAGTATACTTTTGTGGTACCTTCATAAACCTTTAATTATATCTAGTTCCTAAGTATGTGTAAGCAGTAGGAAGGGGACAGGTCATAAAGGTGGTTGAGTTGAATGAAATTCTCTTCTTACCTTACCCAATTCCCCCACAACAATGCTTCTCTCCCTTACTGGATGCCAGTATTTCTGAGCTGTAGAACTATTGAGCCATGAAACTGAAGATGCGGGAAAAACAAGTTTTGTTTGATAATTAAGGTGACATTTCTGTGCCAGCCTGCTGTAGAACAGTGATCACAGCTTTGGAAGTAGATAGACAGGTCTCAATCCTGACTCTTCCATAAACTGACCATGTGACTTTGGGTAAGTCACTTAACCTTCCTGAGTTTCTCCTTTCCTGTCTGTAACTGGAGAAACTGTGCCAGTTTCACAGGCTGTTGTGAGTAAGGTGGCACATTGTCATCAAAGCCCTAGAAGTCAAGGAGAATTGTCCTTTGGATTCAGACCAAGATGAGTTCTCTCTTTTGGTCCCCATCAGGTGCCAGGCAATGCTAAACCCTGAAGTAAAACCATATCCATCAGTCCACCATCGATGGAGTCTCTCGTGCTTAGAGACCTCTAGAAAAAGTCATCTAAAATCCTTAAAGATGGAAAACTGAGGTCCAGAGGAGAGTGACCAAATGAATTCCAGCATTATTAGATATGTGACTTCTCAGTACCTCAGTTTCCTCATCTGTACAATGGGGGCAAAAATGATACTCATTGTTGGAGATTAAGCAAATTGTTATTTATATATGTATTTATACATCTATCTATAACTAGTATTTATAATCTCTGAACAGTACCTGGCACATTGTTAGCACTGTATAAAAGCATATGCAACTGTTATTGCCATTGGTAAAGATAGAGAGAAATCATTAATATTTAGATGATGGTACATCCTGTTTTATACCTATTGTCGTGAAATAATTTTTAATACTCTTCCCTTTGGCTCTTAAAAATGTCCTAATCTGGGTAATAAATTAAATGGTCACCCTAGGTATAATGGAAAAATCCATTCATAGGTGAGTCAAGAGACCTGTCAGAAAATTTATGTGAGAATTTGGGCTCTTAGCCTCTTTGCATCCTAGTTTCTTTCATCTTTCTTTCTTTCTTTTTTTTTTAAGATTTTATTTATTTATTTGAGAGAGAGAGATCACAAGCAGGCAGAGAGAGAAAGAGAGAGAAGAGGAAGCAGGCTCCCTGCCGAGCAGAAAGCCCGATGAGGGACTCGATCCCAGGACCTTGAGATCATGACCTGAGCCAAAGGCAGAGGCTTAACCCACTGAGCCACCCAGGAGCTCTCCTTTCATCTTTCAAATGGACAGTTTGTCTAAATCTAATTTAAATTCGTGTCCATATCCATTTTTCTACTATGTATACAGCACTCCTGAAGACCCATGAAGGTATGCAAAGATCAAATAGGATCTTTGACTTCACCAAAAATTTTTATTTCGATGGGATAAAAAACATAGTGGGTGATGGATGGGTAAGATGTACTAGAAAAACAAGAAAATGTTCTGTCCTCAATTTCATGGTTGAGTAGAAGAGACCATTAAAGGCCAAGAGTCACCACCAGACAAAATGTGCTGGGTAGCCAATGAGTAGGGATGAAGGAGGTGTGAGGTCATTCAGAGTTGTATACTTAAAGAAGACTTTCTAGAGGAGGTGGATTTGGAACTGGTTTTGAGAGAAGCATAATGGGAAGAGCAATGATTTGAATTAAACAGACCAGAGTTTAAATGCTAGTTCTAGCTCTGGTTGTATATTATGAATACATTGCTTAACTTTGTTGAACCTCTGGTTCTTCATCTGTAAAATGGAGACATAAATTCTTTCAGTGACTTAAATGTGGGAATAGATGCATTCCATTGGGTAGTAATAAATGACAGCCATTATTTTTATGGTCACAGAGGAGCTGGAATGATATTCTAGGTGTATGGTCTGAATGAGATAATCACAGGGACAGGGAAGTGGAAAGGGTGTTGCAAGTCAGTCAACAGTGCTTGCTGTTGGCTGGAGTTGAGGGTTTGTATTGGAGGCATTGGGAAATTCAAGTGGATTCAGACTCACTCCTTGACTTATATGCATTTGTCCTCAGCAAGGTATTTCTGACATTTTCACAGGCCTGTTGGCTTCATGTGTTCTTGCAAATTAGATTTGAGTACCCTAAAAACTCTAGGAGGTTAATAAAATTTTGCCTGGAACTAGACTTGAGCTGGAGAAACCATCCTGACACCTGTCTATAACATCCTAAAGCAGTTGTTAATCTGGACGTCATGCTGGAGACTAGCTAATAAATGTAAGTTTGGCTGGTAGTTAGAAAACTCACTGAAGAACTGTCTATAACAGCTTACCTTTTTAGATTCATGAGATAGTTTACATAAATCTACATAATTGCCAAAGGCTTTCTTAATGTGATAGTGAAGAGCTAGATTATAGCATCAACAATGCAGCTCATTTCTTGGTCTGCAGCAGAGAGAGTTGGCCAGGTCTGACCTAGAGGCTCCCTCAATTATTGATGTGGGCTTTTTTGGGATAGCAGAGGGCTTGACCCCACTGCACTCCCAGGCTCAGGAAGGAAACGAGGAGCAGAATTTAGGAAACATCACTTGTGAAATCTCTCTGATTCCTTTTTGGAAGATTTTGTATTTCTTCCTGACAGTTATATCCAGAATTTTAGTACTTTCACATTGTACTCACTCATTATTTTATCTTCTTTGTATTTTTAATAAAAATATCAAATGACTCTTTTAATAACATTGGTATGATTTGAATATTATAATTTAGGTATATTATCCCATTAATATATTAAACTATATTAATATACACTAATATCAAGAATAAACATTTTAATAAACAGGATTCATGTTGCAGGAGGCAGATTAAGAATCACTATTATGATTTTACAGAGGAGGATATTGAAGTTAAAAGTTTGAGATCTGACTGCCAGCCCATAGCTCTAAGTGGCTGGATTCCAAAATGAATGTGTAGTTCTTTACCTTGGTGAAAGGGTGATCCAGTGGGAAGAGCTCTACATGGGAAGACAGGAAATCTGAGTATCATTTCCAGAGTCACTGCTTTCTACTCCTGTGTCATTGGGCAAAATATTGCATCTCATCTACAAAATCCTGATAACATTTGATTTGCATACCTCACAGGAATATTGTGAAGTTCATGTTAGAAAATGGATACGGAAGCATTTCATAAGCTAAGAAGCATTATGCAAATGAATGCAAATGTAGGCAATGTTAATTACTAAATTATTCACAGAATCTTATTTCATTAATACCCTTACTGCTTTCTACAGCTCTTTTGGGAATTCCACTGCCAGTTATGTGAAGGCCGGGGCAATTGGATGAACTTGTATCTGTCATTTATTCTACTAGGAAATATTTACTGTTGTGTTAGCCATTGTATGAGACACACAGAATGCCAAGATGAGTAAAATGTGACCCCTACCTTCTTGGATCTTACAGTCTGGGTAAGGGAGATAATACTTAGGCCATGGGATGGATGATACAACTTCTAATCCAAAATTTTAAGTGTCATTTTGTGGATAATGATTAGAGCTAAGCACTATGCTATTTCCTAGAGATATAAAAATTAATAAAACAGAGTCTTGGAACTCAGTCTCACAGTCTAATGGTGGGCACAGATAAGTAAGCACACAGGGTTAATAGCAAACAGAGATAAGGTGGAGGTGAACCAGGCAAAGACTTCAAATTCAGATAGAACACGGGTCCCAGAGTCTATGAATCAGTTTTCCTGTATGAAAAATGGGACTAAAAATACCTTCTTAGCATGGTGGAGAATCTCTGCAACTTTGAATTTAAAAGACAAATAAAAAGAATCCTTTAAGAAAACCATTGTTTCTTCTTTATCTTAGGAGGAGAGGCATTCTCTTTTTGTAATTAGTAATGATTACAGGTTTAGGTTTTGTGTAGATGTCTGTCATCAGAATGAGGATATTTCCATCTATTCTTAGTTTCCTGAGAGCTTTTCTTACGACTGAGTGTGGAATTTTGTCAAAGCTTTTTATTTGCAATCATCATAATTGCCATTTTTTTTTTTCTCCTTTAGTCACAAAAATCACATTGATTTTTGAATACTCAGCCAGTGTTACATCCCTGGGGAAAAATCTCATTTGGTCATAATGTATATCTTTTTTATATACTGGATTCAACTTGCTAGTATTTTGCTAAGGATTTTGATTTCATGAGGAATATTGAGATTTTTTCTTTTCTATTGTATTTGCTTTTTTTTCTTTCTCTCCCTCAATCAGGGTAATACTCCTAGAGTAAGTGAAGAAGCACTCCCTCCTCTTCTATTTTTAAAATTTTTTCTGTAGCATTGGCATTATATATATATTTTTAAATGTTTATCAAAACACCAGTGAGAAAAACTGTCTGGGACTGATCTTTTCTGTGTGAAAGGGTTTATAACTATAAATTAATTTAAAAAATAGATATAGAGTTATTCTTGTTGCCTATTTCTCCCTGAATGAACTTTTAGAGTTTGTGTTTTTCACAGGGTTGTCCATTTGATCTAAGTTGTGATCAAGTTGGCATAAAATTGTTCAAAATATTCTCTTATTTCTATTTTAACTTTTATATGATCAAATATCCCATTTCCCATTTTGTCAGACACTTCTTCTACATCAGTTGAGATGATGATCTCCTTTCCTCCCACCCTGCATTCTGTTAATGTGGTGTATTACATTTATTGATTTTTTGTTTATGAAACTAACCTTACATTCCAGGAATAAATCTCACTTGGTCTAGGTGTATAATTTTTTAAATATGCTGTACAAATTCAGTTTCCTAGTATTTTGTTGTGGATTCACTATTCATAAGGGTTTCGAGTTTTTTTCCCTTATAGTGTCTTTGACTGGTTTTGTCTTCAGTATAATGGTGGCCTCATAGAATGAGTTAAGATCTACTCCTTCTTCTTCAATTTCTTCTAGGAGGCTGAGCAGGTTTTGCGATAATTTTTTAAACCAATGAAACCATCTGGTTTTGAGATTTTTCTTCTTGGGAAGTGGAAGTTTTTGATGACTGATTCAGTCACCTTATTAGTTGTAGGTCTATCTGGATTTCTATTTCTTCATAATTTAGTTTTGTAGGTCATGTGTTTCTCAGATTTTGTCCTATATATCAGGTTATCCAATTCTTTGGCATATGATTGTTTATAACACACTTTAAAAATTCTTTTCACTCCTGTTGGTAGTAATGTCTCCTCTTTCATTTTTGATTTTAGTTATTTAAGTCTTCTTTCTTTTCTTCTTAATCAATCCAGCTTAAGTTTTTTTTTTTAATTTGCTGATCTTTTCAAAGAACTCACTTAGTTTTATCGATTTTCTCCACTGCTTCTCTATTCTCTCTTTTCTTTATACTATTTTAATCTTTATTATTATTAGTGGTAACCTGCCTCCTTAGCACAGTAGGCAGTAGTTCAGTCTCATATTATTATTAGTAGTAGTATTGGTCTTTATTATTGTTTCCTTCTGCTAGCTGTGGGCTTTTTTTTTATTGTTCTAATTACTTAAGTTGTGAAGTTGGTTGTTGATTTGAGAATTTTCTCCTTATTTATCTATTTATTTATTTGTTTCAAGTTTTTATTTAAATTCCAATTAGCTAGCATATAGTGCAATATTAGTTTTAGGGGTAAAATTTAGTGACTCCTCACTTACATGCAACACCTAGTGTTCATCACAAGTGCCCTCCTTAATCCTCATCACCCATTTAACCTATCCCGCCTAACCACCTCCCTTCCAGAAACCCTCAGTTTGTTCTCTACAATTAAGAGTCGGCTTTATGGTTTGCCTCTTTTTCTCTTTATTTTTTCCACTGTGTTCATTTGTTTCACTTCTTAAGTTCCACCTATGAGTGAGACCATATGGTGTTTGTCTTTCTCTGACTGACTTATTTCACTTAGCATGATATACTCTAGCTCCACTCATGTTGTTGCAAATGGCAAGATTTCATTGTCTTTGATGGCAGAGTAATATTCCATGGTATATATATATATATATCCACCACAATTTCTTTTTTTAAAAATTATTTTTTATTATGTTACATTAGTCACCATAGAGTATGTCATTAGTTTTTGACATAGCGTTCCAAGATTCATTGTTTATGTATAACACCCAGTGCTCCATGGAATATGTGCCCTCCTTAATATCCACTACCAGGCTCACCCAACCCACCACCTCCCTCCCCTCTAAAACCCTCAGTTTGTTTCTCAGAGTTCATAGTCTTTCATGGTTCATCTCCCTGTCTGATGCCCCGCTTCATTTTCCCCTTCTTCCTCTTAATGTCCTCCATGCTATTCCTTATGTTCCACAAGTATGTGAAACCATATGATAATTGACTTTCTCTGTTTGACTTATTTTACTCAGCATAATCTCCTCCAGTCCCATCCATGTTGATTCAAAAGTTGGGTAATCATCATTTTTGATGGCTGAGCAATATTGCATTGTATATATGGACCACATCTTCTTTATCCATTCATTTGTTAAAGAGCATCTTGGCTCTTTCCACAGTTTGGCTATTGTGGACATTGCCACTATGAACACTGGGGTGCATATGGCCCTTCTTTTCACTACACCTGTATCTTGGGGGTAAATACCCAGTAGTGCAATTGCGGGGTCATAGGGTAGATCTATTTTTAAATTTTTTGAGGAACCTCCACACTGTTTTCCAAAGTGGCTGCTCCAACTTGCATCCCCACCAATAGTGTAAGAGGGTTCCCCTTTCTCCACATCCTCTCCAACACTTGTTGTTTCCTGCCTTGTTAATCTTTGCCATTCTAACTGGTATAAGGTGGTATCTCAGTATAGTATTGATTTGAATTTCCCTAATGGCTAATGATAATGAATACTTTTTCATGTGTCTGCTAGCCATTTGTATGTCTTCTTTGGAGAAGTGTCTGCTCATGTCTTCTGCCCATTTATTGACTTGATTATTTGTTTATTGGGTGTTGAGTTTGAGTAGTTCCTTATAGATCTTGGATATCAGCCCTTTGTCTGTAGTGTCATTTGCAAATATATTCTCCCATTCTGTGGGTTGCCTCTTTGTTTTGTTGACTGTCTCTTTTGCTATGCAGAAACTTTTTATCTTGATGAAGTCCCAAAAGTTCATTTTTGCTTTTGTTTCCTTTACCTTTGGAGACATGTCTTGAAAGAAATTGCTGTGGCCAATATTGAAGAGGTTACTGCCTATGTTCTCCTCTGGGATTCTGATGGATTCCTGTCTCACACTGAGGTCTTTCATCCATTTTGAGTTTATCTTTGTGTATGGTGTAAGGGAATGGTTGAGTTTCATTCTTCTGTATAGATCTATCCAATTTTCCCAGCACCATCTATTGAAGAGACTATCTTTTTTTCGTTGGATATTTTTTCCTGCTTTGTTGAAGATTGTTTGACCATAGAATGGTCAAATGAGTAGATTAGATTAGAGTAGAGTAGAATATTTGACCAACATTGTAGGTGGATGTGTCCCTTCAAATCAGTATTTTTGGATTTGGGTAAATACCTAGTAGTGCAATTGCTGGATCATAGGGTAGTTCTATTTTTAACTTTTTGAGAAACATCTGTACTGTTTTCCAGAATGGCTGTCCCAGTTTGCATTCCCACCAGCAGTGTAAGAGGATTCCTCTTTCTCCACATCCTCACCAACAACAGCTGTTTCCTGAGTTGTTAATTTTAGCCATTCTGATAGGTGTGAGGTACTATCTCATCATGGTTTTGGTTTGTATTTCCCTGATGCCAAGTGATGTTGAACATCTTTTCATGTGTTTGTTGGCCATTAATATGTCTTCTTTGAAAAAATGTCTGTTTATATCTTCTGCTCATTTCTTGACTAGATTATTTGTTTATTGGATGTTGAGTTTGATAAGTTCTTTATATATTTTGAGCACAAACCCTTTATCACATATGCCATTTGCAAATATCTCCTCCCATTCCAGAGGTTGCCTTTTAGTTTTGTTATTTCCTTTGCTGTGCAGAAGTTTTTTATCTTGATGAAATACCGATCATTCATTTTTGCTTTGCCTCCAGAGGTTATCTAATAAGAAGTTGCATGGCTGATGCTGCTTGTGTTCTCCTCTAGGATTTTGATGGTTTCCTGTCTTATATTTAAGTCTTTCATCCATTTTGAATTTATTTTTTGTGTATGGTGTGAAAAGTGGTCCTGTTTCATTCTTCTGCATGTTGCTGCCCATTTTCTCCAACCCCATTTGTTGAAGACACTGTCTTTTTTCTACTGGATATTATTTCTTGCTTTTTCTAAGATTAGTTGACCTTATAGTGGTGGGTCCATTTCTGGGTTTTCTATTCTGTTGCATTGATCTATGTGTGTATTGTTGTTCCAGTACCATACTGTCTTGACAGTTACAGCTTTGTAATACAACTTGAAGTACAGAATTTTGATACCCCCAGCTTTGTTTTTCTTTTTCAAGATTGCTTTTGCTATTTGGGGTATTTTGTAGTTCCATAACAATTTTAGGATTCTTTTGTTCTAACTTTGTGAAAAATGCTGTTGGTATTTTGATGAGGATGGCAATAAATATGTAGATTGTTTTGGGTAATATAGACATTTTAACAGTGTTTGTTCTTCAAAACGAAAAGCATAGAATTTTTTTTCCATTTCTTTGTGTCCTCTTCAATTTCTTTCACCAATGTTTTATAGTTTTTAGAGTATAGATCTTTTATTTCTTTGGTTAGATTTATTCCTAGGTCTCTTATGGGTTCTGGCATAATTTTAAATAAAACCAATTCCTTGATTTCTTTCTGCTGCTTCATCGTTGGTCTGTAGAAATGCAACAGATTTTTATATATTGATTTTGTATCCTGTGAATTTACCAGATTCATGTATCAGTTCAAGCAATTTTTTGGTGGAGTCTTTTCAGTTCTCTACATAGAGTATCATTTCATCTGCAAACAGTGAAAATTTGACTTTTTCCTTGCTGCTTTGGATGCCTTTTATTTCTTCGTTTTGTCTGATTGCTGTGGCTAGGACTTCAGTACTATGTTAATAACAGTGCTGAGAGTAGACATCCCTGTCTTGTTTCTGACCATAGAGAAAAGGCATGGAAGCATTGTTTATAACTATGAAACAGTTCTTAACCTAAATGTCCACAAACAGATAATGGATAAATACACTGCAATATGTTTGTGAAATAGAGTAATGTATCAGAGCTAAAAATCAATGGAATGGAACTATAATATAGTCATATTTAAAAGGCTATAATATAGTCATATTAAAAACAGAATGTAGATCAAATACAGCAAATTACAGAATCATATGTATAGAATAATACCATTTGTATGCACCTGAAAATTTTCTTTTCTTTTTTTTTTAAGATTTTATTTATTTATTTCACAGACAGAGATCACAAGTAGGCAGAAAGGCAGGCAGAGAGAGAGGAGGAAGCAGGCACCCTGCTGAGCAGAGAGCCTGATGCGGGACTCGATCCCAGAACCCTGAGATCATGACCTGAGCCGAAGGCAGAGGCTTTAACCCACTGAGCCACCCATGCTCCCCCAAAATTTTATTTTCAATCTGAAAAATTTATTGTTCTTTTCTGTAATTCTCTGCATATTTTAAGTGTTTCAGAAAATAAAGCAGAATAAAATGCAGGAATTAGACCAGATAATTAAAAAAGAAATATTATTTTATATGCAAATTAAATTATAACTGTGAAATATTTACTATATTGAATGGAACTGGGTCACTTCTCAGCTTTTTCTCTTGATTCCTCTGCTTATGTTTTAAATGTTAGTGCTCTCTTTTCCCTCTATCTCCATCTCTTCTCTCACCACATACTCATAGAATCACCTCAGCTGATTCCATGACTAAAACATAGTAGACAACTCAGTAATAATCACAGAATATGTAAATACAAAAGTAGATTCATATTCCACATTGATATAAGTAACATAACTTCTGGATATATAGCTTCAGGGTGGTACTTTATTTCTTGACCCGAGGATAGTTACAGACCCCAAATCCAGTTGCTTACTTGCATGATTCCTGATGTTAAAAGCATATCCACATTTCAATTTATCTTCATTCAAAAATTCATTTCTCAGTGAATGACAACATCACCCACCCCACTGCCCCAGACACATAAGTCTTAGGTCACCATGGGTCTCTTCCTTTTCCATTCCTGTTCATATTCTGTCGACTTTACCTGTTGTCTTTCAAGTCAGTTTATTTTTCCTTGTCCACACTGCCATTATTTTATTTTATGTCATCATCATCATCATCATCACACTTCCAGCATCCTTTTAACTTGTCTTAGAGTCTCATTCCTTCTAGTCATTTCTTCATACTCCTGTCAGTGGGACATTTGCATAAGCCACACCTGGCCACTTCACTTTATACTTCCTGCCTGGTTTAGCTCATCTGCTTACAATATCAATTATTACCTGCTCTCTCTCTTTCTCACTCTCTCTCCCTCCCCGCTTTCTCTTCTTCTCTATCACCTGTCTATCTAATCTCAGAAATCAGTGTCTGACATTTCTACTTAGTTCTCTCAGTAATAGCTAAATCTCATCGTATTTCAGACTGAACTCATGTCTTCCCCAGGACTGGTCCAGAGATCCCACCTCAGTAAATGACAGCACCATCCACCCAGTTATATAAGATAGAAACCTCTCTCACCCATGAAAGTCCTGTTATTTTGATATCCAAGTCTGACAATCTGATCTTTACTGCTATCACCAAAGTCCAAGGTATCATCCTCTCTTTCTGTCTCTAAGCTAGTGTCCTCAAAAGTTCACATGTCTGAGGGCACGTGATCTGATGAGCACTGGGTGTTATACACAACTAATTCATCACTGAACACTACAAAAACTATATGTTGGGTAATTGAATATAAATAAAAGTTAAAAAAAAAGTTCACCTGTCTCCCTTACTCCATTCTTCACACTGTAACAAGAAAAATCTTTTCAGAAGCTAAATTGCAGTCATGTATCTTTTGCATCTCTTTGAGCACCTGGATTAAAAGCATCCCTAGCTTCCTGTTACTCACACAATGAAGGCTACAGTCTCTGTCACTGCATACAAGTCTCTCTGCACGGGAAGGCTCCTTCCCATTTCTTTAGCCTAACTTCTCTCCATATTCCCTGGAGCCGCTGGAGTTCAAGACCCCTGACCTTCTTTCAGTCTCTCTGTCAAGCCAGGCAACATCTTTCCTCAAGGTCTTCCTTTGTTCAAGTTTTTCTCTTTGCCTGAAACTCTCTTCTTAGCCAACCCACTTTCCTTAGTTATGGCTGCCCTTGTTTCAGATCACTCAGTGACACCTTATTGCCCTCAGGATAAATACAAATTCCTTAATACAAGACTCTGCCCTTCACAATCTGGCGCTCCAGCTGCATTTCTTAATGCTTCTCCATTTCTTCTCCTTTAATTCTCAGCCTCTTGTCTTTAGGCGTACTCAACTCCTGGCAGCTCCCAGATATGTTAACCTTCCTTTTCTTGGCCTTTGCATAGACTTCTTCCTAGAAACTTTTCTTACTCTTCTGGCCAAATTTTATAAAATTATAGAATCTGGTTCTGAATTTCCCTTTCTGAGGCCAGTTTCTCTGGATTCTCTGAAAGGATTTCTTGACCTCCCAAGAGACTCCCCCCTCCCCAGTATCCTATTCTTACATATTTAGTAGTACTCTTTTTTTTTTTTAATTTTTTAAAGATTTTATTTATTTATTTGACAGACGGAGATCACAAGTAGGCAGAGAAGCAGGCAGAGAGAGAGAGGAGGAAGCAGGTTCCCTGCTGAGCAGAGAGCCCGATGCAGGGCTCTATCCCAGGATCCTGGGATCATGACCTGAGCCGAAGGCAGAGGCTTTAAGCCACTGAGCCACCCAGGCGCCCCAGTACTCTTTATTTTTGATTGAAACTGAGCATTTGCTTCTTGGCCTCTGAATGGGAAGTTTTGTTAGCAGAGGGATTCAGTCTCATTTCTTACTCTACCCTCAATGCATAGCATGGTGCCTGGCACACAGTCAGCACTGAATAAATGCTTGTTGAGAAACTACATGTATGAGGTAGGCTTTGGCTTCCAGGAAGAAGAGTTCGCTTTAAGACAGACTTTAGGCAATGCACGGGGCTCTCTGGGGGCTTCGGGAGCTTCCATGAGAGATCCTGCCCCAGCAGAAGCCGGAGAACTCTAGATGTCTATTCAGCTTTAAAAGCTCCAGTCCTTCCAATAAGTCTTACTGCACTGAAATGAACTTTCCAGATTGAAAGAGTTTCCTCTCCAGCAGGATTTACTGGCAGGGCCAACTTCCTTGGGTCACTGGGTAACCTGGCAGGGAATCTTAATATTCCTGGTACAGGCCAGAAGCATGCTCAGAATGGGGCTTGTATTGTTTTGCCTCTTTTTATCATCCTCCTTTCCCTTTGGCATTCCTGAACTCAACCAAATAGGTCATCTGTTGCTTAGTTCCTATGGGTCCTTGCCCCAGGTGGTCATAACCCCAACATGCTTCAGTTGTCATGACTTTTTACGTGTGCTAATGAGTTTAGCCTAGGAGTGTATGTATTTTAAGAAATATATTGAGGATCTCCTATATTTCAAAAATCTTTAGTACCCTAAATGCAGAATTCAGGTGTCATGCTAGAGTTTTAAGGAATATTTCAGGCTTAAATGTCTCTGAAGACATTTCTAAGACTAGCCCTGCCTGGGAGTTTCTTCCCAGCTGTGGTATCCATGGGGGTGTACCTCTTAGGGTCCCTCTTAAACAAACAAAAAACAAACAAACAAACAAAAAAATCCCACTCTTTACTCAGCCTTGGAGTGTGATTAGTTGACAGCTTCTAACTATTAACTTTGTCAGGGTCCACTTCAGCTCTGGCTATAGTCACACTATTTGTAGGCTGGATATTGGCCAAAGGCTACACAAGGCAGCGGTATGAAGGCCTAGGCATTTATGTCCATTTTGGGATTTCTCTGATGGCCAATTTTTGTTCTGGATCTCCCTATTGTGCTGGCAAAGCATCATTAGATTGGCTTCTCCTTGACAGCTTTTCCTGTCTGATCCTGTTCTTTCTCTTTTCCCTTCACAAATACTACTGATCAATAAACCTTTGCACTCTTAAAGCCGTATCAGTGTCTATGTCCTTGAGAATTCATTTGGTGACTCTGGTTATATAGAGTGTTCATAATTCCAGTGGAGTGATAGGCATTTTGGTGGCATAATGGGCTAGAAGGCAAGGGTGGAGAACTATTTGACTATCATTGCTTCTCTGACTTTGGGTATTAACAAACAAAAGTAATGTGTAGGGTCTCTGTTGGGTAGAGAAATAACGTAGGCAAACTCAAGGCTGTCGCTGGTTGACTCTGCTCTCAGGTGCTTCATGTTTGACAGAACTTCTGGACTTGGTGGAGAGAGACGAGTCTAAAAAGGTAGTTTGAGGTCAGCTTTGGATATCGTGCTAAGGAGTATTTTTTTTTTTTTAATAAGGAGTTACTGCATTGGAAACAAGGTCATGCTTAATGTACTTTGTGGGATTATCTGGTTTTGGCCCACATTGGGATTTATGCATTAAATCTATCTAAGCAGAAGCTAATTAATAAGCAGGTATTTTGTATTTGGGTTTACCTTGGAAATTTGATTTTTAAATATAGGATTAGGCAGGAGGAGGAAGCACATTTCGGGGTCTGGGGTAAGCTGTGTTTAATGCCCTCTGATCCTCCAACAGCCTGTCAGCTTCTTTCTCTGTCCCAAACTTCCAGGTTCTTTAGAGAGGACACAGGGGCAATACTCTCACCAAATGTATATTACACTCTAGGCGGGGCTCTTCCGGGTCCCTCCTACTTCCTGACCTGAGGAATAAACCCAGAAGTAGACTTGAAACTAAGGTTGCCAGATTTAACAACAACAACAACAAAAACAACAACAAAAATGTCAAACTCAGGAGAAACAATATTGAACCATAAAACATATTTACATACACACATATATAACATACTTACTCTAAAAATATTCATTGTTTAACTGAAACTCAAATTTAACTAGGCATCTGGCAGTTTATTTGGCAATCCTACTTGCACGCTCTCCTCGCTGCTTTCACACTGGGGACCTAGATCTAGTTGTTAAGGAAACCAGGCCCTTTCAGTTCCTTTCCTCCCTCTGGATTTTCTTCTGTGCCTAGTTGATTTCCAAAGGCTGAGCTGTTCCCCCATACCACTTAGCTCCCAGCTCCAAAGGGCTCTATCACGGGCTCATCAGAAACACACTCCTCTCCTTATCCTGACCACCACTGTACCTGCACTTCCCTCAGGGCAGAATGATAGCAAAGTGATTAAGAGCAGTGGGGCTGAACTCAACAGTTAGGCTTTCCTCTCCAAAGGATCTTGGGCAAGTAAGGCAACCACCCTATTTGACTCTGACCTTTCTCATCTATACCATAGTGTCAGTACAAAACTCACTCCCAGAGCTCCTGGGATGGTTAAATGTAATAGTCCGGCCCCTAGGACAGCCTTGGCTGTCAGCAGTGCTCAAGCCATGTGGCTGCTACTTCAGGTATTCCTCCTACTCATCTACCTCAGGATAAGTCCTCACACATGGTACAAGCTTAATGCCTGTTCATTGAATGAGTCAATGAATGGATGCCTCTGGGGAAATATGGAAATATGAAAATACCATTAACCTCACTGAGGAAAATGGATGGAGTTCAGGATGGCTTGGGAGTCCAGCTGGGTCTGAAAATGGACTCCAGGTGTAGGCATGAACACAGGTGCTTGACAGGGGTCAGGATGAAGCAGAATAAGGGGAGAAGTGCCATTATACCCACTGAGTCTACTGAGTGGTTAGGACAGCCTGTGTGGGAGAATTGCTATGGGAGTAAGCTCTAGAACTAGGGGTGTCAATGACCAAAGAGAAGCCATGGCAGTTGTGGCCTGTAAAAGAGCCCAAGAGGGTCTGCCATATTCCCTTAAGTCAGTATAAGGGATACAAATAAAACAAGCTGCCTACTCCTACATGTTTAAGGGATCCTCCTTGGTCCCATAGCCTTCCTCAGGGTAATTTGTCTCTGTCTAGGTCAACCATACAATTTATTATCTACACAAGATGCTTATGACACTTTAAAGGGCACTATGCATAGTTATCTCATAGTTAGCTAGTTGGGATATCAAACGTAAACTGGAACTTTTTATGCGCTACATAGGAAGTAGCCTAAGTTTAGTTACCCTGGTCCTGGCTGGGCCATCTCCTTTTGTGGAGGGAAGAGGATTGGCTGTCTTTTTCAGAATTATCAATACATGAATGTTAATCACTCAGACCTTCCCCTGTGCTGCGTGGCATAGACATTTCCAGAAGCAGGGAGTTGCTGTGGTGAGCTGTCCAGGCACTTGGTGGGCAAAGGCTATAGCCTGGCTGGAGAATATAGGACTCTGATCAAGGTTGGCTATCATCTTCCTCAATTATTTAACATGTATCTATGGATTGCCGGTGTACTTCACTCTGTGAGAATTATGAAAATAAATTGTGCACAAAATAAGAGAAAATAGCATTTACTAGACCTTTTAGCCCTAATTAATCAGCTTACCTAACTATAAGACAGAGGACCAAATTTATACCATTTATCTCTATATCCTCAATGCCTAGTAAAGAGCCAGAAACATTTACTATTTCTTAACAAGTTGAGTAAATTAAGAAATATAAAAATTATCATGTGAAAAACAAGAAAATAATAAAGTCCTCTGTGGAGAGGACTTGAATCATTCATTCAACCCACAGTTTTGGAGTGCCTTTCCATGCGATCCTCTGTTTTATGCGCTAATGATACTGCCTTCATGGCTCTCATTAGAGATAATATGTTTGGGAATATGAATAGGTTTGGGATATTAAAATAGTTCATTTTCCAATGTGGCAACACCGGGTAACTGTTAGGAGTAGGAAGAGATCAATGTGGGTTAGATTAAAGCAGATTTTGTGCTACTCCTGACTTGGTCTTTATGAATGGTGTTAAGAAGAGAGAGAGCATCCCTAGCAGGGGCATTCAAGATGAAAGGTAAAGATAGGACATCTCATAACATGTGTAGGGCTCTTGGGTGAGTTCTGAGGGTACATGTTGGTGAATTGGGAAATTGACCAGGGCAAGATTTTTAATGCTAGAAAGAGTTCAGACTTGATGTGTATTAATTTGTTAGGGCTACCATAACAAAATACCACAGACAGAGTGGGTTAACATAAATTTATTTTCTCAAGTTCTGAAGGCTGAAGTCCAAGATCAAGGTGTCAGCAGGTTTGATGCCTTCTGAGGTATCTCTCCTTGGCTTGTAGATGGCTGCTTTTTTGCCCTGTGTTCACATGGTCTTTCCTCTCAGTGCCTGAACCCCTGGTGTTTCTCTCTGCGTCCAAATATCCTCTTTTTATAAGCGCACCAGTTAGATGGAATTAAGGCTCACTCTAATGGAGTTATTTTAACTTAAATCACCTTTTTAAAGGCCTAATCTCCAAACGCAATACATTCTCAGGTACTGGGGTTCGTGCTTCAACATATGAATTGTGGGAAACCACAGTTGAGCCCCAAACAACATGGTAGATCAGAGAGATCTATCAGAGATTCTTGAACAGGGCAGAGGTGGGGGAGGATCATAGAAGTGGAATAAAAGTGATTTCATTCATATGTGATATTGGTGGGAGGAGCGGGGAGTTGTTCAATTATAACCTCTGAATTATTACAGCTTCAACTGCTGAATGTCAGTGTGGGCCAAAAGTAGCTGCGCAGCTATTAGAAAAGAAAAATTGCCCTCTGTGACTTACTGTTAATCATTTCAAGCTCTGACCATGTAATTTAGTCACAGTTCAAAATGTTTTTGAAAATCAATGATTTTGTCCTTTAGCTAGCTATAGCTGATAATGAATATTCTCCCCAAAGTCTCAGCTAATATAAGTTGTTATTTCAAATTCCAGCAAGGAAACATCATGATTAGACAGGGACAAAAGGCAAATACAAATTTGAGAATATACATGACACAACTCAGTACCTTGATGGGGTCTCGGCCGGGACCACTCTGCAGTCAGTGATCCATCCTTGTCTGATGATGACTGTTGAGCTACATTCTGTCATACAGTTTCAGAAGTGGAATTAATTGGGCTATTCTGCAAATGACTGACTTTTATTGGATTTATTGCCTTTTTTTTTTTTGCATGGAGAATTACTTTTCATTCTAATTGAATGAAAACCTGTATTGCCAAGTGGTACAAATAAATTGATCATATGTTATTTTCATTAAGATAAATGTATTTGTTGAAAACTTATTTAGGTACCATGACTGATGCTGAAGATGTGGAGATTATTAAGAAATGTTGGTTTTTCAGGAAATTTCTAGTGTGGTTTACATTCACATTCTGGAATTATTATACTCTCAGTATACAACTTCATCTGACTTCCCAAAGAGCTTTGGTAATGATCTCAATGTAGAATCTTTTTGTTCCTTCTTTGTATTTAAAAATCTGCTTTATGCATCAAAACGTAAAATAACACTGTCTCCATTTTTTACAATTATGTTTTAAAGAATTTATTTATTTGAGAGAGAGAGAGAGAGAGAGAGGAAGCAGGAGCAGGGGGAGGGGCAAAGGGAGAGAGAGAAGCAGACTTCCCACACAGCAGGAAGGCCCACACAGGACCACATCCTAGGACCCTGGGATCATGACACGAACTGAAGGCAGACACTTAACTGAGCCACCCAGGCACCCTGACACTGTCCCCATTTAAATGTCAACAATTCATCTCTTAAAATTTCAGAACAAAGCATATACTCACTATCACTATCATTTGTCTATTTAATCTAGGCTAACACTCCAGAATTATTTTTGACTACTTACAATCTGGTTTTAAGTGACAGTTTAATGTGAATTTCCCCCATTGTCTTAGACACTATTCCATATAAACACTTCAATTGTTCCAATTTATGAAATCTGTTTCCACTTCTGTGGCCATGCTTCCTAGGATTTTTGGTGTATCCATTGCTGAGGCCAATGTGGGTTTAAGAGCAAAGGGGCAATTAATGTTTTGGTGAAACTGAACTTGGGAGATGTAGAAGGCAGACAGAATGTAGCTTGGTGCAAATGGATATGTGTTTTTCCAGATAGTCTACAAGGAAAAACAAATTAAGTCTGAAGACAGATTTGAAAGAACATGGAGTCTGTACATTTATTGATTAACACTTACCCTCTTAAGCCAGCTGGGTTCACTTGATTTGCTTGAACTTCAATCTTTTGTCTTCCCCATAGTCAATAGTGTCCCAAGTAAAAGCATAGAGAACTTACATGCTCCTCATTAAGGACTTAAGATTGAGTAATGCTTTCATATATCTCGCATCTAATCAAGGCATGAAGTTGTAGGGCACAATCAATTACCATTCACAGTAAGACTACAAAAAAACCCTTATTAATATGTATGCTAATTATTTTCCTTTGATGTGGTCATAGTCTTACCAAGGCTGTAGTTACTATATATAAATATTACCAGATCTCTTGTGACCTCCATAACACCATTGACAGAATCAGAGAGAGCCGCAGCATTCTGTGTGCTTCTGAGCAGACTCCTTATTGCTTCTTACTCCCATCAAGACACTCATAATCTCACCACCAATATTAGTCAGTTTCTGCTAGGTCCTCTAAGATTCAAAGTTTTAACAGAATAGGTGTTTAATTCTCTTTCACATTTCAGTTTAAGAAAGGTGGTTTCATAAGTAGTGATGCCAGGACCCAGGCTGCTACCATTCTAGTTCCATTGTCCATCAGGGATTTGGGGTCCTCTACTGGATCCTCTGTGCCCAAACTATGGGTGGGGAAGAAAGAATGTGGAAGATCATGTACATTCATATGGGTTCCTGTTGTTGCTGTAACAAACAACCACAAAATTAGTGACTTAAAACAAGACAAATTTATTATCTGACAATTCTATAAGTCAGAAGTCCTAAAATGGAGGTGTCAGAAGGATAAAAATTCTGAGCTGTACTTTCTGAACTCACTTTAAATTTATGAATTCTAACCTCAGTGAAGTTGGTGCTGTTTCCACTAATTCTACTACATTTCTCAAATCCGGTGATTCTCAACATTTGTATATATCAGAGTCTCTTGGAAGACTTCATAGAAACATATTGCTAAGTTTCTCATTCAGTGATTCAGGGTAGAAGTAGAGAATTTGCATTTCTAAAAAGTTTTTAGATGCTGCTCCTCTAATAACCACACTTCAGGAGCCCCTACAGTAGTCCATTTGTTCTTGCATTTCTCTGATTATTTCACATATCCTCTGGCCTCAGATTTCTAACACCTGTTCATTCATCCCCACTTTTGAGTTGGTGGTGGCCTTGAGTCCTATTGGTGCTTCTCAAACTGTGAGTGGGGAAGGACAATTCTTTCTTTCTTTATTTTTTATTTTCTTCTTCCTTTTCTTTTATTACTTTTTTCCTTCCTTCCTTTCTTTCTTTCTTTTTCTAGTATGTTGCTCATTTTTAATTTCTAAATTTTAAAAATTTCCAATATCTTTCTTCGGTAAAATACAATAGGTATATATTCTGGTGTACAAAAAAAGAAAAAGAAGAAAAAGAGCAAAACTGTAAGCCTAATTTTTTAAAGTTTTTATTTAAATTCTAGTTAGTTAACATACAGTTGGGGCATCTGGGTGGTTCAGTCAGTTAAGTGTCTGCGTTTGGTTCTTGTCATGATTGATACCTATGTCAGGCTCCCTGCTTGGCAGGGTATATGCTTCTCCCTCTCCCTCAGTGTGTTTCTCTCTCTTTCTCTCTCAGGTGGATAAATAAAATCTTTAAAAAACATGTAGTGTAATATTATAACATTGTTAAGATTACATATTCAACAGACATCAAACATTCTGAAGAATTGCCACAATACTTTCTAAACACATAAGTTTGTATCTTCATTTCACTGAAAGCCAGAATCCCATGGTTGGTGGATCAGTGCCTGTCTGTAGGTCACAGTCTAGTAGCAGTACTTTATATCCCTGAAAATAGAGCAGTCAGAAGCAACCTCTCTCATGCCCCATTACCACATATCTACCCATCCACCCTCCCCCAATATTCCCCATTAATACAGGTAAACTATCAGCAGTCTTAGGAAGGTCGAGCCTTTTTGTCTACTCAATACCATTGTTGTAGCATTCTTTCCTCTTCCTCTCAAATTCCATGTTTTCTCTACTACATGATTCCCGTCAGAAAAACCACCACCACCACAACCACCACCACCACAACAAAACAGTTGTACTTTTCCCCCTTAAGAAAAAAAAAATTAAAGCCTTTTTGGAACTTTTATTTCTCTCCAGCTATTTCTTGTATAGCAAAACTCTTCAGAAGAGCTTATAGTCATAAACCAAACCAAACTATACCAAATAAACAAAACTATGTTCTCATGGAAATTGCAGATCCTTCAGTCTATTGGAAATGTTGGTTCAGAATTAAACTTGACCTTGTATTGCTACTGCTCATTTGTTGTATAAGCATCTTGGTGCTAAAGGATGAGTCAATCTGTCCTCACAAATATGTTTTTAACAAATACCCCAACCTAGTTTCCTCCCCTCCCACCACCAGTTAAGCCAGGGTGAGGGGTTTAGTTCAATCATTGTGGCTATCTTCACCACACCATTAATGAAGACACAAACTGAGCTGGACCCAGCACCAGACTTGACATTATCTAACCACTCACCTCCCAAGAGACCTAGTTAATTGCTATTTCCCACACATCTTCCTTTGCAATTTCTGCTTTAATCTGAGACAATTTCGATGAATGTTTCAAGTGTGATTTCATTAGATGATGTCAAGCACTTAATAAAAATCAAGATCTATTACAGTTATGTTTTTCCTTCTTCTGCTTCATAATTTCCAAATTAAAAATAACCACATGTCTGGCATGATTTGTCTTTGCATAGTCTTGATCCTCATTGCCCCCAAAACTGTTATCTTCACACTTGCCAATATTTCCTTTTTTAAATATAATTTGCCTAAGATGGTTGTTGACTTTGCCTTGTGAAAATTTACAGGATTGTCATCTCACGTCTTGACTTGTTTCTTCCGTTCTTATTCAGTTTCCTGTATTTTCTTAGCACACTGTATTTTCTTTGGAGTGTACTAATGTAATTTATTCTACCTTTCTTTTTAAAGATTATTTATTTGAGGGGGGAAGAGGCAGAGGGAGAGAATCTCAAACAGAGTCTCCACTGAGCACAGAACCTGACACGGGGCTCGATCCCACGACCCATGAAATCATGTCCTGATGACCTGAGCTGAAACCAAGAATCAGATGCTTAACCAACTGAGACATCCAGGCACCTAATTTATTCTACTTTCTTCACAGCATCTCTTTATTTGACAAAGGAATCATCTTTCTGCCCTCTGTCCCCAACCAAGAAATATTTTCTTTTGCCTTCCCAGGAGCCATTCTCCTCTCTGAATCTATCCTGAATCTGTGAGCATAAGGATGTATGATTTCTACATATCATTCCCACTGCCTTGATTTTTGTGGATGTGGGAATGGGG
Source organism: Enhydra lutris kenyoni (assembly GCF_002288905.1). Classification (NCBI taxonomy): domain Eukaryota; kingdom Metazoa; phylum Chordata; class Mammalia; order Carnivora; family Mustelidae; genus Enhydra; species Enhydra lutris. Next base: position 10,233,993 of record NW_019154119.1, read on the forward strand.
GAGGTTATAAAAGGCAATTTAAAGCAAGAAGTCACTGTAATTATTATTTTCTTTCCTGAACATTTTTCAGCAGACACACAGCAGGGGCCTGGTGTACTGCTCTGCTTGCCAAAGAGTAAAGGGAGGAAAGAATATCATCCTCTATGTTGGTCATAGAGGAATTTGACTCTTCTGAGTATATGTTTTGAACCTGAGATTACTGGGATAAGTCTAAGATAATAAAGATTAGAGCTGTTCATCTATCCACTTGCCTAAAATGTTAGGATGACTAACTTATCCTGATTTGTCCAGGACTTAACCAGTTTTAACTCAGCAAGTCCTATGTCTTGGGAACCCCCTCAGTCCCAGGTAAACCTAGACAGTTGGTTACCTTATATGGCACAGAAGCATCTTGTTCCCTGTTGGATATCCATGGCCAATGACCTCTCCCGGCAGTGTGCTTTCATAGATGTGATACTGTTTTGCCTAACTCAAGCAACACAACTGTCCTGTTTGTCATTTGTGTATGTGCGTATGTTGAGGGTGGGTGGGTGTGGAAAAATGGGAGATGGTCAGGAATTGGGAAGCAAAGAGAAATGCAAAATCCTTACAATATACCTTTGCACACATATATGCAAGCTTCTCTGTTCCCACCATCATTGTATTAGGGTTCTCTGGTCATTGCAAATCTAGCATCAAATATTTAACATGCAGTATCTCCATTACAGACCTTACTTACCATCGATTTGCCAATGCTTACATGTGAAATTGCAAGATTCCTTTGGCTGGGTGAAAAGGGAATGGATGGGAAGCCCTTCTCTCCCCATGTTCTTCCAACTTAGGAAAGTACCAGGGAGGGAACTTCTATATCTCTTTCCACCATATAGTAGCTCTTCCTTAAGGGAGGATAAGTGGCTACTCTGGTTGTGTAGAAACTAGCATTTAGGCCATACTTTATTTATTTTATATTTAAAATTATCTTATTTTATTTAAATTAATTAACATATGGGGTAACATTAGTTTCAGATGTAGAGTTCAGTTATTCATCAATTGCATTTATGCCCAAAGCTCATTACATCATATGCTCTCCTTAATGCCCATCACCCAGTTACCCCATCCCCCTACCCACTTTCCCTCCAGCAACCCTCAGCTTGTTTCCTATATTTAAGAGTCTCTTAGGATTTGTTTCCCTCTCTGATTTTGTCATATTTTATTTTTCCTCTGTTCCCCTATGATCCTTTGATTTTTTCTTAAATTCCACATGTGAGTGAAACAATATGATAATTGTATTTCTCTGATTGACTTCTTTTGCTTAGTATAATACCTTTCAGTTCCATCCACATCATTGCAAATGGTAAGATTTAATCCTTTTCAATGGCTGAGTTATATATATATATATATATATATATATATATATATATATATATATATATAATCTTCTTTATCCATTCATCTGTCAATGGACATCTGGGCTCTTCCTATAGTTTAGCTATTGTGGACATTGCTGCTGTAAATACTGGTGTATAGGTGCCCCTTCAGATCACAACATTTGTATCCTTTGGGTAAATACCTAGTATACCTAGTAGTGTTGGGTCATAGGGTAGCTCTATTTTTAACTTTTTGAGGAAACTCCATACTGTTTTCCAGAGTGACTGTACTAGCTTGCATTCCCATCAACAGTGTAAGAGCGTTCCCCTTACTCTGCATCATCACCAATATTTGTTTCCTGACTTGTTAATTTTAACCTTTCTTACTGGTGTGAGGTGGTATCTCATTGTGGTTTTGATTTGTATTTCCCCAATGCTGAGTGATGTTGAGCATTTTTTTCATGTGTCTGTTGTCCATCTGTATGTCTTCTCTGGAGAAATGTCTGTTCATGTCTTCTGCCCATTTCTTGACTGGATTATTTGTTTTTTGGGTGTTGAGTTGGATAAGTTCTTTATAAATCTTGGATAATAAACCTTTATCAGATATGTCATTTGCAAATATCTTCTCCCATTCTGTAGGTTCTTTTGGTTTTGTTGACTGTTTCCTTTGCTCTGCAGGGCTTTTTATCTTAATGAAGTCCAAATAGTTCATTCTTGCTTTTGTTTCTCTTGCCTTTAGAGATGTGTCTTGCAAGAAGTTGCTGTGGAGGATGTTGAAGAAATTACTGCCTGTGTTCTCCTCTAGGATTTTGATGGATTCCTACCTCACATTTAGGCCTTTCATCCATTTTGAGTTTAATTTTTAGTATGGTATAAGAAAATGGTCCAGTTTCATTCTTCTGCATTTGGCTGTCCAATTTTCCCAGCACCATTTGTTGAAGAGACTGTCTTTCTCCCACTAAATATTCTTTCCTGCTTTGTCAAAGATGAGTTGACCATAGAGTTGAGGGTCTGCTTTTGGGTTCTCTATTCTGTTCCGTTGATCTATGTGTCTGTTTTTGTGCACTTATCATACTGTCTTGACAATTACAGCTTTAGAATACAGCTTGAGGTCTAGAACTGTGATACCATCAGCTTTGGTTTTCTTTTTCAACATTCCTCTGGCTATCCAAATTGTCAAAGAAGAAGTCAAACTCTCACTCTTTGCAGATAACATGATAGTTTATGTGAAAAACCTAAAAAATTCCTCCAAAAAATTGCTAGATCTTATACAGGAATTCAGCAACATGGCAGGATATAAAATCAATGCACAGAAATCAGTTTCATTTCTATAACCAAAAATGAGACAGAACAAAGAGAAATTAATGATTCAATCCCACTTACAATTGCACCAAAACTCATAAGACACTTAGTAATAAACCTAACCAAAGAGGTAAAGGACCTGTACTCTATATAAAACTATAGAACACTTATAAAAGAGATTCAGGAAGACACAAAGATATAGAAAACATTCCATGCTCATGGGTTGGAAGAACAAATATTGTTAAAATGTTTATGCTACCCAGAGCAATCTACACATCCAATGCAATCCCTATCAAAATACCATCAACATTTTTCAAAGAGCTGGAACAAATAATCCTAAAAATTGGATGGAAATAGGTTATACTTTAAATTACAGAGTTACCTTTGGTGTATCAAGTTTACAGTTGTCTCCAACCCATATCTCTCTTTCATTGCCTTCCTCATGAATCTTTGGGCTCTGGGCCCAGGGCTATCTTCAAAGTCTCTCTGCAAGTTGGTAAGCTTCTGGGCTTGCAAGTGAGTAAGCAAATAGATAAGGAATCTATTCTTCAGAGACAATCTTCCCTCAGGCAGATTCCAAACTTAGTGTGAAATGATGTGGTGGTTATAGTCTCAGTTTCAAGTTACATTCTTGAGTCCAACTTTTAACAGAGTGTATGTGTATAGAGAGTACACATATTATTATAGGCTACTAATATGGTTGATCCCAGTTAAGGAATAGCATCAAGAAACAGGTATTCCTAGCTAAGAATAAAAGATATATCTTTAGGTGTTTTTTTTTCTTTTTATACATATATTTTTAAAGATTTTATGTATTTATTTGAGAGAGAGAAGCAAGAGAGAAAGAGAATGGGGTGGGGTGGGAAGAGTATATGGAAAGGGAAAAGCAGACTCTGTGCTGAGCAGGGAGTCTGATATGGGGCTCAATCCCAAGGACTTGATCCCAGGACCCCAGGATCATGATCTGAGCCAAAGCCAGATGCACGACCAACTGAACCACACAGGCACCCCTTTATTGTTATATTTTATTTTTCACTCAGCCGGTGTGGGGGAGGGAACCTAGTTTACTATGTATCTGTTTGCTCTCTGACAATCATTAATCTATTTATCTACATATCTACTTAGGCCTTTTCCACATTGTTATATAATTGGAACCATAGAGCATGTAGCCTTGGTTCTTCCTCTTAGAAATAGATGAAGATTCATCTCTGTCTTTTTTGTGGTTTCATAGCTTGTTTATCTTCATCAGTGAATAATATTCTATTGAATGGATGTACCACAGTTTATTTATTCATTCACCTATTGGAGGGCATCGTGATTGCTTTCAGTTTTTGGTTATTATGAATGAAACTACTGTAAATATTTACATGCAAGTTTCTTTTGGACATATGTTTTCAAATCAATTGAGTAAATATCTCAGAGCATGATAGTATGGTAAGAATGTGTTTAGTTTTATAAGAAACTGCAAGATTATCTTCCAAAATTGGTACTTTGTTTTTCATTTTCACCAGCAATAAATGAGAATTCTTATTGCTTTGCATCTTGGCTAACACTTGGTATTGTCAGTTATTTGCATTCTAGCATGTAATAGGTTTATTATTGAAGAAAATTAAATGTATAATTGCCACTTTCCCAATAAACATTTGTTCTGCATAGTCTTTCAGAGTAAAGACTTACAAGGCTCCATATCTAAATATGCAGTCATGGATACACACCAGACATGAGGAAGTAACTTCTGATTAGGCTAGACACTCTATAAAAACTGGAAAAATCCATCTTCTTTTCCCTCACTTTTCCTAGAAAAGACTAAAATGCCTACTGAGATAAAGCAGGTATATTCTGTAATGAGTGGGTCTCCTAGAAGACAATAGTGGTGAGGATTGAGACAAAGTGGGAGAAGCATGTCTTGTCCAAATTTTGAATAACTATTCTTCTCCAAATGTTTGTTGCCATAAGAAATCAGATGCAGGTGACCAAATCTTCTAATTTTTCAAGAGATGTTAGTCTAAATTCTATGTGAAATCTGATTTTTAAAGGTGAGCATCTAATTAAAATCATCCTAACATATTCTTCAGGGCAAAACAAACACAGAGGCTTAAGCTTCTATTTCATCTCTGGTTGAAACCGTTGTGGGCAAAGAGTAGCTTACTCTAGAAGACATTTTTTATTATTTACATTTTTTTAATTTAAATTTTTATTATTTTTAAAAATTTCAGTAGAGTTAAATACAGTGTTTTATTCCTTTCAGTGTACAGGATGATGATTGAACAATTCCGTATATTACTCAGTGCTCATCAAGATAAATGTACTCTTACTCCCCTTCACTGATTTCACCCATCTCCCCACTTGCCTCCCCTCAGGTACCATCTATTTGTTCTCTATAATTAAGAGTCCATTTTTTGGTTTGTCTCTCTTTTTTTCTTTTGTTCTGTTTCTTAAACTCCACATATAGGTGAAGTCATATGGTATTTGTCTTTCTCTGACTGGTTTATTTTGCTTAGCACTATATTCTCCAGATCCAAGCATGTTGTTGCAAATGGCAAGATTTCATTCTTTTTATGGCTGAATAGTATTTCATTGAGGTGTGTGTGTGTGTGTGTGTGTGTGTGTGTGTGTGTGTGTATCACAATGTGATATCACTTCACACCCGTCAGAAGGCTAAAATCAACAACACAAGACACAGCAGGTGTTGGTGAGGCTGTGGAGGTAAAGATATACTTGTGCACTATTGGTGGGGTTGCAAACTGGTCCAGTCACTGTGGGGAACAATATGGAGGTTCCTCAAAAAATTAAAAGTAGAACTACCCTATGATACAGTAATTAAACCACTGGGTATTTACCCAAAGAATATGAAAACACTAATTCAGAGGGATACATGCACCCCTGCTCTTTATTGCAACATTACTTACAATAGCCAAATGATGAAAGCAACCTAAATGTCCATTGATAGATGAATGGATAAAGAAGATGTGGTGTATACATACAATGGAAGACATTTTTTTTTTTAAGATTTTATTTACTTATCAGAGAGAGAGAAGGAGAGAGAGCGAGCACAGGCAGACAGAATGGCAGGCAGAGGCAGAGGGAGAAGCAGGCTCCCTGCCAAGCAAGGAGCCCAATGTGGGACTCGATCCCAGGACGCTGGGATCATGACCTGAGCCGAAGGCAGCTGCCTAACCAACTGAGCCACCCAGGCGTCCCAATGGAAGACATTTTTAAAGGATATTTAATCTGAGAATTGTCATGGTCTGAGTTATATTCTAAAAAATACTCCTAAAGATATATTGGAGAGATTAAATGGGATATCAGTTAGGAAAACCTTTTAGTGTCACAGGCAACAGATTATGCCACTTGGACTAAAGTTTTGGCAGTAGAGCTGGACAGAACTGGACTATTTGCAGGAAGATTGAGTAGATTTAACTATACCTGGTGATAAGTTGGAGAAGGGTGGGTTGAAGTAGGAGTATGGATCAAAACTCTCTCTACATATTTCTACAGTGACCTAAGAGAATAGATATGCTATTTATTGAGACACAGATAACTAGAAGAGGAGCAAGGGAAAGTGTTACTGAGTTGGAAGAACAATTATGGGTATTACTACCTCCATTGTACAGGTAGAGGAACGGAGGTCTTGAGAGATTAAGTAACTTGTTCAAAAATCACACAGAAAATATATTGCCAAGCTGAAAATCAGACCTAGGACTTTTGAATCCTAATTCCAGATTATTGCCACTGTTTCATGATCCCAAATGTGTTTTCCTTATTTTTGATCTGAAGTGAATGTCAGGAGGAGAAAAATGATTTCCATTAGGTGTAGGACTTGGTAGAAAGAGTGGCCTCATTGACCTCTGATGGCCTCCAAGCTGGAGAATGAATGAAGAATCACAAATACTTAACCACAGCCCAGATAATGGAAAACATTTCACTGACTGAGTGAAGTATTATAGTTTGTAAATGTTCACCTACTATGAAGAAAGAAAGGGAAGGGAAGAGAGTGAAGAATGTGTAAGAAAACAATTGAAATTACTCATGCAAGACAACAGCAAGTCATGCTTTATCTATTCTAATTAATGCCCAAGACGTTTCAGAGATGAACTCTGGGCTGCTTCTGTGCAGCCTGGTTTCTAATATTCTCAAATATAGTCAGAGTATTGCCCCCATGAGAGATATGGCAGCAAAGAGAAACAAAGGTATGCTATTTAAGAGAGAGATTTACAAAACAGCTGAGTGGAAGAGGAGGAAGTGAGTAAGAACAGAGCCCTAATATGAGAAATGGCTTCATCTTTTCTGGTGTCTTTTCTGGGACTTTGTCACCAGCTTGGCTCTCTAAAGTGAAGGCCTTAGACCTTAGAGAGAGTCTCTGCCTCTGAGATGGGTAGCAAGCTAGACAACCAGTTAAGCAGGTGCATATAAAGACTGATTTGAATCTTTACTGGAAACACCTATTTACTAATGAAGAAGAGCACTTCAGTGGGCAGAGAAACATTTGAAGGTGGAGGTTGAGACCCTAGAGCCATGAATTTAGTCAGTGTCTAGAAATCAGGAGGGTCAGCTACAGCACTGCGCTAAGATAATGAATAATGTGTGCTTGCAGCCCAGCAAGGACATGGGAGATGGTGAAAGAGAGCTATTGTCTAATATGACAAAAATAGTTGAGGACATTTAAAGAGAAGGGATGTTTAGTTCTTAATTTTAATTTATTATTATCATGACAGTATACCCCCCCCCCCGCCATACTAGTTACTCCATGTTCAGTAAAACCTGCCACATAACTGTATTAGTTTTCTGGGGCTTCTGTAACAAAGTATCACAAAATGGGTGCCTCAAATAACAGAAATTGTCTCACAGTTCTGCAGATGAGAAGTGTGAAATCAAGATGGTGTCAGGGTTGGTTCATTCAAAGGAATCTTAAGTGGAATCTATGCCTCAGCTTCTGGTCACTTCAGGCATTCTTTGGCTTGTAGGTGGTGATCTCCCTGTGCTGTCACACCATTTTCCATCTATGTGTCTCTATCTCTGTGTCCAAATTTCTCATTTCTTTATAAGGACCCGTTTGTATTGGATTAGGGCCCTCCCTGATGACCTCATCTTAACTTGATCATCTGAAAAGTCCCTCTTTCCAAATAAGGTCATATTCATTATTCTATATTATAATAAGTTACTAAGGGCTAGGATTCTACCATCATTTGAGATGGGGGTCACAATTCAACCCAGAACAACAACAAACATCTGTTTAAGATCTATTTTTGTAACTATCTATCAATTAATTAATTAATGGAGTAACATAGAAGATATTGTGATATCAAGGAAAAGGAATGAATTCTACATCAGAGTCAATATATTGAAGAACAAAGATATTACTGGGGGAATCATGCTATGATTAAAAAGAAAAACAAACACACACACAAAAAAACAAGTCAGCTAAACCATAGGTAGGTTTTAAGAGATGAGTCATAAGCCAGCTGCCCTCCCTCTTACTTCCAGGTTTATTACTGGAAAGTATAATTGGGTTTGAGCTATTTCATAAGATAGGGCATATAAAATAACACTTGGGTTACAATTTTTGTCAGTATGAACTTTCAATTTTATACAAAACCCAACTCTATTTTACACAAAATTCTTACCCTAGGGTAGAGCCAAGATTTGTTCTTACAATGACTGCTAAAGACTTTTGTGGTAGAGGGGAAGACAAATTAAACAACCTATACTGTACTTGTCCTTGAAATAACACCCCAAAGCCAGAGAGAATTTATGAAACAACTTTAAGGGTATCTTCACAGTCTCAGCTTCTCTCTCTCTCCATATTTCAGCAAGAAAGTCAGTTATATGCACTACTTTGCAAACATTTTGGCTCAAGAAATCTTCTAGCAAAGTAGGCATGAAGGAATCTTGGAAACTGGAATCTCGGAAACTGGAATCTCTGTACCCAATGCTTTCTTTGCATTTCATGTGTCCTAGTAGAGCTTAGGAGGTCCCTGGGAAATATGCTCATCTTTGATCAAATCACTGAGCAATAATATTCAGGTAACTGGGCTCATACTGGGATTCATGTGACTAGCAAACATACCTTGGGAGAGGACACTTGTAGTGCAAATAAGGGAATATTCTCAGGCACTGGGGAGAAGGAATGTGAATTATGAGTAGACATTATAATATGGAGATGAAATATCCATCAGACAGAGAAAGAAGCTACCTGAGGAAATCTATGAGGCTCTACCATAATCCATCTACAACCTCGAAGTGTCAAATATCTCTCTCCATGACTATTGGGCTAATAAAATTGCTTGAAATGAGTAATTTGGATAGAATTTCCTTAGAGTCCAAGGAAGAAAGTTTTCTTTCTTTCTTTTTTTTTTAAAGATTTTTATTTGATTTATTTGACAGAGAGAGATCACAAGTAGGCAGAGAAGCAGGCAGAGAGAGGGGGAAGCAGGCTCCCTGCTGAGCAGAGAGCCCGATGTGGGACTCGATCCCAGGACCCTGAGATCATGACCTGAGCCAAAGGCAGAGGCTTAACCCACTGAGCCACCCAGGCGCCCTGAAAGTTTTCTTTCTATCTGCATGTCATTTTTTATTTTTTTTTTATTTTTTTTTTTTTTAGAAGAGTGGGTACTAGTTGTTTTGTTTTTTTTTTTTAAGATTTTATTTATTTGACAGAGAGAGATCACAAGCGGGCAGAGAGGCAAGCAGAGAGAGAGAGAGAGAGAGGAGGAATCAGGCTCCCTGCAGAGCAGAGAGCCCAATGTGGGACTCGATCCCAGGACCCTGAGATCATGACCTGAGCTGAAGGCAGAGGCTTAACCACTGAGCCACCCAGGTGCCCCTGCATGTCATTTTTTAAAACCATGAACCAACTCATTAGTACCTCTGAAGATGTTTTAAAAGTAGAGAGACTGATCCAAAGGATGACTGAAGTGAGTGACTACCATTATTTATGGTACAATTCTCCTACAAGAATTTGAACTGATAGCTAGAGTTGAGGAATTTCTCCAGTACATTAATAAAAAAGATTATTTTTAGGCAAAAGGTAAAAGGAAGTGGTATTGTCTATTCTCAGGGAATAGCTTGGAACAAAAGAGCAGCACTGGTGGCCACAGCTCAGATTGGAGAAGATGATGTTATGAGTATGATTGAGCCACCCGAGGTCAAATTCCTGACAGTTGAGGACCTGGAGAGTAGAGAGCTATATGACTTCCACCTCTACTTTTGGGAGGAGGTAGTCATTGGAACATGACTGGTGACCACACTCACAAATTGCTCTCTGTACTTGGGCCTGTGGCGATTACACTGGTAATGGCTTAGGACATTATGTCACATTGGTGGGGATGAACCTAGCCATGGAAAAAAGTAGTACCCAGGTCCAAGTGGGGAGTACATATGAAGCAGAATCCTGGGACTGATGAGGGGAAATATCCTTTGTTGGCTATGAGGAATGATGATGGCTATTTCTTAGGAAACTGTGCTTCGGTCACAAGAATCTGGCTTGAATTATGTGGAAGCTGAGGGTTTGGAAGGATGAGAATATGCATGCAGGTTGGAGAGCTGAGCCGTCCATTTCCCTGGTAATGATTAAACTCAGTTGCTATAGCATCCCATTCCTTTTCTGGAAGTAAAGACTTCAGACAGAATGAAGTGGATAGGCCCCCCTCCATGATAACATGTCTTCTTATTGTTTGGATGTAAAAATTCCAGAAGTGAGTCCTGACTCTTAGTATGAAGAGGAATATTGGAAGATAAAATCTGGGATTCAGCCCACTATTCTGGACAAATTAAAGATATAGAAACTTTCCTTACATTAGAAGAGACCCAACTAGAAATTATAATCCTTGTGTGGAATGTGGGAAGAAAGAAACATCCAGTAAGAAAACAAGGGTGGAAGTTTCTTAGTTGATCAAAGGAGGGATGTGGGAAAGCCAGCATCTGAATGGGTGGCAAAATTCCCCATACTTTCAGATATTTCATGTGGAGGTATCTGAAAAGTAGATTGATCCTGAGAAGTTTACATATGCTCAAAGGAAAATTCCTTGGAGATATTGGAAAGATGTGGGATACCAATCCTATGGAGAATCATGTTTAAGCCAATTTCACTGGAAATGGAAAAGAGAGGTTACCTTAGTTGAATTCCACTTGATTGTCATGTTTGAGCTTATAAATAGCCTTAAGGACAACCAGCCAGGAAAGAATGGGGACAGGGAGTCAGATCCAAGACACTACAATGTGTTGCCATAAGGATCTCAAGAATCCAGTTTGGGAAACAGGGCACCTTCATCTCATCCTGGAGAAGCCATGTGCTTCTGTGGGAAGAGCTCAGGTGTTACATGGTCAGACAGACACGGGTTTGCATCCCGTATCTCCTAGGACAGTTACATGACCTAATCCGGTATCTGAGTCTCACTTCCCTCCTCTGAAAAATACAAGATTTCTGTCAAGATTAGCAAGAATGTATGTAAAGCTCATAGAAGGCACTTTGTAGAGCAGGACGCCCTGTACATAATAAGAGCTCAGTGCGATTTTGCAATAACAGTATTTTGTAAATTTGAGAAAAGCACATTTATCCTTGTGTATGTACTTGTCTCTGAAATCTACTCCAAGCATCACTATCTACCCTCAGGAGTCAGGCTGTTTCCTCCCATCCCCTCTTGAGGCAGTACGGTGTAGTCGTTGAGAGTGCAAGCTCTGGTGTTAGCCTGCCTGGATTAGATGCCTGGGTCTGTCATTTACAACCTGTATGGCTTGCGTAGTATCTTAGCCTTTCTTGGTCTTATTTTTCATATCTATAAATTGGAGATTATAACAATCCTGAATCCTCTGAAAGAACTATATGTTTATCTGTGTGAAGCTCTTAGAAGAGTCATAAATGCTCAATGAATGTTTATTGTTATTGCTATGGATTTTTTTTTCATACATCACAGCCAAGAGACGCATTCCTCTGATACCAGTAGAGAGGGGCTGAACATGGGCATCCCTCTGACACTGTGCTTTAAGGAACTACTAGACTGATCTGAAACTGTCTCCAGAACATACCAATTCTGAGACCTGCTGAGGGTCTTACGGAAGCCCAACCATATTAGCTCATGATAAACCACCATGTATGTTATTGTTCATGTATGAAGAGTTTCCCAAAGGTCAGGGTCAAGCTTCAAAGTCTCATCATGCCCCTTCATGCAGTGAATGAATGATCATTCATTCACTCAGTCATTCATTCATCAAATGTTTATTGAGCACTGACCTTACCAGGCAACAACTCTATTGTGGATGAGCTTGGGAAGCCATATTGGGAGGAGGGTAGGAGCCAAGTGGGAGGGGATACAGTATCACTGATGTCCTTGTTTCTACAATGACAGGGAGTAGAGTGGGAGTGATTACAGGAAATACAGCATCCTGGACAAACCACATGCAGATTCATAAGAGAATTCTGGGCAGCTGAGTTTCTGCCTGACTGGGGGGTCAGGGGTGGGTCATTGATAATATTTCCTGAGGCTTGCCTCTTTCTCACACAGACCACTTTGTCTTCTGTTTTATTAAAGATAAGATGTATGCCAAGAGGGGAAGCAAGCTTTAAGTACAGCTCAGAATAGAAAGTGAGATCTGTACTTGGCTGAAGGCCATTCTTGCTGCTCTTCCATTCAGTGCCCCTCTCATTGGCTGGGCTTCCCGCCCGCCAGGGCAGCCTCAAGGTGACTGCTCTCGGGTTCACCACTTGTTTACTCTCTGAATGTGCAGTGGAAGAATTGAACGCATGCTCTCCTTCCATCCTACCTTCCCACACGGTAGTGTCCTCTGAGTTAAAGCTTTTAATGCCCTCCGCTTTTTTCAGAAAATGTTTTGAAATGCTGATTTTCTGAGGAAAATACAAACAAACCTGTAATTCCACACTTGGATGTAGATTTTGCTGACTTTGTAATCAAGCACTCTCATGTCACTGTTTTATTTTCCATCTAGCAACACCATCAGGCAGGTAGGGAATTTGCGTCCATTCCCATGGAACACTGTTGTGCTGGGGGCGGGGGGGCTTGGACTGTATAGGAACATTCCTTTACTATTTCAGATACAGTAGTCCCCCCCTCCCTTAGCTGTACTTTTGATTTCTGAGGCTTGTCACCCTCAGTAAACCTGAAAACATTTTATTTTATTTTTTAAAAGATTTTATTTATTTATTTGATAGACAGAGATCACAAGTAGGCAGAGAGGCAGGCAGAGAGAGAGAGAGAGGAGGAGGCAGGCTCCCTGCTAAGCAGAGAGCCCAATGCGGGGCTTGATCCCAGGACCCTGGGATCATGACCTGAGCCGAAGGCAGAGGATTTAACCCACTGAGCCACCCAGGCGCCCCCTGAAAACATTTTAAAACATTTTTTATTTTATTATATATTTAATAAAACATTATATATTTAATAAAACATGATTTTATTATATATTTATGTAACTCTTGACTTCTTGCCATTTGTTTGAGTTTTGTTCTCCTTAATTGTAAGGATTAATGTTTTTTTAAATTTTTACTTTAATTTCAGTCAGTTAACATACAATGTTACATTAGTTTCAAAAGTACAGTATAGTGATTCAACAGTTCCATGCATTACCCTGTGCTCATCACTACAGGAGCACTCCTTCATTCCCATCACCTGTTTCACCCATCTCCGCTGGGGCACCCATCACCTTGTTCTTCATGTTTAAGAATCTGCTCCTTGGTTTGTCTATTTTTCCTTTGCTTGTTTGTTTTATTTCTTAAATTCCACATATGAGTTAAATCATATGGTATTTTTCTTTCTCTGACTTATTTTGCTTAGCATTATACTATTTAGATCCATCTATGTTGTTGCATATGGTATGATTCTGTTCTTTTTTATGACTGAGTAATATTCCTGGGCGCACATATGTTTCCTTTCTCTTGTTGATGTGAAATATCTCATTGATTGATGTGTGAATGTTGAACTGCCCTGGTGAATGATTTTTTTTCTTTTAATGTATTGAATTTAGTTTGCTAGTATTTTGTGGAGGATTTTTGCATCTATGTTCATCAGAGATGAACCTGTGGAAATTCATGAAATTCAGTCCCTCTTGCTTTCCAAGCCAATTGCTATGGAGATTCATTTCCCCCTTGCACTCCCTTGTGTGCTAGTCTGTATCTCACCTTCTCTGTGACCATGGCACCCTCCCCACTGCAGTGGCCATGACCTGTTTCTCTCCCAAACCATATCTTTGCCCTTTCTACATTCTTTGATGTGGCTTCTTCTTTAGTTTTAGTTGTGGAGTTTCATCTGCCAGTCTTCAGATCAATTTCTGGGGTATTTAAGATGATTTGATAGTTATCTAGTTGTGCCTTTGGGAAGAGGTAAGCCTAGGATCCTTTTGCTCTGCTGCCATTTTCACCCTCCTTTCCCTCAATAAGCCTTGGTTGGAAGCAGGTGATCCTCCTTCTCATGTATAGTCAGAAGGTCAAGAGTAGCCTACCCAGTGCTATGTCACAATGCTTATACTGTTCACCTCACTTTATCTCATCCCCTAGACATTTTATCATCTCACAACATCACAGGAAGAAGGGTGACTACAGTATAATAAGTTATTTTGAGAGAGAGAGAAAGAAAGTGAGAGACCACATTCACTTAACTCTTTTTTATAGTATATTGTTATAATTGTTCTATTTTATTATAATAATTGTTGCTAATCTCTTACTGTGTCTAATTTATAAATTAAACTTTATCCTATGTACATATAAGGAAAAAAACACAGTATATATAACATTTAGTACTATCCATGGTTTCAGGCATCCCTTGCAGATAAGAGAGCCTACATTTGTGTTATATTCAGAGGTGAAGTTTCAATAAACAATGGAGTCATGACTTGAAACTGTATTTCCTACTTTCTACCCCAGTTTTCTTGCTGCTACTCCAAGTGCTTGTTAGAATTTTGTTGGAAGGAAGAGAAAGGAATGCACACTCTCACTGGACCTATTGATTTAACAGATCCAATAAGAACATAGCACCTTGAAAAGGTCTAGCCAGTCTTAGAAAATAGTCCTGCTACCTCCCCGTTTAAGTGCATTCCTTTTAAATTCCTTCTTTATCATTACAGGACAAATGGTGGAGCTTCTCTTGCTTCTCCTTCATGAGGATAATCTATCCTCCTGCATTTCTTAGCTTATCCTCCCTCAGCTCCTCATTATCTCCTGATATTGATTCTTCTATATATGGGAAGGAGAGAGGATATATTGATTATCTATTCTCTCCCACGTCTATATACATTAACACCTTCTCTATGGGCCTATTATTATCTGCACTTTATCTTACAGAAATCTGTCCCAAGTTAAATATTTCTCCACCTAAATCCTATCTGCTCCTCCAGCTACCACTGTATCTCTTTCTTCCAATTCTAGCAAAGCTTTGATAGGAATGACCCCCTACTTCCTCAGTGACCCTTAGCTCTCTCTAGTCTCAGTTTGGTTCCCAGTGTTGCAGTTTCAGTGGTTTTTCTGAGGTCACTACTGACCCCTGTGTTGGAGGATCCAGTGGGTACTTTCTAGTATTCATATTCTCTGATTTCTCTGAAGCATTGGACTTTGGATTAGGTCTCTCTTTGTCATATTTCTGCAGGTCAGCTGTTTTCAGATCCTCATACAGTATGTCATATAAACTTATTAAATGAATAGATACTCAATGTTAACTGTGTGCCAGGAGCTATTCTAGAACCATGCTTTTGCCATATTTCATTACCTTGATCTTTAATAATGAAGTGAGTGTGTATGAGGGTACTTATGCTAGTTCAGAAAGAAGCAGCAATGAGGACACTTGATACAATGGGACCGGGTGTTTTGTTTTGTTTTAAGAACTTTTTTAAAAAAGATTTTATTTATTTATTTGACAGAGACAGACACTTCCACCTCAGGTTGGGCTGGCTGTCCAACCTCCAGGCTTCCACAACGTATCACAGGAATTGTAGTTGCTCGTTTGCTTTCTATTTTCTCTATTCATCAGTGCTCTCTTGGAAAGTAGACCTTTATCTGATTTATATTTGTATTCCAAGCATCTAGCACAATAGATAGTTGCTGAGTCCATGTGTATGGCACGATAGGTGATGTGTTGTGTGCTTAGTATATACAAAGATGTAAAAAAAAAAAAAAGATTTAGGTATTGAAATAGGCTTACAATGTGTCATTTAATTATTTGATTCCACATATATTTTTTGAACATTTATCATAGGCCAGGAATTAGGTTAGGAGCTGGGTGTTCATTGGTGAACAAGACAGGAATGATTTCTGCCCCAAGGGAACTTAAAATATGGTGAGAGAGAGATGTGAAGGAAATAAACACTCCAATAGACAGGTAATTCTAACCAAAATAAGTGTGAAGAAAAAAAATGACATATAAAGTTATGAGAGAGAGGGTAGCAGAGTTGAGGTCATATGACTTACATTGGGACTTCAGGAGAAGCTTCTCTCTGCGGGGCAACACTTGAGCTGAGACCTGAGTGATGAGGAAGAGTGATTGATGTCTGTAAAAAGAGCATCTCCAGAGGCTCTGACAGTACGTTTGGTGACCCCAACACAGAAAAGCCCATGATGGAGTGATCTGGCTAAAGAGTACTGAGCTTGAAGTACTGAGTGCAAGATGAGGTGGGAAAGATGGGTGGGGGCCAGGTCATGATAGTGATGAGAAAGGATTTCAGTTTTATTCAATGTGTAATCCCATTTTTTTAAAATAACTTTTTTATTTTTGGAACCATTTCAGATTTCGAGAATTCCTGAGAAGTTAGCACAGAGTTCCCATATATACCATATCCAGCTTCCCTATCATTAGCATCTTACATGAATGGAGTGCATTTGTCAAAATTAAGGAATCAATATTTATACTTTATTATTAATTAAGGTCCATACTTTGGTTCAGTTTTGTTTTTTTTTTTTAGTTTTTATCTTATGTTCTTTTTCTGTTTTATTATTCCATTCAGGACACCACATTAGAATTAGTCACCGTATCTCCTTAGACTCTTCTTAGTTGTGACCGTTTCTCAGACCTGTGTCTGATTATGTCTCTATCCTAAGTACCTAGCACAAGATGTACAAGATGCTGGGGTACTGCAGGTTTATTGAGCATAGAAACACAGACATTAGTATCTCTCTCTCCCCACCTTTCAGACTATGTATATATATGGATGGGGGGGAAGGTTTGAAAATTTTCCTGCATATTTTTCGTTAACACGGGGCATAGGTGATCCTGGACACAGATCCATACCCACTGTTCGATGGAGCCTATTTCATGGGCAACAAGAGCTGCCTTTACCATACTTTCTTTGGAACTTCCCATTTATATAGACAGATCCATAAATGATAGATACTTTTTGAATTTTATGAGAACGCTACTTAGTTTCTGCCTTACTGCCAGGAATACTTGGGGTTCTATGATAAACATATCATCTTAATCGCCCTTCCTTCTTGCTTTGGCCTGTATCCCTGTTTTTTTTATGTCTCCCATCTCCCCTCTTCACTTCCTGTCTTCTTCCCATTAGCAGGGGTATAGGCCAGGGCTCCCTTTGACTTCAAACCTTGAGAACTGACTTTTTCAAGATGTTCAGTTCTGGAAATCTAAGAAATGTCTTCCTGCTTCCCTTTACAGAAGGAGTAGGGGCCCTAATATATCCTTGAACCTTTCTCTTAACCTCATTTGCTCTGGCTTCTTCTAATCATGTTGGCCTGAGAGGACGTGCAGACAGATGACTTCTTACTTTTAGTTCTCAAGTTATCCTTTACTTCCTTCACCAACAAGAGATTCAGGCCTCCTGCGTGATAAACAGACTCCTCTCTAAAACAGCCAATGCTGTTTGCCAAAATGCATTTTTTTTATTCAATTTTTTTTCTTTTCTTTCTTTTTTTTTTTTTTTTACCAGCATAGCCCCCCTTCATCTCTTTCTTCATCTCCAGCTTCCCTGAAAGGCTCTTCTTCATGCCAAGGATGACAAAGTATTATAAGCTTTGTGAGAATAGGGCAAGGCAGGATCCTTTCTCACATAAATGTGATTCCTGTATGGATTTGTCAATCAGCAATATTTATTGAATCTAACATAAAAATTCTACACAAAGTAGCCCCATTAATAAACATACCTTGTATAAATTTATGTTCAGCTAAACACATGTGTCATAGTTATTTGCTTCCAGTGGTGGGGGAGGGTATATATCTCTATGTATGAAAAACTTTAATTGGGACACCTGGGTGGCTCAGTGAGTTAAAGCCTCTGCCTTCCGCTCAGGTCATGATCCCAGGGTCCTGGGACTGAGCCCCACATTGGGCTCTCTGCTCTGCGGGAAGCCTGATTCCCCCTCTCTGCCTGCCTCTCTGTCTACTTGTGATCTCTCTCTCTCTGTGTCAAATAAATAAATAAAATCTTTAAAAAAAAAAAGAAAGAAAAACTTTAATTAAGTAGCAGGGCCCAACTAATTAGAGCAATTGCCTGAAGTTCCACTTTTAGGAGAGAGTGAAGAAGGAAAATAAAAATAGGCTGAATGACAGAAATCAGGGATATAGTAATTAAGAAGTACCCACAGCCTTCTGACCCACAACTAAAACTTAATCTGTAGTTAGCCTGATTCCCTATTCAGTGCTAACAAGTATGAGATCCCATGGTCTGACAGGGTCATCACTTAGATAAGGATTCCATGCTGTTTGTGTACCTGACGTTATAAATGTAAACCTAGAGAGTTGCTTATATTCCGGTGACTTTTCTGCAGCGAGGGCTGAAATAAGAGAAGAGTATGGTGGGCTACAGAGGTGGACATTAAGAATCTAAAGTCTGGGGCACCTGGGTGTCTCAGTTGGTTAAGCGACTGCCTTCAGTTCAGGTCATGATCCTGGAGTCCCAGGATCGAATCCCATATCAGGCTCCCAGCTCTGTGGGGAGTCCGCTTCTCCCTCTAACCCTCTTCCTTCTCATGCTCTCTCTCACTCTCTCAAATAAGTAAATAAATAAATCTTAAAAAAAAAAAGAATCTAAAGTCTAGGTTCAAGTCCTCTGTTATTCAGAGTTTAAGTCTGAGTGAGTTAGCTGACCTTCTGATTTTGCTTTTCTCACTTATGAAATGTATGATGGTGCTCTGAGAATTGAATAAGATGTTTTGTCTAGGCTGATATGTAAAGTCCTTAGCATAGAATAAGCACTTAGTAAATGTTAGTTTCTAGTATAAGCTATTGTAACAATATGGGTTTCCTGATGGATCTAGTATTACCCACAATGTTTTACCATAACCATTCCAGGACTACCTTATTAAATCTGGAATGTACCCTGTATGTATGTGTGTGCGTTTGTGTGTGTGTGTGCACATGTGTGTGTGTGTGCGTGTGTGTGAATACTGTAAAACTTTAGTCTTCTGAAGCTGTCTTTAGTAGCAATATCTCATTCGAATACAACTAAGGACCATGAACCATGTAGAGACAACCTCTGAACAGACATAGAAGATGTTATAAAATTCATGGATTAAACAAGGTGTTATTTCCCTTAGATTAGAACCTCTCTGATGCTCATCCACTTGTATGAGAGAACAGAGGTGGTTTCTTAGCCATCTGTACCAAAGATTTACTTCACTTGTTTATTTTTAGTGTGTAAAACTCAACAGGATGAATTTTTTTTTCAGTTTTATGGAGGTATGATTGACAAATAAAAATTGTATATATTTAAGGAGTATACATGTGATATTTTGGTATATGTGTCCATTGTGAAATGATTAGCATAATCAAGCTAGTTAATATATCTAACAACTCAGGTAGTTATCATTTTTTTCATCTCTCTGTGTGAGTTAAGAACATTTGAGGTCTCCTCTCTTAGAGAATTTGAAGTATACAACACATGATTAACTATAGTCACCATGCTGTACATCAGATCTCAGAACTGACAGAATTTATTTATCTCATACTGGAAAGTTGATACCCTGCAGTCAATCTGACTCCTTTCCCCCCACCATCTAGCCTCTGATAACCACCATCCTATTTTCTCTTACTTTGAGTTTGGCTTTTTTTCTTAAGATTCTACATAGTGGTGAGATCATGCTCATCTTTTTATTCTCTGCATTTCCTGGCATATAATTTGACCTCTATGTAACTGTTGAATTGATAAGAATTGTAGCCAGCGATTTGGTTTCCTCTTTCAAAATGGAAACAGCAGATAAAGGAAAATATGCAATTTCTATAAGCAGGTACATCAGCAACAATGAAAAGAGAGAACTAATAGTTTTAATTTTAAACATCTTCTGACACAAATTAACAGAGCAGACACAAGTATGGGCAGAGCTATTTTTTTTTTTTTAATTTAAATTTTGTTAGTTACCGTAGAGTGCAATATTGGTTTCCGGAGTTGAATATAGTGATTCGTCACTTACCTACAATACACAGGGCTCTCCACAAGTGCTCTCTTTAATTCCCATTGCCCATCTAGCCCATCCCCCACCCACTCCCTCTATCAACTTTCCATTTGTTCTCTATCATTGAGTCACTTACAGGTTGTTAACCTCTCTCCCCCTTTTTTTTTTTGCCCCCCCATTTGTTCATCTGTTTTCTTTCTTAAATTCCATGTATGAGTGAGATCATATGGTATTTGTCTTTCTTGACTAACTTATTTCACTTAGCATAATACACTCTAGCTGCATCCACTATGGAGAGAGCCCAATGTCTGTTGACTGACGGATGGATGAAGAAGATGTGATCTATCTATCTATCTACACACACACACACACACACACACACACACACACACACGGAAGATGTGAGATATACATATATATATACATACACACACACATATATACAGTGGCATATTACTAAGCCATCAGAAAGAATGAAATCTTGCCATTTGCTATAACATGGATGGAGCTAGAGACATTTAATTCAGGGGCAGATACAATATTTGCTCTAGCAGCTTGAGGGCATCAACAATGGACAGTACCTACCATACTTAATATTCCTAATAAAAATCCTCATTTCATAGGAAAAAGCTAAATCATGCCAATTTTTTGGACAATTTATATCTCATATATCTTTATTAAAACATATACATATATGCTTAGTTTCTCTAGGACTCACAAATTTGGGGAGGAGGCAAGTGAGGTCACAGAGATAGGAACTGAAATTTCACAGGCCTTTAAGTAAATCTATATAATATTGTACTTCTGGCTCACTAAAATATTGTCCTCCCAACTTTTTCTAGAAGTCCTTGGGGAGTAAGTTACTTGTTTTCAAGAAAAAATTCTTCCTATTGGGTGCAGTGTTTGCTTTTGCCTATCATGGCAGGTTTCTTGGCCACTGCTATTTGCTTTGTTGTGTGCCATGGTCCCCATAGGTCTCCAGTGGACTCTGGGGACTTTCAACCCTACTGGGCATAACGTGACATCATAGTTTCTCTCAAGGACTTCACCAACATCACTTGAGCTTTCCAGGTATGAAAGCTTCTTTGTGAAGTGTGGTGCAAGAAGCCTATCTCCCCTGGGTTCTAGCAATACATACAGAATGTTGTCCCAATGTTGTGGAGAATTTTAGTGACAAAGCTCTTCCAGATTTTACCTACAGCTACCCTGTTCATTAAAGGATTTAGATCTGAAGCCAGTGAGAACTGGGCCAGATAACATGTCCTAGAGATAGTTACAAACTTTCCTTTTGATGACTCAGAATTTACTTACTGACTCAATCTCAGAAAGGCTTTTTCCTTCCCTTAGAATTAATGTCAGAAATTTCCTCATTTTTCATGAAAAGAGCTGTCTGAAAGCCTTCCCCGTAGGTTCCTTGATAGAAAGATATAAATGCTTTCCTTCCTTCCCTCCTTGCTTCCTTCTTTCCTTGCTTTCTTTCTTCTTGCTTCATTCTTTCATTCAACAAATATTTCACCAGATTGCTGGTACTATTTAGATGGTACAATCATAGTAATTAACAGAAGAGACAATGTTCCATCTTTCAGGGATCCTTGTGGGAGGCCCATAATGGAAAGTAATTAAATACGTAGGGGTACCATTTAGGCAAAATGGTCACAAAGGCTTGGGTTAGGTGCCATTGCAGCAGAATCATGAATAAGGAAGAGGTAGTGTAACGGATATCTGAAGGAAGATGAATCTTCTTTGAAGGAGAAGAGTTCTAGGGCGCTGGGGAAGAACAATGCTTGGCCTGTTGGAGGAACAAAAGAATGGCTAGACTGATTGGAACAGAGCTAGAGCTAGAAATGGAGAGAAAGACAGGAAAAGAGGTCTGAGAGTTACTCAGGATGACAACACAAGTAGAACCTTGCACACCTTGATATGACTTTAAATAAATATGTATATATAAAGAAACTTTGTGGGGTCTTGAGCAGAGGATTCAAATGCTCTCACCTAAAAGTATCACTCTTGCTGCTGTGTGGAGATTGGATTATAAGAAGACAAGTGTGGAAGGAAAGAGACAAGTAAACTATTACAGTCATCCAGTTGAAAGGTGATGGAAGTTTGATTTAGATGACAGAAGTGGATAGGGGTGAGAAGTGGCCCATTTTTGGATATTGTTTGAAGGTATGATAACCAAATATTAAATTATTTAAGGAATGAATGATTTAAGTTACATTAAAAAAAGCCAGGATTGAAGGATGATTTCGTTGGTTTTGGTCATAGAGATCGGCATGTTACAATTGCTATTTGCAGAAATAGGAAATGTTGGAGAGCACCAGGTTGGAGCTGGTGGAGTCCAAGCTATGGGCCTGGACATGTTGAGTTCAAGGTATTTATTAGATATTCAAATTGAGTTTCTGTATTAATTTGGCAAGGCAACTGTAAAAAAGACCTCAACTAGGTGAGTTAAATAACAGAAATTTACAGTCTTACAGTTTTGGAGGCTAGATGTCCAAGATCAAGGTGCCAGCAGGTTTGATTCCTTCTAATATGTGAGAGCAAGGATGTGTTGAGGACCTCCTTGACTTGGAGATGACCGTCTTCTGCCTATGCTTCCTTACGTCATGTTCCTTCTGTGCATGTCTGTGTCCAGATTTCTTCTTCTTATAAGGATACCAGTCATATTGGATTAAGACCCTCTCTACTAACCTCATTTTAATTTGGTTATGTTTACAAGGATCCTACTCTAACTCAGATCACATTATGAGGTAAGAGGGTTAAGAATTTCAAATATGATTTTTGGGTGAACACAATTTAGCCCATAACAGATGACAAACTTAGGGAAAAGTTTGGAGAAGAAATGTGTATTTGCTGTTTCCTGCACCTAAATGATATTTAAAGCCATGAGCTGCATGAGATCACTCTCTGCAATGAGTGAAGATAGAGATGCCTTCAGATGCTCTAACATTTAGAGGTAGGTGATTCTTACTCAGACTCACTGTGAATCTTCAGTCACATAGATTTTCATAAATTATAAACTCTTTTAAATTATGAGTCTGTGTTGCTTGGGTCATGCAGGGTTCTAGTCAATGGCCTCCATTTTCAGGGAAGGACACTTTATAGGGTAGTTAAGGTTAAAGCAGAAACTTTGCATACAGAGGGTGCAGGTTTGGTGGACTCTGATGCCAGTAGGGCTGTTGTTTTCTTTAAAGAGTTCAATTCTGGGCAGTTTGCAACATTCTCCTGGAAAGAACTTAAAGCAAATTTCAAAGTACACAAAAGAACTTTGCCTTGATTGAATAACAGCCTTGATAGGAAAGTATATAGGAGACTGGTTTCTGATGAGAAACTCCCACAATGTCCTAGAAATAAACTCAAAAACATAGCCATTTTCTTTTTGTTTGCTACTTAGTGACACATAGTAGACCTTGTTGCTTGTTTTGGACTTGTAGAGTGATTGTGAGTCATGGTTCAGATATCCATATTCCTGGAAAGGTGGTCTCTGTCCATCTGGTCAACATGTATTTATTCAGGGCTCATGGCAGACTGTGATACTGGGTAAGATGACCACAAGTCTGACCTAAGAAGGGGTATGTTGTGATTTTGTTTTCTGGGATAATTCTCTAGCAAAGAGCATACTGTCGTAGGAACAGCATGGAACTGAGGCTTGAATTCTCTCACTCACTCTGACTCCAATCTAGTCCATGGCCATGGACTAGTCATTTGTTCTTAAATTCTATACAGTCTAATGACTTAAAAAATAAACTAACTCTAATTTCTTTAAAGATTTATTTATTTGAGCAGTGGGGAGGGGCAGTGGGAGGGAATCTTCAAGCAGACTCTGTGCTAAGGAGCCCAGCACAAGACTCAATATCACAACCCATGAGGTCATTACCTGAGCTGAAACTGAAAGTCAGACGCATAACCAACTGAGCCACCCAGGTGTCCCTACCTCCAATTTTTAAAAGCTATTATTGTTTCCAGGGGGCCTCCACAGACACACTTGACCTACTTCTGTGACTTGATGTTGGCCCTGGCATGACATTCTAGGTGGGAAGACTAAGAGTGTTTGTGTTAACAAAATAACAAGAACGTTTCAGGAACAAATCCCGACACCCCAAACCTTGCCTCTGGTGTAGCTTTTTGCTTTTGCTCTCCTACACCTAACTTGTATCTGTGACTTACATTCCATCAAAATGTGTTTAGAGTGATCTTTGTGAGTGCTAGACTTCAAAGTGTTCAACTTTCTTGAGAAAATAGATTTAAAAATATTATCTTTTGATCTCATCTTCAGACAATTATTTAAGGCTGTTTTTCTCCCATGTAAGTCCAGTTGGTCCCTTTTTGTTTTCAGATCAACCCTCTGAGAAGTGACCGCGTGTTCAGAGGGTGCTCTCAGACTACACTTGTCTACCTTGTCACTGGTAAGCCAGCAAATCTCACTGTCAACTAAGGCTGTCATCTTCAGTGGCTGCTCAGAATGTAATGTTTCCCTGGACTTTGGTTATGTACCCATGGTATTGAGTACATTTTCTGTCAGCCATTTCTCTGAGTTAGTAACAAATGAGGCTTAAGGTTATATCCGTTCGGTGGCACAGAAAGCTAGCTAACTGGTACCAAACTCATGGTTTGCCTCTTATTGCAAATGCTGAATTCCCTATTCTTCCCCAGGAGTCTTTATTTGCAGGCTCTTTTTTCATGAGGCCATGGCTTTCCATTTGCTCTTTAAGAGTTAATTAAATTTAAAATTTTAAAAGGCTGGAGCTAGATGTGAACTTAAAGGTAATTGGACTTGTGAGAAAATGTCTGGTGTAAAGCAGGTTGTTCAAGGCCACACTGAGAGGAGGCAGAGCCAGGAATAGAGGGGGTTTCAGACTCTCTTTGGAGCCTTAGGGACAGCCTGGGGTAGAGCCACATGTTCTACATTGCCCCCAGTGAGCCCTAGTATCTTTCGCCGCCCCCCCCAATGAGATTCTTTATTTTTAATGAGATGAAAATTTCCATTTAAATTGTCCATGTTTTGATACATATTTATAAAACTTAAGGGTTATTACTTTACTAACTCTGGCCCATTATGACTTTGGGGAAGAAAGATTTCATGTCGAAGGTGAGGTTTATTTGTACTCTTTTATCTACTTGGAGGGTAAAGGCCTGGACAACTTCTGGAAATTATGAAAGCTGGATTGTTTCCTAAAAGTAAATGAAACCTACTTAGGAACTACAGGGGCATGCATCTGCCTCATCTCAAGACTCCATGCCTATAGATCTTTCTCTCTCAAATGCTTCCCTCACAAAGCAGCATTAAGATCTATTTCAAGAAATAGGTAAAGGAGATTAAGAGGTAAAACTTCCAGTTATAAAATAAATAAGTCATGGTGATGAAAGTACAGCATAGAGAATGCAGTCAATAATATTGTAATAATATATGGTGACTATTGTGATAAAGCTCTGAGAAACGTGTAGAATTGTGGAATCATAATGATGTGCACCTGAAACTTCTATGACCTTGTATGTCAACTATACTTTAATAAGAAAAAAAAATAAAAAAGTTATCTGGGCAGAGACCCTGCTTTCTCTCTGTTAGTAGAGGATATGGCCTTCTTGGTGCTATTTAGTTCAAGAACCGAGAGAGCCTGGTGAATATAAAAATAAATAAATGTAAACAAAGATATAAATATGGAAGAGCACTGATTACCAGTGTGAGCTGCTCAGGAATGGTGATGTTAGCCTGCATATAAAGGGCAGGGGGTAGTAAGAACTCGGCTTCCTTCTCAGTCCCAGCCCCAGTCTTCTGCTACTAGAGGCAAGAAGCCCTGCGGTAAACATGGGGCCAAGGAAAGGCTGTGGATGAGTGAGTGTGCTCTGTGTGGACCTGTGGCAACCTTGCTTTGATTGGTCCTGAGTTCCTGGCTAAGGAAATTGGGAGGAAGGCATGAGTGTGTGTGTGTTGGAAGGGCTCTTCCACCAGCCTCTCCCAACTGCATGGCTGCCCTTCCCTTGGTGTAGTCTCAACTCTGTGTTGACAGCATTCTGCTCATTCTCTTGGTCCTTGTTTTCTTGTCTTGGCTGACATGCCAAGTATCACGCATTTGATACTCAGATCTGGCTTTATGGTTCACTCAGTGAGCTCAGTGCCTGGACTAGAGAAGATGCCCCCAAATGATAAGAACCATATGACCACTTGTGAACTCATTCTATTTTCATAGATTACATCGGTGGTCTTTATTTCACTGCAAATATCCACATGTAATAGGCCCAGCCATAACATTTTCCTTTCCAAGTGGTTCAGTGGATACTGTGAGCTCAGTTGGTGATTTCAGGGTTTTGCTTTGGCCAAGTGTGTTGAACACCCACTATGTGGCAGGTGTCATTCTGTCCAGCCTCCGAGAGACACAGGATGAACCTTCAGGGCATGCTTGATGGCATCAGAGCTGGGTATTTATGGGGCAGTAAGACCTGAATGGCTGGGGGTAGTGGAAGGCCTCCAGAGGAGAACTTGGTCTGATGATGCTGGGAGGACAGACCACGAAGAATTCTCATGCCAAGGTGTGGAGTTCAGATATCACTTGGGTGGTCCTTGAACCCAGATCTGCTGACCCCTAACATGAATTCTGTCTCTTGTAATAGCTGCCCCCATAAATCTTCTGTATTGTTTGCTTGTTATCACACATTTGAGGTCGTGCATGCCACAGCCGACTTTGATGCCTGCCTTCCCGGGGAGTGCCTTGGGTATTGTTAGATTTAATTTTTAGTGACCAATCAAAATAGACTTCTGTTCATAGGCAAATACAGAGCGAAAGATATCCCAACTAGTTCTTTTTCTCTAAAACTGCTTCTTTATGAGAGTAAGAATGGGGAGTCATATATTAATTTTAAATACAACACCAGAAATAACATTAGAGAAAAGAACAAAGAAGAAAGTATTATTAGTCACAAGTTAAGCTCTCCTTTTTTCTGTTTAAACCATTTTTTTTTTCCCTACTGATTACTAGGCTCTTAGCCTTACCAGGACTTCCTTTCCTAGGGCAACGTGCATTAATCTTCCTAAGTCTGAAGCTCAGCTAGTCCTTGACACTGTTTAAGAACCTGGTGCTCTAAGCCCTCCCGTGATTCACACTCAGGGAGCCTTCTTGTTCTGGTTCCGGCTGAACTGCCTCTTCAGAGAGATCCAGAACTCAGCTTTCTGGAGAGCTAGTGGTGCAATGGCTAAGGTCAAGGGTGGACACCTTCACTGAGTTTAAGGCCAGACGGGGCTCTGTCACTTAAGCCAAGTATTTTGTGCCCAAGCTCTGGGCTCCGTTGCCTTCTCTGTAGGCCACAAAGTGTAATAATATCTGTACCATAAGGCTGGCATGGGGATTAAATAGTGTGTGTAAAGTGCTCATTAGAGCTCTTGGCACAATATGAACATGTAACAAATGCTAGCCACGTTGATTATTTTTACTTAAACCTAACTTCTTCTGCAGGGGAGGAGGAGACTTTTTTCAAACTCTGGCTTTTCCCAGAGGGGTGCTGGCAAATAGGTGGAGGGGCCGACAGTCCCCTCCCTGCAGTGATGACAGATCATCCCCAGCATGGTTCCTAGGGAGACGTGAGGCTGTTAGTCTTCTCATTTTAGACACGAGGGGACTGAAGGTCAGAGAGATTTTATTGCCAATCATTTGTGCCTAATGTGTCATACTCTTCTGCACCAGATCCCCGTGGTGACTAGATCTACCTGATCTAGCGAATGCTTGTTCCCTGTAATCCACTCTGCCCCCATGCCCGTGTACCTGGATTTGGATGCAGTCCTCATCCACACGGCAGCTTTGGGCGAGTCCTCCCTCATTAGCATGCAGCGAGGTGCTCTTCGCATGCCCATTCCCCTTTTCTTTCATCCCTGTTCTCAGTCCTTTGTCATCCAAGAGTTTCTGCTCACCCTCTAGTCTGATCTCTCTTCTCAGGTAGCATCAGTATTTATTCTAGTTTCCTTTGAGATCTCATTCATCATTCAACCATTTTTACACCTTTTAAAGCTATATATATATATACACACATATATATATATTTAAAAATATAAGTGAACTGATGCATACAATTATTGAATCAAATAAGAAAATGCTTAGGAACCTATCATCCATAAAAACATGCAAGAGCTGTCATATTAAGGTCAAAATAAATGATAGATATTTCATGCTATATATTGTAGAAATTCTAATTTTTATTTCATAAATTTTAAGTAAACACTGAGAAACGTATATGGTATTTATGAACAATCACTATCTACCTGCATTATTGGCTGGAGAGATCTTATTAAAATCTTGTCTTGGGAAACCTACTTAGCATTTGGTGCGTGTGAGTGAGAGAGAAAGAAAGAGAGAGAGAGAGAGCCTAGAGAGAATGGGTGCATGTGAGGATGGATATCATGTTTGTCACATGGCTAGTCAGTGGTGGAACCCCGATTTTAAGGCAAGTCTGAGGACTGAGTTCCAGGCACATCCAAGCCTCTAAATTCCTTCTCTTCTCTAACCCTTGCAGATTTGTTCTTGAAATTTAAGTCTGGCTTTTAACCAGGAATTTATATTCAGGCCCAGCTTGTTGGATTAAGCTAAATTTCACTCAACTGAGATATCTTGCAGCTTACTTAAAGTATCTGAAGGCAAATAATAAAAACCAAAAATCAACTTCCTTTGAACAACCTTAATTTTCTTGGGATCCCGAATTGTAGATTTTTCTCCTTCAGAGAAAAATGTTTATTGCCCGTTTAGACCTTGCCCTCTATTGAGTGTTCTGTCAGACTCTCAAGAACAAAAATGTTCTCTGGAATAGTTTTGTTTCATTCAACCTAAATGTATTGTGCTGAGAAACGTACGGAGACAGTGTAAGGAAAACAAGAGGGACTTAACTTCTGTAAAGCCACTGGTCTGAGGAGGTTAAGTGTTAAAAGTTTCCATACATTTGGAGACAAATACCTTCTTTGGGGAAAGAGAACAAATGAGAGGTAACAGGTATTAGGGAGTAATGGTTGTCTGAGCAAAATTAGAAGCAATAATTTAAAGCACACGTGCACAAGTATTTCTACTTTCCAGGAGGCCTAGAAAATGTTGACCATGGATAAAAGCATCCTGTGACTGTCTTGTGTCCACTAAAAAGTAATGAGCACAGGATAATGACTGTGGAACTGAAGGATGCTTCTCCATTCCCAGCCTCTCACACTTTGAAAAAGTGCCTTTATAAGCCTTACATGATACCCCCTCAGAGAGCTACGTTCCTTTCTCGTGGACTCCTTTGCATGCAAGTTGTCTCGAATAAGCTCTGCGGCTTTCTTTGTTTGGGGTCCAGTGTTCATTTTTAAGATAATGAGACTCAAGAACCTGACCTTGGGGGTTCAGTAACATTAGGAGGTTCAAAATGAACTATGAAAGTCATTCCCTATTCTCAAGGAGCTTACCATCTAGTTGCCACAACAGGATGGTTAACTGTTCTACTTCACGTTTAGGGAGCACATTCTATGTGACAGGCACTCTTGTAATTGGTACAGGCTACAGTGCCTCTAACTTTAGAAGGAGCTTCTAATGTAGGTACTATTACTACCATCTCAGTTTTACAGCCTAAGAATTGGAGGTACAGAAATATTAAGTAATTTGCCCGCAGTCACCTGGGTAGTAAAATGATAGAAGCGGAATTGAATCCTGAGAAGACTGATATCAGACGCCACATTCCTAACCCTTTCAGTGCTGTGCCTCCTCTCCTTAAGGTCAAATTGGATTCCCAAGTGAGTGCCTAATAATTACACTGTCTGATAAATGGTGCTGAAAATCTGATTTGGATGAGTTCAGAAGGTGGAAAGCTAAAATAATAATCCTTCTTACCTACAGAGGTTGTTATGATACAAAGGATTTCTACTTGGTATCTCTTAAATTAATCCATTCCCAGATGGGAGCTATTCAAATAAGAATCTGACAAGTGCACTTAAAATTTCCCATCTTGCTTTCTGAGAAAATACGAAGTGATTTAGTGGCTTGTAGTTCAGAGAACCAGGAGTCCAGGCAACCGCTAAAGCTGGAGTACAGTAAAGTGCCCAGGTGTGTGGTTTCACGGCACCTTCAATTCCTTCCTGGTAAAAAGGACACAATATGAGGATATAGAGAAAATAATTAAATGGATAAATGAAGAAACATTTAAATTCTCTAATAGAAAATCTTAGAGATATGTAAAGTATGTTATCATGACCAAAATTTCTAGTAGTCTGTCCTCTTTGAATCTGGTGTGTTAATATCTCTAGAGCCTATTCAGTTGCTGGGCTCACTTTGTGAATTTCCCATGTCTTACAAATTCTACTTGCAGAATACACCCACTATCCTGACCTGCCTTGCCCCTCCCCATGGAGACCTTGCTCTGTTAGAAAACTGAGCTACAACTCTACTACTTTCTCATCTTCAACAGAAGCTTCTTTCAATCCCACTTAATATAGAACAAAATTTATCTCCTCTGAGTCCTAAATATATCAAATCTACTATTCTTCATGTAAAAATGTTCAATGAATTTAAATACAAACTCTATAGCACATAAGACCTTGTGTTTTATGGTCTTCTACACAGGGACTCTTCTCCTTCAGCTGTATTAAGCTTTCTCCTCATTGGAAATGAGTCCCATGTGTTCCATTTCATTTCCAGTCCCAGAAATTGTATTACTCCATGGAAGCCCATTTCAAATATAACTTTCTCCCAAAGATTTTCATCATCCTTTCAAATAAACATGATCTTCCCCTCCATTAAGCATACATACATGTTACATTTTATATTTCATTGCTATGATGCCTTTGATTTCCCTTAATTTGTAATTTTCTCATCTTCTCTTTTCGATACTGAACTCCTGACACCTCGTTTCTCTCCACTTTTTCCTGCAGTATTTATCACAAATAAGCTCTCACTTAATGTTTGGTAAGATGCTCTCAATTTTGTTTTCTGAACCCTTTATGATGACTTCTGCCTCTGGAAAAGTGTTAAGGTTTAAGACATTTGCCAGTATCTTTGCATCAGACTAGAATTTATGTATGAAACACAAATTCTGCATTTACTGTCTTAAGCCAACAGAAAGAAAGGTACATCTATAAAACTAGTAAGTTTCCTTGGGACTTGCAGGACTGGAGAGAAATTGCAAGATTGCTTGAGGAAATAAAAAAAAATGAGGACTTTAAACTTAGAACCCAAAGGATGAGGTTCTAACACTGCTCTGGGGGTAACTGTGAGCATACTTTCTGACAACAGAACACCTGTTTTACCTGCGGATGGTGTGAAGGTAGCACACCAAAATGTCTGTGAACAGTGAGCACAACAGAAATGTGCATTACTAATATTACCTAAAGTCTGTTAGGTAAACTCAGTGCCTTATGTAACAAAAGGAGCTCTTCTTTCAGTTTTGTCTTTTTTTAAAAAATCAACCATTTGAAGTCTGTATTGTTTTATTTGTTGTTCAAGAAGAGGACTTTAAAATAGCTCTCTTCTTGGATTCATGGCATGGCAGCGGTCCAGTTTTTTACGCCATTTCTGGATTAAGCCGTAGATCATGTGGAAGTATTTTCGAAAGCTAGCTTGGGGGCACCAATAAACTGCTTCTTCTGGTGGAGGCTGATAAATGTGATTTTTTGTTTTTTTCCCATGCTGAACTGAATTGCTTTTGTCTTCCCAATTTTGAGGCAGAATTAAAAATTAGAGCACAAAAGAATGCTTGAAATGCAGTCATTTTACTTAGGAAATAGAGTTAAGCTTCACAAAGATTCTAAGAACAGGTAAATAAAAGTGGAATCAATGTGTGATCTTGTGAAAGGTATGCTATCTCAGAGACTCTCAGTTTTTAAATTTTTAAGTTGGGGATGATAATCAAAATATCCACTGCATAACATGATTGTGAGTAGTTAATAAGATATAATATAAAAATAAGGATGGAGCCTAGATCACAGAATATATGTATATATTGTTTTAACTGCCATATACTATGAATATGCTATGATAGTATATAATGAAGCATTTAAATAACACTTCAGAATAATATTTAGTGACATAAAATGTATTAATTGAAAAGGAAATTATACCATTATATGCCCTATTTTGATAAAAATAAATAAACAGGCTGAGAAAGTTTTGTTTCTACCAATTACAGAAGGCTGTTACACAGGTTTGTAATAACCTGAGAGGTCAGGCAAAGCCATATGCTCCAGAAAGTCATCCTAGGTGACTCATTCATGTGATGTCAAGTTTGGATTGCTGATGCCTTCTGTTGTGTCTTCCTATCATCCATAACTCTGGTGTTTCCCTACCTTTGACCTCTGCATATCTTAGCTTAACATTTCATATCTTTTCTTTCATTACTAAGCTATTAGATTAAGAGAGGGAGCCTAAGATTGTACTTTGTGCACTATCTTTAACCCAAAATCGATCATTTGTCTTTCATGATTGGGTCTGTGTTAGTTCTTTATTGGAAGCCTTCCTATTCTGCTCACAGCTTCAAGGATATAGATAGATTTTCCTATTTTTATTTTTCAAGAAGCATTGACTTTGCATCTACAAATAAGTGATAGAGGAACTTGAAAGCATAGTTTGACCTTGTCTGATGCTACATTGCCTACCTACTGTCTCAGATCCTCTGACAAGTGGTTGCCCTTAGCACTACTTTCTACAATTACAGGATTATAGTTGAGATGGCACGTTGTCCACCAAATACGCCTTCTTCCTCCTCCACATTGTGGGATGAATCTTAAGAAGTGTCTTCTACGTTTGGGACTACGACTCTGCAAACCCACTCCCACTTCCATGTGTGGCCAAGTGACTGGCAAACATGAGCCAAAGTAATCTATAACCACTTCCAGACCTGACCCATGAACACTTGCGCTCCTTCATGTTCTTTTTCTCTTCTGGATGCCCACAATGGAGAGGGTAACTTGGAAACCATATGTTCAAGTTAGCAGAGCTTCTGACAGCTTGGGTCCTTGGACAACTGCATGGAGAGTGGACATTCCACTGACTTTTACACTAGCCTAATACTGGTACAAGGGTCTTATGCTTAAGACATTATTTATTCTAAGGTTTATTTGTTAGAGTAGTAGGGTCTACCGTAACGAATACACTGGAATTAGAAAGCTTACCTTTTTGATGTTCTCCAAGTCCTGAACATAATATTCTACTTTATTTCATGTCATGAAATAAAAAAAATAGTAATTCAACCTCTCTGAGTTTTACCGAGAGAGCTTCCTATCTCCATTTGGTTATCTCTGACTTTTACTGGCTGCTCGCACAGAAAATACTCAAGCAATTCTCTGAACTTGTCTTCATCTTGTAAGATCTTCTAATTAAAGTTCTTAAACATAAATTTAAGGTGCCTTAATGACGGATAAAAATATAACTCTTTTCTAAGTAATTTTCCATCTTTCTCATTTAAAAGATTGTATGAGAACATGGAAAAGAATAAAATATAATCAAAAGGATAAAGTAAGAAATGACCTTGACTACAAAGTTTATATCTTTCATCAACCTTCCTTGCAAGCTTTAGTGAGATATTCAATTTTACAAGGAACTGTTCCGTGTATGAAAGTGGAATGCATAATTTAAACTCACTAAGAAATTCTTTTAGCATTCCTTTTGTTTTGTTTTAGTTCCTGGCAGACTGCCAAGACTTGAAATAAGAATTATAGATTGTGCATAATATTAAGGAAAATTTAGGAATGTGCAGTATTCTTACATTTCAAATTTCCATTTTATAAAAAATAAATTAAGGAAAGGAGAACACCTTACTTTTTTCACTGTGGAAGTTATGAAAAGAAATGGGTACTGTGATCCCTTAGAAATAAGGCATGAATCATTTATGGGATCCTTGGAGATACTGGCCAGGCTATTTCCTGGGCTTAATATCCCATCCTAACTTTAAGTAGTATAACCTTTGTGTTTGAACTTATCTACCTTCCCCCAAAATGCTTGTTTTCCCTTTCCCACCTGAAATCAATTTGTTGTCATGTTTGGTTGCTTTTGCTGAATGATTCCTCCTCCTAAAACCTAATTCCTCCCACAGCCCTTTCTTTTCTTGACCACTCAAAGGCCTTGAAAACTTTTTTTGTTCTTTCTCTTTCCTTGGGTTTTCTGACATTTTTTAGATCTTATTCTTCTATCTAGATCCCAGACAGAGTCCTAGATACAGAGTTCCTCTAAATGCTAGAACTTAAAATTAGCCAAGTGCTGTGAGTGAGCCCTTGAGAAATTGAGAAGGCAAATTTCTTGCAGTTTCTTTATCTCTGACTGAAAATCATAAAGCATTAATGAAAGACTAGCTTCCTATGAAATGATCTATTTAAATGGATGGCATCTTTGTACACTTCAATATTGGATTTTATTTAAAATTCCATTTATATTCTGTCAGAGCATATATTATATATGCTCACTAAAGGGAGTGAAAACCTCTCGTTTTCCTGTCAAGGATGCCATGGCTCATTTCTCAGGCAAAATTCCCTTCATCAAAGAGACCCTATGTATGGAACCCTCTACTCTGTTGCAGACCCTGAGCTCAGTGTGGTGGTCAGTGATGGGTGGAGGAATGTGAGAAGGAGGAGGGGCTCATGTTAATGAAGTCTATTCAGTATTTTCAGAAAGCATACCATATATTTAGAAAGAAGGGTTACTCCAGTAACCCAAAAACAAACTTGAATTTTGATAATGACATAACAGAACGAGTTGTGTTGTTTCACAAGGGAGAGAAAGTTTATGCCCAGTTGTAATAGGGGAAGTTTTCAGATAGTTGTGGCACCTGACAGTGGTCTAGTAGGATACATGCAACATAGGCAGAGCTGAATGATAGAGTGTGTGTCTGAATTGAATATACGAGAAAAAATCCGTGGGTGAGAACGGATGGGGTCTATGTGGGACAACTGGATTATGATTGACCAGACTTGAAAGTCGAACAAAGGAGATGGATCAAATCAGTTAGAACAGATTCTAGGGGTCTCTAATTCACAATGTTTTCTATCACCCTTCAACATCCAGCTTAGACATTCAATAGTTCTATACGTTTCTCAGTGCTCTTCGGGTTGTGCGTAACTTTTATCTATTTCACTCAACCCTACCACCCACATTCTTCCTGGCAACCCTGGTGAAAAGCCTTCCCTGATACGCTTTCCCCACCTTCAGAATCATTTTCTACTCTGTCACTTCCATACCTTATACATATGTCTACAGAGATATTTGCCACACCATGTGATGCTGTATTTGCTGATACCCAAATTGGTTGCTCATGTAGATAGAAAGATCATCAAATCAGAAGCAGTATGTTAACTCTGTATTTCTAATAGAGGTGACTGCTGTATAGGAAGGAGGAAAGCATTAAATATTTGTGGAATTTGATTAAATTTAATCAACAAATTTTTTTTTCCTAAATTCCCAGGGTACTATCTAGTTAAATGTGGTGGCATGCCTAATGGGATCACTGAAAGGCCCCCAATATAAATTTTAAAATACATCTTTTGTATTAGGATAAACTTTAACTGTACATCTGATGCACATGTCAATGGTATGGGTAAAAAAAATGTGCTTAATAAGGAACTGTAATTTTACCATTTCATAGCAGATAACCAGAAATATGGAATCTTCCCAAAGACTAAAAGTTGCAGAATGACTCACCTAGAAAGTATATAATTATTTCAGCTATTAATTTTTTTTTATCTAAAGCAATTTCTATTTAGAAAGCAATGTATAGCAGGGAGACATTTGTGCACCTAGATAAAATGGATGCATATTTCCTCTAATTTAAGTCACTTTAGATCATATTATTTAAATCTGTTCAGCTCAGAATGGAAAGGGGTGTTTAACAAAAACTAGAGGTTAGAAGAATTAATCACTTTTAAAACTTCAATTTCATGTTTGATGACTCATAAAGTTTCTCAAAGTAAATTTTAGGATAAATTATTTAAAAAATTGAACTTTACAGTTAGGCAAACCATGGTTTCCTTCCCTGCCTTGGCCCTGGCTGGCTTTTTGGCCCTGAACAAATTACTGAACCACTCTGAAGGCCAGTTGATATATCTTCAAAAGAGTTACAATATGTATCTTTTGGGCTTGTTTTGAGAATTACATAAAATTATATGTGTGAAAGTCTAGCTCCCCAGTGATCTGTGCTGGGGAAAATGATAATTATGGCCATCATTGTCACAAGTGCATTGAATTGAGTGATACTGGACCATTCTGAGGAGAGGGAATTCTGATCAGAAGTGGGGTATATTTTTAACCCAACATGAAGGAGAAAAACCAGAGGATAATGTGAGAGATATATAAGATTATTTTAATAACTCTGAGTGGTAACAATCCAACGTATGTCATTATACTGTTTACATGTATGCCATGGAGACATATCTATTCTTATTCTCCATGACTTGCGAAAGAGTTATTCTAATTTTGAAAACCAAGCCCAGAGGCAGCTACTCTGATCAATAAGCCCAGCTTTTCAGGGCAACAACAGTTCCAAGGGGACAGCCTTGTAAACTTAACCGGCATGAGGGAACAAATGGTTTTATTTTTATAAAGTTATAGGATGACAAATTGTCCTGGTTCTTCTGAGGCTGAGGGATTCCTGGGGTACAGGGTTTTCAAGTACTATCAGTAGAAAAGTCCTCTGGCAAAGCTGATCACCCCCTGTGGTGGTGGGGGTAATATTAGCCTGGGAACACCCAGATCTGTTGGGGTTCCAGTGCAGTGGAACAGGCATGTGTGGTGGGGAACCTGTCTCTTTGAAGAACATTCTGTAATTCAGTTGCAGGAGAGGCTGGCCTCATTGCTAATCAGCATCTTTAAATATGTGTGTGTGTGTATATTTCCTTTGGCTCTAATAGCAATCCATTTGTAGCTTTATTGCCATCTGCTCTATTACGTATCTTATTCCTCTAAGAATTTTTATTGCCGTATAATTAGCATACAGTGTTATATTAATTTCAGGTGTCCAACATACTGATTCAACAATTCCATACATTACTCAGTACTCCTCACCATAAGTATACTCACCATCTGTCACTGCACATTATTATAATATTATTGACAATATTCCCTATATGGTACTTTTCAACTTCGTGACTTATTTATAATTGGAAATTTGTTCCCCTTCATTCCCTTTGTAGCTTTCACTCATCTCCCCACCCACATCCCCTCTGGCAACCACCAGTCTGTTCTCTGTATTTAAGAGTCTGTTTGTTTGTTTCTTTGTTCGCCTGTTTTGTTTTTAAGAGTCCACATATAAAAATCATATGGTATTCGTCTTTTTCTGTCTGACTTATTTCACTTTGATTTCTCTAGGTATTTTTGATGCTTATCTTTCCAACCAGCTCTGTGAGGTAAAGTGGAGATTTTTGTCTGTTTCGTGTGCTTAGCAGACTGTGGAAATATATAAAGAGAGAATTAAAATCATTTATTCAAAACACATTACTTGCAACTTATGAAAAAAAAACCAAAACAGTTACTGTCACTATTATATTACTTTCTGGCCATTTTTCTAAGTGTATTTGTTTATTTTTATAAGTGTATAAGTATGGGTATATGCTTTTGACATATAGTTTAATGATATATACATTTTGAATCTCACAATTATTAGCAATATTTTGCATAGTCAATATTTAGTCAATGTCCATTTATATCTACTTAATCACTTACCTGTTTTATTTCTCTTTATTCCAGCCTGCAATTGCATGCTAGTTTCTGGGATCATTTTCCTTCTGTTTGAACATTTTTCTGTAGTAGATTTATTTTAGTGCATGTTGTTGGTGGAAGATTCTCTCTTTATCTAAAAGCATCATTATCTCATCTTTATTTTTGAATGACATTTTCACTGAGTATAGAATTTCCTTTGGCATTTCTTTTTCTTTCAGAGCTTTAAACATATATTTTCATTATTTTTTGGTTTCCATCATTTTCATGGAGGAGTCAGCCATCAGTTTTATTATTCTTCGTAGGTAACACATCATTATTTCTCGAGTTAGGTTTAAATGCTTCTCTTTTCCTTTATTTTTCAACAGTTTAACTATCATGTACTCGAGTACAGGTTCGTTTGCACAGATTTTTCAGAGATCCTTGAATTTGTGGGATGGTATCTTTCATCAGTGTTAGAGAAAATGCTTAGCTACTATCTCTTACAAATTGCTTCTTCATCATTCTTTCTATCCCATCCTTCTGGACTTCTAGCTTACACATATATTGCATCTAACCTAATGTCAGATGTGGGAATTGTGAATGGAGCAACTTCTATTTGGTTCTTTCCTAAAGATTAAAATTCTCAGGTAAATTCTCCACTATTTTATCTATTTTTTTTAATTTAAAATCTTTTTTTTTAATTTAATTTTATTTTATTTTAGTGTTCCAAAATTCATTGTTTATGCACCACACTCAGTGCTCCATGCAATATGTGCCCTCCATAATACCCACCACAAGGCTCACCCAACCTCCCACTCCCCTCCCCTCCAAAACCCTCAGTTTGTTTCTCAGAGTCCACAGTCTCTCGTGGTTTGTCTCTCCCTCCGATTTCCCCCAAATCACTTCCCCTCTCCATCTCCCAATGTCCTCCATGTTATTCCTTATGATACATAAGTAAGTGAAACCATATGATAATTGACTCTCTCTGAAATAATTATAATATCATTATCAGTTGTGTATCTGTTTCTATTTTTTTTTCATGGATTTCAGTTATAGTCTTTTATTTTGGTATGTCTGTTAATTTCTATACTGAGACTATTTAGAGATTATTTCTTCTAAAATGGGCTTACCCTTTTTTTTAAATAGTAGATAATGATAGATCATTAATTTAATCAGGGGTTATTTCAGTGTGAGGCCTTAGTGGTAAGACTGGGCCTACAACTAGTTTAGTAGTAACACAAAAACCTTTATTGGAGGCCTTGGACAGGATGACATGCATCCCTCACAGTGTGAGAAAATCCAGAGGTTTATAGCATAGGTGTCATATTGCAGAAGGGGAAGAGGACAGTGGAACTCCAAGTGGACAGAAGAACTGGAGTAGAGTAGGTAGGGAATGTCTGGGTCAGAGAGCTCCAAAAGACAGCTTGGGGCCTTGGAACTACAAAACTCTGTGTTATCAGTAGGTAGTGACTGTCCAGGGAGGTGTTATGGGGTATTCAAAACATGCAGGGTCTCAGTGACTAAAAATCTGGTTATTTCAGCTATTTTAAAAATTATTGGATGTGTAAAAAATTGAGTTTGGAGCAATTAGGCTTTTGAGTTAATGGGTCTCAGCCTCTAGTGAAGAAATAAACAGCCTAGGGGCCAATACATAGAGACCATCTTTGGCTCATTTGTATCTCTGTAACAGTCTGCAAGCTATTTATTATTCATTCATTCATTCATTCATTCATACACTCATTCATTCATTCATTCATTCATTCATAACTTGGATTTTAAAATTGTTCCAGGAGAGAGCAGTGACCTACTATTGACTAGTCCATTCTACCGAAAGGTGACTTTCTTTTAACTAACACTTTTAACTTATTTGTTTTTATTGTAATTACTAGCATATCTATATATATTTGTGATTTCTGTGTGTCTCATGCTTTGTTGATTTTTTTCTCCAGTTTTGTTTTATTTTGGAATAATATGCTTTTTATTACTCTTACTTTGACCTTTACTAGTTTGGAGGTCATACGTAGGTGTTCTATTTCTTTTTTTAAAAGATTTATTTACTTATTTGAGGAAGAAAGAGACAGAGAGACAGAAAACAAGGTGAGGGACAGAGGGAGAGAGAGAATCTTAAGCAGATTCCCTTCTAAAAATGGAGCCTGATGCAGGTCTCCATCCCACAGCCCAGAGATCATGACCTAAGCTGAAATCAAGAGCCCAATACTTTTCTGAATGAGTCACCCAAGCGTTCCATTTCCATTTAGTTAGTGATTACTCTGCCAAATAAACATAATTTTATATTTGAATCAAAATCCAAAATATACATATACAATAAAATGGATTATTGTGTGTGATTACACTCTTCTGAACAATGTAGGAAACAATACATTTTCATATTTCTCAGAAGATTCCATTTCCACAATTTCCCCCCATTCCCACACACATGCCCACAGACAATTCTTCATTTTATTTTAAAACTTATTACATGTTTTTAAAGACTTTATTTATTTTTTTCAGAGAAGTTTGACAGTGAAAATTGAGAGGAAGTTAAGGGAACTTTCCATAAACCCACCGCCCCTGCCCCACATATATAACCTCACCCATTATCAACATTCCTCAGAATGATACACTTTTTACAATTGATGATCTATATTGACATGTTATAATCCTCTAAATTTCATAATTTACTTTAGGGTTCACTTCTGGTATTGTATATTTTATGGGTTTTGGCAAATACAGTCTTTTTACTGTCTCCATAGTTTTGCCTTTTACAGAATGTCATAGCTGGAATCATGTAGGATGTAGCATTTCAGATTAGCTTCTTTCACTTAGTAATATACATTTAAAGTTTCTCCATTTTTTTTATAGTTTGATAGTTCATTTCTTTTTAGTGCTAGAAAACAATCCATTGTCTGGCTGTATCACAATGTTTATTTATCCATTCACTTACTGAAAGACAGCTCAGTAGCTTCCAAGTATTTTTTTTAAATTATTTATTTATTTATTTGTCTTTTTGTTTGTTTATAGTGTGAGGAAGGGGAGGGGCAGAGAGAGAAGGAGAAAGAGAATCTAAATCTGACTCTGCACTGATCATGGAGCCCAACACACAAGCCCAAGACTTGATCTTGGGAACCTGAGATCATGACTTGAGCTAAAATTAGGAGTCGATTCTTAACTGACTGAACTACCAGGTTCCCCCACCATCAATTTTGATAAATTGTGGTTTCATTTTCATTTAGTTAAAAAATGTATATATAAATTCTCTTGAGATTTTTTTTCTTTGACCTCCATGTCCTTTCTAAGTGTGCCGTTTAACTTCCATGTATTTTGGGATTTTTCACTTATCTTTCTGTTATTGATTTATTTTAATTCCACTGTGGTCTGAGAGCAGACGTTATATGATTTCTGTTCTTTCAAACTTCTTAAGGTGTGTTTTGTGGCCCAGAATGCAGTCTGCCTTGGTGAATGTTCAATGTGAGCTTGAGAAAAATGTTTATATTTTTGGTGTTGGAGGAAGTAGTCTAGAAATTTTGGTTATATCTAGTTAATTGATGATTTGTTGAGTTCAACTATGTTCTTCCTGATTTTCTGTCTACTAATCTGTCCATGTCTGATGGAAAGTGTTGAAGTCTTCAACTATGGTATTGGATCTATTTCTCCCAGAAGTTCTATTATTTTTACATTATGTAGTATGATGCTCTATTTTTAGGTGGATGCACATTAATGATTGCTGTGTTTTATTGGAGAATTGATCTCTTTATCATTATATAATGTCCTTCTTTATCTCTTATGAATTTTCTTGCTTTGATGTCTCCTGTTTCTGAAATTAATATAGCTATTCCCACTCTTTGTTTATTGGTGTTAGTGTGCTGTAGCTTTCTCCATTCATTTACTTTTAATTTATATATGTCTTTATATTTAAAGTGAATTTATTATGGACAGCATATGGTTGGGTCATGTTTTTTGATCCATTCTAACAATCTCTGTCTTTTAACTGAAACACTTAGACCATTCATGTTCAATGTGACTATTGAAATAGCTGGATTAATATTTACCATTTTTATTACTATTTTTGTTTTTTGCCCATATTCTTTGCTCCTATATTTGTCTTCTGCTTTTTCCTGACTTTTGTGGTTTTAATTGAACACTTTATATGATTTCATTTTTTTAATTTTCTTAGGATATTCATTATACTTTTTTTTTTTTTTTACATTTGTTTTAGTGGTTGTGCTGGAGTTTGTAGTATGCATTTACATCTAACCCAAGTCCATTTTCAAATAATATTGTCCACTTCATACATAGGGTTTGTACCTTGGCAATAACAAAATCATCCTAATTCTTCTCTCCTGTGCCTTATGTCATTGCTGTCACTCAATTTATATTTAAGCATGCATAAGCCCATATCTAGAACCCTATTCTTCAAGGTCTTGTTTCTGCCAGGAACCTAGGGAAAGAGTGGTATGGTTGTTTTTGGTTAAATGTTAAATGTTTGCAAACACAAATCTAAAGAGTTATATAAAGAATCAAATTTCTCAGGGTACCTGGGTGGCTCAGTCTTTAGGTCTTTCAGCTCAGGTCATGATGGTCCTGACCATCATGTGGGGTTGAGCCCTGCATCAGGCTCCCTGCTCCACAGGAAGCCACTTCTCCCTCTCCCATTCCCCCTGCTTGTATTCCCTCTCTCACTGTCTCTGTGTTAAATAAATACACAAAATCTTAAAAATAAATCAAATTTCTCTGATAAAGAATCAAATTTCTCTCCTGTCTACTAATTGGCAGGTAGAAG
The DNA here is from genome assembly GCF_002288905.1 of Enhydra lutris kenyoni. Classification (NCBI taxonomy): domain Eukaryota; kingdom Metazoa; phylum Chordata; class Mammalia; order Carnivora; family Mustelidae; genus Enhydra; species Enhydra lutris. The sequence continues at coordinate 10,276,371 of NW_019154119.1, forward strand.
GGAAGGGAGAGGAATTCATTCTTACCAGAAACTATCTGGTCTAGTGAGACCTATTGGATTTTTAGCTATCGGGTGCTTACCCATGCTCTTTAATTGTGTGCATCTGATTTTGCACACAATGCAAGGTAAAAGGACTCTTGGGCCCATTGAGTTCACTGTCACTGAGAGTCCTCTCTAAGCCTGTGGTAGTTTTACTCAAGGCAAAAATTTTGTATATATAAGATTTTGTATATATAAAATATATATATGTATATATGTATACATACATATGTATACATATATACACATATATATGTATATGTATATACATGCATATATACACTATATATGTATATATGTATATACATATATACATATACCTATTAAATACTTAATTGAATATTTAATATGCAACTAAATTAGTATTTAAATTATATATAATATGTAAATAAATATATAAATCTATATTTCTATAATTTTACATATTCATAAGCATATATAATCAAACATAATGTTCCTTTTATTATTCTGAACAAACTATTATCTGACAGATCAATTAAGAATAAGAAAAATACACATTTTTGTTTTAGCTCCCTTATTCCTTCTTTGATAGAAGGTCTTCTTTTCTTTATGTATATCTGAATTTCTGACCTATATTTTTCTTCTCTCTAAATGATTTCTTTTAACATTTCTTGCAAGATTGATCTGCTAACAACAAATTCTATCCATTTTTGTTTGTCTGAGAAAGAACTCTATTTCTCCTTCACTTTGGTGGGATGATTTTGCAGAGTACAGAATTATAGGTTGGCCATTTCCTCTCCCTCTCCCTCTCTCTCTCTCTCTTTCTCACAGCACTTTAAATATCTCACTCTACTCTTTTTGCTTGCATGGTTTCTGAGAAGAAGTCAGAGGTAATTTTTATCTTTGTTATTTTATGAGGTTTGCTTTCCCCCTTTGGCTTCTTTCAAGATTTTTCTTTTAAATTTTTGATTTTGTGTAGTTTGAAAATGATATGCGTATGTGTGGTTTGTTTGTTTGTTTGATGTTTGTTCTACTTAGTGTTTTCTGAGCTTTCTGGATCTATGACTTGGTGTCTGATATTAATTTGGGGAAAGTCTGAGTCATTATTGTTTCAGATATTCATTTTCCTTCTGATTTATACCTTTTGTAAAAGTTCCACAGTTTTTGGGTACTCCCTTCTTTTTATTTTTTTATTGTTTTGCTATTATTCTCTGGGGAGCAGAAGTGGAGGAGACTTAAGCTTTGATCCATGTGAATAGGTTAACTGTTTTAAAATCAAATCAAGGAAGAAGTTACCTGGGCCTCCATCTGGTATTTAAATGAATTCAAAAGAGGAATATTGAGGATTTCAGATGAAAGTAGCATATGGAGCAAATGGTCTAGGGTACATGTGAAGGAGAGCGAGTATTTGTGGCTGGCCAGGGTGTAGAGTGCCTGAAGAGGGGATAATGGGGACAGAATGTGGATCTGTTTACGCTTGACTCTAGTTGTTTGTATCACTATTGCTCATTGCTTGTAGTGACTTGCCATATAGATACAGTGCTGTTGTGAAAGCAGATTTTCAAAGGTGTTGGCACAATTCTGATCAGCTCCTCTCAATTCCACATCCTCCTTCTATTCTTTCTCTGAAGTTTATTTATGCATTTCGGAAGAAACCAGATACAATGATTGAATTAAATCATTGTGGTGGAACAAATTTCCCTTTTTGTGCCTTCAAGGAATAGCAAGTTATTATTCCTTTTTTTCCCCAAATTTTTCGTAGATCATTTATGTTTTCTTTTAAAATTTTCACCCTTAATTGGTTCTCAAGATACTTCCAGAGGTTCATTTGTGTATCACTAAATCTCCTATCCTGGATGAGGATATTGGAAATAGCAGTTTGTCTCAAAGTGGAATGCTTTTGCAACACAAGTTTACATGGGGAAGAGAGCTGATGACCATGGGGAATGGTTAGGAGAAACTTGAGGACACCAAGAGATTTTATTTTCCCAAGATAAAGAGTGAGCACTCCTGCAATTTTACCCTTTTGTGGAGAGACAGCCAGAAAAGAGAAAGAGTGGGGAGGGAGAGGGGAAGAGGAGGAGGGGTAGGGAGGAGAGCCAATGGGAGAAAGAGGGAGAAGGGGAGAGAGGCAGAGAGAAAGAGAGAGGGAGAGAAAGGAAGAAACCCTACCTATTTAAGAGTCAAAATTTGGATACTGAAACTGGCTGAGACTTTGATTAGCTTGCAATACCTCCCCTTCCTGTATGGGTCACGTTGTCTGCATCAAAGTAAGGGGCTTTATAATGTATCATTTTATATTAGAGCAGTTCTATTCTAATATGAAAGGTGTCTTTGAGAGTGTCAAGTAGAGTCAATGTCAAAGAACATTGCTGGGTTACAGGGCAAGCCTTAGATAAGGCTGTGAGAGCATTCTGCTTCTCTTTGGGAATCTAATCCCAGGAATCTGATTTCAGAGCTGTGTTCTAATTACCCTGCTATACAACCATATCCCTGATGGTTGCCGAGGGAGTGTGGAGACAGGGAAAGATACTTCAGAGCTCATGCTGTAAGTATACCAGTGGTCTGTTTGTCCATTTTTATATCAACACATGTATTAATTATTGTAGTTTTATAACAAATATTGACATCTTTTAGAGTAAATTCTCAGACATTGTTCTTCAGACCATCTTGGCCATTGTCGACTGTTTGAATTATCATATACACTTCAAAATCTGTCAATTTTCACAAAGAACCTTTTCTTTGATTTTAATCCTAATTCTTATAATTTAATTTTCATTGTGGAAGTGCAAGTGTTACTTTCTCTTAATATAGGAATATATCAAATATCGTAAAAGGTAAGAAAACTTCATTCTCCCTAATCAACCACTAGAGCAATAAAAGGAATGATATCATGTAAATACAAGCCTTTGAAGTTTTGAACTCTCATTTATTTCATTATTTTTGTGGACACTAGTGTAATCTTCTCTGTTATCATTTATGACAGTTGACTTCAGTGTGGAATTCTAATTTTTAAAAGGTCTTTAAAAATAGTTATTAATCAGCTCACTCATATCACTCCAACTTTTGTAAGGCTTAGCAGTAATGTCAGTGAATGTGTCTCAATTAAGAATAAGTGTTGTCAGGGACCTTCGAAACCCAATCCCAAAACTCGAGCAAAACAATGTTTGAAGGTCCATAGTCTTATAATACATCTATTCTAATTTCTATTTTAAAAATGATTAAGTGGTACCACCCAGGTGCCCCATCTGACATTTCCCACTATCATATTTTGCTGCTTTCAAACTCTTCAGACTGTCTCCTTGGCCTCATTTGATCTTTCCAACATGAATAGTCCCCTCTGCCCCATTTTCACTTGTTGGGAGTCCATGTACTTATGAACTTGGAGCATCCAGACTGTCTCACCCCAGAAACTTCTGCTGATAACTTGCATCAAAGTGGAACTCTCTGTACGTCTCTCAGGTACTTATCTCATTCTGTTTTGTATTTATACAAGTCACTTCTTCTTAGCAAGATTGTAAGCATCTTGATGGCGGGAACTTATTATAATAAATTTGGTATTCACAATGCCGTGCCCCATAGCCAGCACTGAAAAGGTACTGCTCATTTGATGAATGGATGAGTTAATGAATTCTGTGAGTAGAGAAAATGTCAATATATCCATGGGCAGGCATTTGGGCTTATGGGGGTGATGGACAGAACATGTTAAATTGAAAAAAAAAAAAATCCAGACAGTTAACTTCTCTCAAATGAGAAGAATATGTCAGTGTTAACAAGAAAATCAGGTGGTACTTGTTGCCAATACATTTATTGTTCCCATCAAGGGACAGTTGTCCCTCCTAGTGTGCTCTGCTGGAGCTGGGTGGACCATCTCCTTGCTCCGGGGACAATGTGTTCTTTGTGGCCTTTGAAACAGAAACATGGGCCATGCTCTAAGTCATATCAGATCCTGAATTGATGTTTTCACCTTCTCCTTAAGATAAGCCCGAGATTTCATTCTTTGAAGAAAAATGAGAATGTGGCTTGTTTATTGTGAGAACATAGGTCATCTGAAAAGGCAAACAGTTTTCAAATTAAAGATGGTATCTTGTGTATTAGAGAGAACGGGAATGTGAAGGCTGTCCTGAGCCGCGGGAAGGACACACCTCCCTGGTTGGGAGCTAATGCTGCCTCATCTTGGGAACGATGGCAAGTCACTTAATCTTGGAGGGCCTCAGTCTTTCAGCTCCACATGGAAAAGAGAATTTTCTGGTATCACAGTGAGGATTAGATATGAGATAATATATATGGATGAGCTCTGTGAATTCTACAGTGTTGGACTGTAGTTGTGAGGGAGTGTTCATAAAGGAAGCAACCACTGATGGGGTTGACAAATCACTGAGTTGGGAATTTGAGGGCCCACAGTTAAGATCTGGAAAGTTAAAAGCTGACTTTCTCGGGTCTGAGCAGTGGAGGTTGGGGCGGAGTCTGTGGCTTCTCTGGCTTGGCCTCTACCTGCCCTTGATTCTCCATAAAATGAGAATTTGAAAGCCACCATCTTCTCTCATTTGATCCTCATTGCTCACTCATGTTCATGACTAATGCTACTTTACAGATCACAAACCTGAAACTTTATGCCTTGCTCCAGGTCTAACAATCAATAAATAGTTGAGCTAAAACCTCCCCACAGGTTGTAGGACTCCAAATTATGGGTTTCTAGAAGAGAATGAGGATTCTATTCACTTTGGGACAACAGCAGAGAGGGAATAATGAAACCCTGCACTTATAAAAACTGACTCAGGCTTTCAAAATAGAGAGTTTACTGTGATTATGAAAGCATAAATCCTTCTTATGTTTGTAACTTGTAAACACCAAAGAGGATGAATTATTTAACAGATAGAAACGACTTGTCATCTATCATGGTAGAGTGAGGAAGGGAGTGTTTGTTGGTAGAATTTATGACTTTGACATCTCAATTTAGATTGTCCCTTTGGAACACCCAGATATGCTGAATTTATGTGATCTTCATTCACACAGTTTCATATATGTAAACAAAAGAAGCTCTAGAGGAAAAATTCCATTTTACAAATACCTAAAGCAACTTTTGGAATATTGTTAGATTTCTCATTAAAATTACAGATGGGAAGAAACCTTCAAAACTTTGTAGTCTAATACTTGTCTGATACTTTGACCCTCTCTTTGAAATCATTAGATCATGCACACTCTACCTCTGTTTGCAGCCCTCCCTAGTGAACAGCTGCAAGTCCATGGGAGAAGCACAGCATTGTAAGGCTATGGGGCCTGGAATCTGAGACATGACCTGAATCCTGGTTCTGTCTCTTAGAAGATATGATCCTTGACTTGTCACATAATAGCTATATTCATGCTTTCATTTATTCATCATCTACCCACAGATATTGACTGAGCATCTACCATGTGGTGGGTACTGTGCCGAGACCTACGGAGTCCATTTACCATAAACCTTGTGACACCTGCCTTCATGGAGACTGAGGGCACATAGAGATGATCTGATAAGATAATTGACTTGAAAGTGCTTTTACAATGGAAAAAAGTCTGAAAGGATGTTAGGTATTATCTAGGGTAGGGTAGACATTAGCTGTGATAGCATTAAAATATAATTTTATAGCAAATGAAATTTTTGTTTAAATAAATGATGGGAATAGATCTGGGGGAAGACAGGCTGCTCTGTGGGGCTTTGTCCAGTCAGAGATTCCATAAGAGCATGGTGCTCACTACTGTCCCAGAGGAGCAGCTTTGGTGGGGTGGAGAGGGTTTTGAAAGGCTGTGGAATATGAGCAGCTGAGACAGTGTTAGCAGAAGAATGTGCACTGTGGGATATGACCCGATCTCTCAGCCATCCAGATTTTCCCAAGTGTTACCAAATTCATGGACTACTGAGTATGATTAGATTTGTCCCAGGGAACAAGGAAGGGGCAAGTCTTCAGGTCTAGCTTTTACATGGGACAGAATCTAAATGGCGCTCATTGAAGCAAAGGCAGAGAAGACAATGTAAGAGGAAGGAAAGCATGAGAACTTGGGGGGCACTTGGAATTGCCACAGCCCCGGGAATGGTATTTGGTCCTTATTTAAGGAGATGGCTGCATCCGTCTGCTTTTGCTGCGTAATTTGCAAAATCAGTCTAGCCCATTATGTTTCATGTTGTGTGTGTGTCTATGCAGCTCTGTTCCACACAGTTTTATTCTGTCATCTAAGCTGAGGGAGCAGACCCTGACTAGGACATGCTAGTCTTATGGCAAAAGAAAAATAGTGACATCAGAATTATGTCATAGCTCCTAAAGCTTCTGCAAAGAAATATTACTTCTGCTCACATTCATTGGCCAAACAAATCACACAGCCAAGCCTGATGTCTATGTGGCAGGAAGGTATGGTCTTCTTGCAGAAAGGGGAAGTAAATAACTAAGAACTGTTACGAAACTTCAAAATATCTAAGGGCAAGGAGATGTTTAGCCAACATCAAGATTACATGAATGTATAAGCAAAGTAGTCTTTGGAGAGCTAGAATTTTTCTAGCTCTCAAACTGGAAAAGATGATGGGGCATTGGGGGGATGGAGAATGGAGTAACAATAAAGGTTGCACATGAAAAGGAAGGTTGGGACAAATTTTGAAATACATTTGGGGGACCATGAAGAGAAATGTGCATTTTATTTTTAGAAAGTGAGTAGTTACTTTTTTTTAAATGCAGAATACTAATAATTTTAGCACTCCTTTCTGGTGGTCATGTGAAGGATGGATGGAAGATATAAGAAATATAGATAGAAAAATCAGCCAGATATGGGTAAAAGAATCCAGGGAAGTAATGACTATGGGGAAAATGCAAATAAAAATATAAGGAATGATCAAAAGTTTCAGAGATGTATTTGGCAGGACCTTGCAGCAGGTTTCCTGTCATTGAGCTGGGAAGAATTCTACCATTGCATAATCCTATTAACATGAGGCTTACACAGGATATTGACAAAGTAAATAACATGGCACACTAAGCTTTTACTTAGCTTCCTTCAAAGCAGAAGCTCCCTTAAAGGCAGATTAACAGTTTCGTCTACTCATAGTGACCTTGAGGAGGAAATCAGATTCATAGGCGGGGTAGAAATGTGGCTGGTCCTCACTGGTATGGGTGTAACAGTTATTCATGGCTTGTGTGCATTCTTATTGGCCTTTTCTGACTGGTTGGGGTCCATGACATAGAGGCTAAGAAATATTTTGAATTCCATGTTTGCTCACCAGTTCACTTTACCCATTTATTTTTTTAGTCTATGTGATATCACTGAATGGGAGCAGAAATGGGCATCGAAGAGAATGGGTATCCTCTCCCCCAGATTACAGGGTTATGTTGCTTTGTTGGCCTATAGAGACCTCTTAGGAAAACATATTGACCCATATCTGAACATTTGACATTGATCAATGACTTCCTTATTGCTTCATTAGGAGATGAATAATATTCCATCCTGCTGAAGGGGAGGTGGGTGGGTTAATGGGGTAACTGGGTGATGGGCATTAAGGAGGGTAGGTGATGTGATGAACATTGGGTGTTACACGCAACTGATGAAGTGTTGAATGTTACGTTTGAAACTAATGAGTACTATGTGTTGGCTAATTGAATTTAAATTAAATAAAAGTTCCATCCTTACACCCAGCATAACTCATATTAGTCTTCGAGGGTCTTGATTGTGGTCAAATATTCTTTCTCACTTTCTTGTTGTGTAGTACAAACATCACCCATTTCCTTTGGTACTAACACTTCCAGATTCATTGAGCTAGCATCTGACTTTCCATTTGCCAAGAATCTGTGCATTTTGCACATTATCATAAATACTGCTTGTTTAAGCTTTGTTATACCCAAGCATCCAAGTTAAAAAATGTCTTCCTGGGGACACCTGGGTGGCCTGGTCAGTTAAACATCCACTCTTGATTTCTACTCTGGTTGTAATCTCAGGATCATGAGATCAAGCCCCACATGGGGCTTAGGCTGGGCATGGAGCCCGTTAAGATTCTCTCTTCCCTCCCTTTCTGCCCCTCCCCCACCACTCTCTCTCACACGTGTATGCTCTCTCATAAATAAACAAATAAATAAATAAATAAATTTTAAAAAGTGAAAAATAAAATGTTTCTCCAATATCCCCAGATGTGGAGGAACCTCTGTTTCTCTTCTTTCCTTTTGAGATAAGGAGATTATTCTTGTCCTTTTGAGTTCTTTTCTGCACACACAGCCCTCCATTTTCATCCTTTTCTACATCACACACCAAATTATAGTCTTATTGCATTAATTATATACAAATAATATTTTAATAACATAGCACTCTTATCCATAAATTAGATCTGGTCCCCTAAGGCTTCTTATTAACCAGCATTTTATTATTTTAATTTCAGTAAAGTCCTATTATCTCCTTCTAGAATACCTTTGTAGGCATCTTATTCTCTGTCCATCTTTTATATATTGGTATTTTTCAAGACACTTAATACCTCCTCCCCCCGACTCATTCTGCTTGATCTAGTTCATCAACTGCTTATGTGTATAGAGAAGAACTGGAATTTTCTCTTAAATTCTCACATATACACTTGCTCTTTCATTTTGCTGATTATCAGGGAAACCTGCTTTGGTTTCTAGCACCTAGGGAAACTGGAGGACTTTTGTATAAGATAAAGCAGCAACTACTTCTTGCTATGTACTCTCATAGTTCCATTTTCTGCCTGATGTATGATTTCTTTTCCCCATCTTCTCCAAGCTTAGTTGGAGCTGTCCATGTCCATGACCATTTACAACCTAGTCACTGAAGGTTGAAATGTGTGTGTGTGTGTGTGTGTGTGTGTGTGTGTGTATGTTGCTTGTCTCTTTGTTTGATTTATAGTCTTTGCTTCTGGTGCTGCTTGCAGTTCACCCAACGGAAACATCTACCTATACTCCACTGAATAGTACTTGGATGAGTGAACCCAGGTCCAGAGTATAGTAGCTCCTAGATCAGCAGGCATAATATATTGAATCTTGCCAAATATTTCTTAGCTCCCCCAAGTTGGAAAACCTAGATTTATATGCTGTCTGGACAGTTTTCATTCTTCTAGGACATTTATTCCAGAAGTGGTACCAGAGCTAACTAAAAGTGAACTTGAGGAGACACTTACATACAACTGGACGATTAGGTATAATTGACAATGTGTTTCCTTAAGCAATATGTGAATTATTATATAAAAACAAGGTTAAAATTTGGTACAGTCCTAAGAGATTAACTTACATAATTTGAAAAATAAAAAGCAAAGATTTAAAGTTTTAGAGCTAATCTTAATTCCCTATCAATGGTGAGCTCTTTGCCTCTAGCATACATATGCCTACTGGACTTCATATATGTTACCAGACCATTGCTGGATTTTTTGGAATGCCCCATGGAACATTCAAACTCAGCACATCTAAATTAACCCATTTTATGTCCTGCCAATTTTTCCATTTTCCACATCACAGTGAATGTCTCCAGCATTCATGAACTCTGTTAAGTCAGAAAAAAAGGATGTCATCATTGGTATCCTCTTTTTTTCACTTATCAACTTCTTTTTTTTTTTTTTAAAGATTTTATTTATTTATTTGACAGAGAGAGATCACAAGCAGGCAGAGAGGCAGTCAGAGAGAGAGGAGGAAGCAGGCTCCCCGCTGAGCAAAGAGCCCGACGCGGGGCTCGATCCAAGGACCCTGAGATCATGACCTGAGCCAAAAGCAGCAGCTTAACCCACTGAGCCACCCAGGCGCCCCTTTACTTATCAACTTCTCAGCTGAGTCCATATTTCCTCTCAACTTTTGAATTTATATTCTTTTCAAAGTTCTCACTGCTGTGCTATAAGGAAGTTCACCTGAACTTGGCCAAATTACTCTAATAGTTGATAATTTGCTTTTTATTTTAAATATTTTATTTTATTATTATTTTTTTAATTTTATTTTTTATAAACATATAATATATTTTTATCCCCAGGGGTACAGGTCTGTGAATCGCCAGGTTTACACACTTCACAGCACTCACCATAGCACATACCCTCCCCAATG
>NW_019154119.1:10291413-10312511 GCF_002288905.1 Enhydra lutris kenyoni
CTTCCCGTCGCTTTGGATTCACTTCTCCGCCAGTCCTACCTTTCAGAAAGTGGTTGATTTTCTGTTTCTAGAGTTGCTGTTCTTCTTCTCTTCGATCTCCCGTTGGATTTGTAGGTGTTTGCAATCTTTAGATAAGCTATCTAGCTGATCTCCCGCTACCTGAAGTAGTCTCAGCTGCTACTTCTCCGTCATCTTGACTCCTCTTAAATATTTTATTTTTAAGTAATCTTTACACCCAACATGGGGCTTGAACTCACAGCTCTGAGATCAAATGTCACGTGTTCTACTGACTGAGCCAGCCAGGGACCCCAATAGTCTTCCAACTGTGCTTAATTTTGTAATGTTCTATATTGTATATGCTGGTATTTTCTCTCAAAATAGACAAAGTATTTCTCAAAGGTAAATACCATATTTCATACCTTTTGGTATCCTTTTTTGTTAATTTTGGTGCCAGGGCTATAAATATATAGATTAGAAGTTGAAGTTCCTCTTAAGGGCTCCATGGCATTTTTCTTCTTCACACATCAGCTCACACCCCATGAATCAAGGCTGAAATTGGGCCTATTGCTTAATTGAACTTGTGCAACTCTGAAGCATTCTGTTGTATTGTCATGCTTTAAGAGCTGGAAAAATTTCAAGTAAGACCAGAAGCAGCCAAGCTTAACTTTCACTGAGGCTGCTGCCACTCCTGTGGGTATAATGTCTCTGTTCATCAAAAGATATTTTTTTCCTACTTAATGTACTTACCATGTGGTTTTATTAGAATGAATAGCTCTCTCCTTGTAAATGGATTTGGTTGGAAATCCAATTTCTTTCAGGGCCAGTGTGAGAGGTCGAAGGGACATAAATATTCCTCCTTTAAACTGTTTATAAGTAAAATGGCATTGCTGCAAAGGCCCAGCAAATGTCTTGCTATACTAAGTTACGTACAAATCTCTGGCAATCTTTTCTTTCTTTCTTTGATGAAAACAGATTGCCCTGTTGTTTCCCAGTCATGAGTTACACTCATGGGGGCCATGATGCAGAGCAATGTTTATCAAAAGAAGAGTGGACTACCAGGGCATCAACCCTAACTCCTAATCTTTCTCCTAAAGTTGGAATGGAAACTGTATTATAATGCTTCCCTCATTGTTTTATCTAGAGCTGAATCGTGGAGACCTGGGAACAGCTGACTAACCCCACTGCCTCAGATTTGCTTGACTTTTGGTAAGGCCTGTTACCTTTAGTCTTATTTTTCTGGTGTTAAATGAATATATTCTCCCCTGTGCATTCTTCACATGATTGAAGCAAATACAGATTTCACCCCATTTTCAAAATTAGCACTTAACCCATTCCATGAGATAATTAATGTCATGAAATACTTCTGGGCAGAATACATGTACAGACGCAGAGGTGACACAGTGCTCTTGCATTTGCATGATCTCATGATTTTTTCTCTCCAGAGTGGTTGGGGAACATGGGCAAAATTTTTTATATTGTTTTCTTCATTTGAAAAATAAGGTTCAGTGGAAAAGAGAAGAGAACTATAATGTATTGAGTATCTACCAATACAATACCAGCCATATGCTAGGTGCTAAATATATAAATTGGATAGTCACAAGCTGATTCCATTTACATCCACTCTTGGTTGGGTTTATATCTACTCTGGGATGGCTTTCTCCTTATGTTTTTTTCATCCCCAGAGGTGTCTAAGACACCAATGCTGGAGGCTTAATTGGGTCTAGTACCACTGAGAGGTAGATTAAACTTACATAAGAGTTTATTGGAATGTGGATGACAGCATTTCTGCAAGGCACATCTTCATCCCAAATACTCATCAGTAACAGTCTGACTCAGGGAAATGTTGTTGTGTTCTCTGGTGAGCCTCAAGAAAGAGAACTAATGTGGCAACAGTATAAAATAGGATGAGAAAATGGGGCTCTTGGTATTTTGTTTAGGGCTAAAGGTCCCGAAGACTGAGAGTAATATGAAGTAAAGATGATAGGTTGGCTGGCTAAGGAAGTCCTCAAATTTGAGTTCTGTTTTGAGATCTTATTATCTACCTAAAGGTACATTCAGATATTAAAATCCCTTAAGGCTGAGGAGGTTGAGAGGGAAGAACTTTTTTGGATGAGAATGCTTTCTTGGGGAGAGAGTTGTTGACATACAGTGTGTTTCTGTCACCCTTCTCCTTACCCATACAGGAAGGGAGAGCATGTAAAGAACTTTAGAGAAACAATCAGAATAATTGACTTATGTCCCTTAGAGTTTTTGAGAGGAATGAACCAAGGCAAAACTATGCCCCAAAATTTGTCTCTAGAGGAGAGTCTGGCAGAAGCATCCTGTGTCAAAAGACCAAATTTAGAGGCCTGTATAGAGAATAAACTCTGTGTGTCCCTCAGGAGAGAGCTGGTCTGGGCTATCTTAGATCCTTCTGAGAGAACTGCCCAATGGAACAAATAAATAATGCCCAAAGAGGGAGAAGACCATTACCTCCCCAGAACTCATTTAACCTTGTAATTGGAAGTTTGTACTTTTGACCAGTTTCACTCATTTTGCCAACCCCTGGCAACCACCAATCTTCTCTGTATCTGTAAGTTCATTGTTTTTAGATTCCACAGAGAAGGGAGATCATACAGAATTTGCTTTTCTCTGTCTGCTTTCCCTTTGAGTAAAGATTCTCTTTATAGCATCTCTGAGAGCAGTCGTCTAGTCTGTGCCTGACTGTTTACACTGAGGATGTCTCACTGCCTCCATTGAGGCTTGTCCCCATGAAGGTACAGTTTTCTTTTGAAAACAGAGCATCAGATATAATTTCTATAATCCATGTATAGATTATTTAGATCTGGACTGTAATAAATGAGATGATTCATGTTTATTATAATTATTGTAACTGACAGAGATTCCAGTCCCTTCCAGGGCAATAAGAGAATAGACCATTATATGTTTTATTTTTGTTGTTTTTCATTATTTTTTATTGCTGTTTCACTCAAGGAAAAAAGGTTTCATAAGATCCAGTCTGTTCTAGATATGTAAGTGGCTTTTCCAGCATATAACATTTTGAGTATCAAAGTATATGGTAAACATAAACATAAGGTAACATGCATCTTATGTACAACACCATAGACCAGGTGACTTATAACAACAGAAGTTTATTTCTCACCATGGAAGCTGATTAGTGCAAAATCAAGCCATTGTTTGGTGAGGGCCTGCAGACTGGATCATAGCCAACTGTCTTTTCACTGTAATCCTCACATGATGGAAGGGATGAGGGACCTCTCTGGGTTTTATTTTCCTTAGGGTACTAATCTCATTCAAGAGGGCTCCCCCCTTATGGCCTGCTGTCCTACTACCAAATACCATTACATTGGGAGTGAGGTTTCAAAGTATGAATTTTTAAGGGACACAAACCTTTAGTCTATAGTAAGGACCAAATCTGAGACACATAAATGCTTGCTGTGCTCAGGGCATCTACAGTAAGGTAGTTCTTCAAACATACTCTTAATAAGTTTCTTTGTGTCCTCATTAGCCTCTTTGCTTTTAAAGACTTGAGGATTGGAGACAGTTGAATGAAATGAATTCAAAGCTTTGCAGTGTAGGGAAGAAAAGGACTGTATTTAGGTTTACGATTTTACTGTTTTAGTTATTGGGCTCCAGTCTTTCTCCAGTATCTACATTTCAGTCCTCAAAGCCTGGAACTGAGTCACTCTGAAGCTGTTGCAAGAAGTGTGCTAAGGTTTGTGTTTATCTCCCTCAGCAATCACATTGCTGTTAGGCTCTATGTCTGCTTTTTTATTAGTCTTCCCTTTAGGTTTTGGTAAATTTGCTAAGTTATGGGGACAGAAAGAGCTCACAAATTTCCAGAGGGAAGGAAGATGTGCTCTGGAAGAACTAATGGACATTTGAACAGCAAATATTTATGAAGAATTTTTATGTGCCATTGTTGGATGTGAAGTGTAAAATGATAAATTACACATGGTGTTCTCAACCTGCTCACAGTTACTGACATAAAAAGGGCTAAGGGCATTGGAGGGTTGCAAGTGTTGTGAAAGATGGCTCCCATCATGTTAGCTTGGATTCAGTGCAAGTCTTGTCAGTTTTGATGGAAAATATTTTATATGTATTGCTAAAAGTTTATGTGTAAAGATTGACTAAATAATTGCTGTTCCATTACTTTCTTTTCTCATAAACCTATTCCTTTATAAGAAGAAATTCTAGTAAAATAGTATGGTCTGTCATTTTGAGTCCTAATTCTATTAGTTGGGATCAAAGGCCTATAGGTAGAATGGTAGTCACTGATATAAAATCATTGTAGAACAAAACTAAAGAGTATATCTAAGTGTCAAAATAGGTAATATCTTTGCTTAATTACATGAAGAATCATAGCAGCAAATATCATATTGTCAGTTTAACAAGAGAGACTAAAATAACTGACGCTTATTTTGGGGGCATATAGGTATAGTTTAGACTGATTATATGAATATCCAGGTTTAGATTGTTTAGTTATATGAATATCCGGGTTAAGCAGTAAAAATTCAGTTTTATTTTTGCCAGGTTAAAAAAAAAATTGGTATTGACATCTCATGTAATATAGGAAACTTTTAGGAAGCTTCAAATTTAGAGTTTCAGTGAGCCTGAATGAAATGTAGCATAAACCCCCAAAACAAACATTTGAAAGTTTACATTTGTCAATTTCTTTTTTTTTTTAAAGATTTTATTTATTTATTTGACAGAGAGAGATCACAAGTAGACGGAGAGGCAGGCAGAGAGAGAGAGAGAGGGAAGCAGGCTTCCTGCTGAGCAGAGAGCCCGATGTGGGACTCGATCCCAGGACCCTGAGATCATGACCTGAGCCGAAGGCAGCGGCTTAACCCACTGAGCCACCCAGGCGCCCCTGTCAATTTCTTTTAATATATGTATTATGCAGACCATAAAGTATCCACAATCAATGAAAGAGAGTATCAAGACATATTATTGTCAGTAGATAAAGAAAAAAAAATACTTCTACATCAATATACTATGTACAGAATCTAAGGAAAAGATTAGACAATACAGTCTCAGGGGTTAATAACTAGTAGAATTTATTTATGCACCTAGCTCTATGTTATAATTTTGAGTTAATTGTTAGACTAAGGTATTTCCCTATAGGTTATAAGTAGACAGCAATTCTAAGATGGAATCAAGAGAAGATAAACTAACCCAATCACAAGAATGTATTACCACATGTTGAAAAGAACATGACTTTTTTTTTTTTTTTTAATGGTGAACTTAAATTTTAGAAACTGTCTGATTTGACCATATTAAGAATGGTTTTGGAGAATACAGTGGCATGGTAAGATGGTAGATGAAGTGTCAGAAGATAAGAGTGACTGTGCCTGATCTACACTGCTGCCGTTTGGCTCCAACATGCCACCATTCATTCTTTTCCAATCAAACTTATTTAGTAAAGCATGGGATATACACAACTATATGTATAAGTCATAACTGCATGTCTTGGAGCCCCTGGGTGGCTCAGTTGGTTAAGCATCTGACTTTTGATTTTGGCTCAAATCATGATCTCAGGACCTAGGGATCAAGCCCTGCAGTCAGCTCTGTGCTTAGTGGGGAGCCTGCTTGAAGATTTCTCTCCCTCTTCCCACCCTCTCTCTCAAATAAAAAAATGAAAAAAAAATAGCTGTATGTCTTCTTATAAATTACCACACAATAAACATAGCCATGTAACCACTGCTCATACTGTGAAATGAATATTGTTAACATTCTAATAGTTCTCCTCATTGCCTCCTATAGATCACTACACAACACCCCTTGCATGCAGAAATAGTACATTAATTTTCATGACTGCAGAGCCTTCCATTGTATGCATATAACAAAATGTACTATCCATGTATTTGTACTGTCATTAGCTTGGTACTATGAATAGTATTTCTGTGAATATTCTTATATTCTTTATTCTTATA
The DNA here is from genome assembly GCF_002288905.1 of Enhydra lutris kenyoni. Taxonomy (NCBI): domain Eukaryota; kingdom Metazoa; phylum Chordata; class Mammalia; order Carnivora; family Mustelidae; genus Enhydra; species Enhydra lutris. The sequence goes on from NW_019154119.1 coordinate 10,297,350, forward strand.
TTCTTATATAATTCTTAAATTCTTATATAATTCTTATATAATTCTTATATTCTTATATTATATATTCTTATATTCTTATATTTCTGTGAATATTCTTATATTCTTATATTCTTATATGTCTTTGGGTGAACAGACATATGCATTACTATAAGGTGTATATCAGCTAAAAGTAGAGTAGCTGTGTTAGCTTATTAAATAGTCCAAAATGACTTTCCAAAAGGAACTAATTTATTCACATATATGAGTACTCCTATATTTCAATTCTTTACCCATGGTTGATATTGACTCTCATTTTTCATTTTAGCCACAATTATGGGAGCGTGATGGCATAGCAATGTGGTTTCACCTGTAAGGCCCTGAAACTGAGGAAGTGCTCAGGTTTTCATGTATTTATTGGATATTCAGTTATTCTCTTTTGAGAATTACTGTTCTTTTATCTATTAAAAAAGAATCACCTGCTACCTGAAACAAATAGAACACTGAAGGTTAATTATACTTACATGAAAAAAAAATCACCTGCCAATTTTTTCCTAATTTTAGTAGTTTTAAAAAATACATAAAAATATATTCTGATTATACATCCTTTGATGGATAAATTATCTCTGGTTCTGTGGTTTATAGTGGAATTTTTAATGTCTTTTAACAAAATGACGTTCTTAATTTTAAATCTGATTTGTAAATCCATTGAATTATAACAAAATTCACCTATATAAGTGTGTATATAATTTGATGATATTGAGTAAATTTGTAGGGTCCTATAACCATATTCGTAATCCAGTTTTAGAACATGTTCATTATTCCACCAAAAAAGTTCTCTTGTACTGGTTTCCAGTCAATCCCTATCCCCATAAGGAGGAGAAGGATATGTAGAAAAAAAGACAGTATGAAAATGCAGGCAGAGATTAGAGTGATGTGGCCATAAGCCAGATGTTCAGTTCTATTTATAAAAGTACTGATGAAGCTTAGCATTGATCGGCTAGAGCTCTATCTTCTTGGGTAAATTCATCTCTACATCGGTTGACTTGGTTCTATGTCATAGTCATATTTTCCTGCTTTTGTCTTTCACTCTGGCCCATACTAGGAAGGTAATTTCCTAGTATCTGTGCTAATCTGTTCAAAGGGCTGGAAGCACTTCATCTCTGTCCATAGTTACTTAAAGTTCAGCAACTTCTCAAGACATGTCTCCAAAGGCAAAGGAAACAAAAGCAAAATGAACTTTTGGGACTTCATCCAGATAAAAAGCTTCTGCACAGCAAAGGAAACAGTCAACAAAACAAAGAGGCAACCCACGGAATAGGAGAAGATATTTGCAAATGACACACAGACAAAGGGCTGATATCCAAGATCTATAAAGAACTCCTCAAACTCAACACACACAAAACAGATAATCATGTCAAAAAATGGGCAGAAGATATGAACAGACACTTTTCCAATGAAGACATACAAATGGCTAACGGACACATGAAAAAATTTTCATCATCATTAGCCATTAGGCAGATTCAAATCAAAACCACATTGAGATACCACCTTATACCAGTCAGAATGGCCAAAATTACAAGACAGTAAACAACAAATGTTGGAGAGGATGTGGAGAAATGGGAATGCTCTTACATTGTTAGTGGGAATGCAAATTGGTGTAACCAGTTTGGAAAACAGTGCAGAGATTCCTTAAGAAATTAAAAATAGAGCTTCCCTATTACCCTGCAATTGCATTACCAGGCATTTACTCCAAAGATACAGATGTAGTGAAAAGAAGGGCCATCTGTATCCCAATGTTCATGGCAGCAATGGCCACGGTCACCAAACTGTGGAAAGAGCCAAGATGCCCTTCAACAGATGAATGAATAAGGACATGTGGTCCATATAGACAATGGAATATTATGTCTCCATCAGAAAGGATGAACACCCAAATTTGGTATCACCATAGATGGGACTGGAGGAGATTATGCTGAGTGAAATAAGTCAAGCAGAGAGAGTCAAGCAGAGAGAGCATAAGCAATAACATGGAGGAATTAGGAGATGGAAAGGAGACATGAGTTGGGGGAAATTGGATGGGGAGACAAACCATGAGAGACTATGGACTCTGAGAAGCAAACTGAGAGTTTTGGAGTGGAGGGAGGTGGGAGGTTGGGTGAGCCTGTTGGTGGGTATTATGGAGTGCACATATTGCATGGAGCATTGGGTGTGGTGCATAAACAATGAATCTTGGATCACTGAAAAAAAATAAAATTACAAAAATATTTCAGTCTAAAATACGAGTTTTTCTTTTCTTGTCTTGTCTTTTTTCTTTTCTCTTCTTTTCTTTCCTTCCTCCTCTCCTCTCCTCTTGTCTCCTCTCCTTTTCCCTTACCTTCCCTTTTCTTCCCTTCCTTCCCCTTCTTCTTCCCTTCCCCTTCCATACTTCCAGACTTCCTTCCTTCCCTCCTCTCCTCCCTCCCCTTCCAAATTTCAGGTGTACAATTTAGTGATTCAGCACTTCTGTAGAACACCCAGTGCTTGTCAAAACAAGTGCACTCTATAATCCCCATCCCCTATTTATCCCATCCCTCCACACACCTCCCCTTTGGTAACCATCAGTTTGTTCTCTATAGTTAAGAGTTGTTTCTTAGTTTGCCTCTCTCTCTGTCTTTCCCCTCCTTATTCATGTTTGTTTTGTTTCTTAAATTTCACATATGAGTGAAATCATATGGTATTTCTCTTTCTCTGACTGACTTATTTCACTTAGTGTGATATGCTCTAGCTCCATTCCTATTGTTGTGAATGGCAAAAATCTCATTCTTTTTGCTGACTGAGTAATATTCTATTGTGCATGTATGTGTGTGTGTATATATATATATATATATATATATATATATATATACCATTATATATATATATACCACACCTTTATACATTCATCAGTTGTTGGACATTTGAGCTGTTTCCATAATTTGGCTATTGTAGATAATGCTACTCTAAACATTGGGGTGCATATACCCCTTTGAATTAGTATTTTTGTATTCTTTGGGTAAATACCCAGTAGTTCAATTGCTGAATCATAGGATAGTTCTATTTTTAACTTTTTGAGGAATCTCCAGACTGTTTTCCAGAGTGGTTGCACCAGCTTGCAGTCATATCAACAGTGCAGGAGGGTTCCCCTTTCTCCACATCCTTGCCAACATCAGTTGTTTCTTATGTTGTTGATAAAAGTAGAGTTTTCTGGATTCATTTCCTCTGAGTTCTGGCATCCCTGTTACTCCTGAGCTTATAATTTTTGTCCTTTAATTATGAACACATCAAACTTTACAGCATAGAATTCAAACACAGGTGTCTCTCCTTTCAGTTGCCTCCCAAATGAGGTCTATTTTACTGACATTCTGTGGTTAATTGGAGGATGGAGCATATTCTTCAGGTTTATCTTTTGCTCTATTTTTTCTCATTTTCTCCAATTCTTTTCCTATCTCTTGCTACATATGCTTCATTATTCATTCATTCACTTACTCATTTAAAAACTATTCATTAAGCTCTACTGTATGAGGCTAGTGTTTTACTAAGAGCTAGAAATAAAAGATGAATTATACAGTCCCTAATTTCAACTCAAAGAGAAGGGGGTGTAAATCCATCAACAATAAACCTTTGGAAAGAACACTACCAAGCTCGTAAGCACAGAGTGTTATGGTCCTATTGAAGGGAGGCACATTGCTCTCAGGTTGACCTTAGTCTTGCCACCTGAGCTATGGCTTTGCTATTTATGTTTCACACCACGCAATAAAATGTTCTGTGATCATTTTAGTTAAACACAGTGACAGGGGTAGCTCATGTGAGTGTGAACGGAACGATCATAATTGCAATGATAATGACCATGGTGGAAACTCAATAAGTATGTGTAATGAATGAATGAATTTTACAGATGAAAAACATGAGGCTTAGAGAATTAAATATCTTGCACAAAGTCATGGCTAGTAACTCAGAGCTGAAACACAAAACTGAGGTTGTTTATTTTCAGAGCCTGAGCTCCCAACTACTATATGTTCTGCGTACTTAGTTAAGCCAGAATACAGATAAAAACATTCTGGCAGTATTTACAACCCCAAATTGCTTTGTAACTAAGAACACTCTTAATGACAATCAGGGCAGGTTCTCAGTTTTAGAGGTAATTGTGTGTGCTGTATTACCACAGGCAAAATTTATGCCTTTCATTATGATATCTAATTACTGAAAACTCATGAGGGAAATGTGAAATATTTTAATAGAGAAGCATTTTTATTTTTGGAGAAAGTTTGAGATACAGATGATGTAAGAAATGGAATATGGCTTTTTAAAAAACAGGAGTATGGGTTAAAAGGGAGTATAGGGAAAAACAGCAGATCTTGTATTTTTCTTTTCTGTAAGAGCCATTCTTTTTTCATGTGTCTTTCTGGGGAGAGAAGTATACATGAAATGGTACCTGACAAAGAGCCAGTCTTTGTGTTTTAGTGCAAAATTAGACCAAGCATTTCTGCTTATGTCCTAGTTGGTTGAATGAGCATCTGGGTTGAGGTCTCCAGGCTGACATGGTCACAGAGTGTGAGGAGCTCTCAGATAGCCAGAGGGAAGAAAAGGATGATGGAGCAACTTGGTATTTTTAACCCCACGGGGCGGAAAAGGAGGCACTAGAGGTCCAGGCAGCCCCAGAGCCAACATGGAGTTCCAGATGGGTGAACAGGTCTTACCTACAGAGTAATTAGAAATGGAAGAATACAGAATCTTAAGGGGAACAGCAGCCATAAAATGCCCTCAAAAGAAGTCCCAGGAGCTCACCTTACTGGAGAAACATGGACCTAGTGAGTCCAGCATGGGGCTTGATAAACTGTCAGTTGTCCCTGAGAGGGCAGTTAACAAACTTTTCTCAGATAAGGAGGATTATCAAGTGGTAACTTTCTTAAAGGGGCTTCTTGTTGTTAAAACCAACCACCCAGACATGGGATGCCTTCCCATTCATTTGTGTTTTCTTCAGTGTGTTACATCAGTGTTTTATAGTTTTCAGTCTTTCATCAATATTTACTAATCTTTCACCTCCTTCATTGTCTTTGTAAGTATTTTATTATTTTGGTGCTATTGTAAATGGGGTTTTCTTAATTTCTTTTTCATATACCTCCTTGTTAAGGTGATAAAAATGCAACTGAGTTTTGTATCTTGATATTGTATCTTGTGACTTCATTGAGTTTATTCTAACAGCTTTTGGGTGGAGTCTTTAGGATTGTTTATACATAAGATCATATCATCTGCAAACAGAGACAATTTACTTCTCCCTTTCCAGTTCGGATGGCTTTTATTTCTTTTTCTTGCTTACTTTGCTCTAGCTAGGACTTTAAGTACTATTTTGAGTAGTTGTGGCAAGAGTGGGAATCCTTCTCCTGTTCCTGATTTTAGAGGTCAAGGGTTCAAAATTCCAGTTATGAGATGAATAAATTCTGAGGATTTCATGTACAGAATATTCATTGCCTTAATAATATTGTGTTGTAAACTTGAAATTTTCTAAGAGTAGATCTTAAGCATTCTCACATGCACAAAAAGTATGCGAAGTGATGAAATATTAATTAACCTGATGGTAGTAATCATTCCACAGTGAATACTTACATCAAATCATCATGTTGTATACTTGAACTATATTGGAATTTTATTTGTTAATAATTCCATTATAAAGCTAGGAAAAAAAACCTTAAAAACAAAAGCCAACAATAGATAAACCCCTGGAAACCAGAGACACAGGGAATTACTATCAAAAGGGAAAATGATCATATCAAAAAGTATGATGGTTAATTTTATGAGTCAGCTGGACAGGATCAGAAGATGCTCAGATACCTGGCTAAACATTATCTCTGGGTATGTCTGCAAGGATGTTTCTAGAAGAAAATAGCATTTGAATTGATGGCCTGAATAAAGAAAATGGACCTCTCCAATGTGGTGAACATACAATTTGTTAAGAGCCTGAATGGAAGAAAAAGGTACAGGAAAGTTGAATTTGCCCTCCACCTGATGGCTTGGGCTGCAACATTGATCTGCCCTCAGTACTCTGGTTCTTAGGCATTTGGACTCAGACGGGGATCTATACCATCAGCTCTCTGGCTCCCAAGCCTTCTAACTACACTAGAGACCTTTATGGGTCTCTAGATTACAGGCAGCAGATCATGGGACTCCTCGGCCTCCATAATCATGTGAGCTGATACCTTATGATCAATATATACAATTCTCTGTTGGTTGTGTTTCTCTGGAATACCCTGACTAATACACAAAGGATATTTGCAAAGTTTGCTTTAGTTACAGTGACTTTTTACATGTACTATTTAATTCTCATATTGGCCTTATGTTAGCTTTCTAGTGCTGCATAGCAAAATAAATTACCACAAACTTAGTGGGTTATACCACCACCACTACTTATCTCATAGTTCTTTAGGTCAAAAGTGCAACAAAGTATGGTTTTTTGTTCTTTTTTGTTTTTGTTTTTGTTTTTTGAGAGACAGCATGAGTTGGAGGATGCAGAAGGGGAGGAAGAGAGGTTCTTAAGCAAACTCCACACTCTGTGCAGAGCCTGACGTAGGACTTGATCTCACAAACCTAAGATCATGACCTAAGCCGAAATCAAGAGTAGGACACTTAACCAACTGAACCACCCAGGAGCCCTTGTTGGATTTTTTATTTAGTGTCTTACTATGATAAAATCAATGTATCTTCTTGGGCTGTGGTTCTTATATTGGAATTAGGATCCTCTTCCACACTCCTTGGATGTTGGAAGAATTCATGTTTTTGTTATGTCTTTTACCTGGCCTCCTTCATCTGCAGGCAAGCAATGGTTCACCAAGTTCCTCTCCAGAATCTGATCTTACACCTTCTTTTGCTTGCCAGGGCCCATGTGATTATACCAGGCCTACCTGAATGATCCAGGATAATGTTCTTATCTTAAGCTCAACTGATTAGTAACCTTAGTTACATCTGCAAAATCCCATTTTTTATGTAACGTAACATAACTGTGGGAGTAAGACCATGGGACAGAGATCATGGGGACCAAAATTCTGCATAACACAGGCTTTTGTATGGTAAGAATTTTTATAATATGTATTTGGCTGATTAATGATTGATGGGTGGAATTTAAACTCTTAATATGTTCTGCTAAAAATTCAAGTTTTTGAAAAAAATGCCATGAACACAAAAAGGGTGAATACCATGGCTAGAAGGGCTACTGCAAGGAAAGGAGAGCAAGGGGAATAATCTGGTCCTGAAACACTGACATTATTTCTATTCACTCAGTATAAATGCCTTGAATTCCTAATACATAGGCACTTTTTCAGGCACTATGGGGTGTAGAATGAAAATTTATTTATGAAGTTACAAAATATTTAATGAGGTAAAATGTCTGCAAATGCATCTTGTTCTTTTACAAAAACTTTAATAGCTATTTGTTGAACACATGCTGTATGTCTAGGACTTTACACAGATAATTTTATTTATATAAATGTATCTATAATGACATTAACAGATGATTATCAACTCCCTTCTATTTTAAAGACTTGAGAAAACAAGTCTCAGAAAGTTTAAATAACTTACTCAAAGTCATATAATTAGTCAATGCCAGACCTGGAATTGGAATTTGAATGTGAGGCAGCTGAAAAGTTTTTGTTTTTTACTTTTATATACTGAGTATAATTGGCATACTGTTATGTTAGTTTCAGGGGTACAACATAATGATTCAATATTTGTATATATTGCAAAATGATCACTACAATATGTAGTTAGCTCTTGTTGACATACGTAGTTACAGTTTTTTTCCTGTAATGAGAACTTTTCAGATCTACTCTCTCAGCAACTTTCAAATATGCAATACAGTATTACTAACTATGGTCACTGTGCTCTACATTATATCCCCATGACTTACTGATTTTATACTTGGAAATGTATACCTTTCGACCCCTTGACCCATTTTGCTCCCACAGCCAAACCTGTTCTCTGCATCTATGAGCTCATTTTTATTTTGGATTCTACATGTAAGTGAAATCATATGGTATTTGTCTTTCTCTGACTTACTTCACTTAGCACAATGTCTTCACAGTCTCTGTATTTTGTCACAAATATCAAGATTTCCTTCTTTAATGGCTTTAATATTCCCTTTTATACATGTACCATATTTTCTCTTTCTACTCATCTATCAATGAACACTTAGGTTATTTCCATGTCTTGGCTATTATAAATAAGTCTCCAGTGAATATGGGGGTACATATATATTTTTGAATTAGTGTTTTGATGTTGTTGTTGTTTTTCAGAAAAATGCTCAGCATTAGAGTTGCTGGATAATATAATGTTCTATTTTTAATTTTTTGAGGAACCTCCATACTCTTTTCCATAGTGGCTGCACTAGTTTGCGTTCCCACCAACAGTGCACAATGGTTCCCTTTTTTCCATATCTTCACCAGTACTCATTATTTCTTATCTTTTTGATAATGGCCATCCTAACCTATGTGGAGTGATATCTCATTGTGGTTTTGGTTTGCATTTCCATGATGATTAACGATGATGAGCACCTTTTCATGTATTGACTGGCCTTCTGTATGTCTTCTTCGGAAATACATCTATTTAGATCCTCTGTCCATTTTTAAAATTGCATTTTTTTTCTATCTAGTTCTGTGAGTTCTTTATATGTTTTGCATATTAACCCCTTATCAGGTATATAATTTGTGACTATTTTCTCCCATTTGAAAGTGTCGCCTTTTCAGTTTGTTGATGGTTTCCTTTGCTACACAGAAACTTATTATAGTCCTACTTGTTTACATTTGCTTTTAATTGTGTCAGATCTCAAAAATCATCACCAAGACTAATGTCAGGGAACTTACTGACATTCCCCCCCTAGGATTTTTATGGTTTAGGTCTCACATTTAAGTCTTTAATCCATTAGGAGTTAATTCTTGTGTATGGTGTAAGATAGTTGTGGTCCAATGGATTCTTTTACATGTTGCTCTCCAGTTTTCCCAGCATCACTTTGAAGAGACTGTCATTTCCCCACTATATACTCTTACCTTCTTTGTTATAAAATAGCTGAGTACGTATGCATGGGTTTATTTTGGACTCTCCATTCTGTTCCATTGATCTGTGTGTCTGTTTTATGCTAATAAATTACTGTTTTGATTACTGTAGCTTTGTAATGTCATTTGAAATCAGGGAGTTTGATGCCTCTAGCTTTGCTATTCTTTCTCAAGATTGCTTTGGCTATCTGGGGTCTTTTGTGGTTTCATACTAATTTTAGGATTGATTTCTGTTCTGTGAAAAATGCCATTGTAATTTAATAGGGATTGCGTTGAATCTGTAGATTGTTTGGGGTGGTATGGACATTTAAATGATATTATTTCTTCCAAATCATGAACATGAAATATCTTTCCATTTATTTGTGACCTCCTCAATTTCTTATATCAGTGTCTTATAGTTTTCACTGTAAAGATCATTCACTCCTTGATTAAATTTATTAGTAGGTATTTAAATGTTTATGATGCCATTGTGATTGGGGTTGTTTTTTCTTAACTTGCCTTGCTGATAGTTTATTATTGATATTAGAAATGCAACAGATTTTTGTATATCGATGATGTAACCTGCAACTTTACTGAAAATGTTTATTAGCCCTAAGGGTTTTCTTGGTAGAGTCTTTAGGGTTTTTGTTATAATATCACACTGCCTGCAAATAGTGACAGTTTTACTTCTTCCTTTCCAATTTGGACGACTTTTCTTTTCTTTTCTTGCCTAACTGCCCTGGCTAGGACTTCTAATACTCTGTCGGGTAAAAGTGGCATGAGCGGTCATCCTTGTCTTGTTCCCAGTCTTGGAAGAAAAGCTTTCAGCTTTCAGCACTGGTTATGATGTTAGCTGTGGGCTTGCCATCCATGGTCTTTATTATGTTGAGGTACACATAATATGCATTTTATTTTTTATTTTTTTAAAATATTTTATTTATTTATTTGACAGACAGAGATCACAATTAGGCTCCCTGCTGAGCAAAGAGCCCGATGCGATGCAGGGCTGGATGCTAGGATCATGACCTGAGCCGAAGGCAGCCACACAGGTGCCCCACATAATACGCATTTTTTAAAAATTTCTTTTCAGCATAACAGTATTCATTGTTTTTGCACCACGCCCAGTTCTCCATGCAATCCGTGCCTTCTCTAATACCCATTTTAAAGATAAGAATTCCAAGGTTCGAGAAGGATAAACAACTTCCTCAAAATCACTTGCCCAAGTAAGTGATTTTTTTTTTTTTTTTGCCCCTCCTTCCAGTTGGCCATCTTTCTGTGCGTGGGAACAAAGAAATACTATTTGCTAAGAGCTTAGTTACCACAGCAATGTATCTAACTAGGCAGTTAGCACCGTTAAGTGACTGAGAAAGTAGATTCTTAGTTTAATCTTTTCAAGAGATGTGGTAGGATTTTTAAATGTAACTTGGGAGCTTCAAAAAGAAGTAGGGTGTTCTGGATAGCATGCACTGAGACAAAAAACAGGTTTTGGTGTGTAGAGAGGGTGGTGGCTGGAGGCCAGCCACAAGCCAGGGTATTGATATTGGCACGGGACTGTTTTTCACTTGCATAATGACATAAAGCCCTCTTCCCTGTGTGATAAATCATAGACAGTTTTATTTTAGGGGCCAGAAATGCTAATTTTCTTGATGAGAAATTCTTTCAGAAGGGATGGGGCTGAGTAGCGTAACACAATATAAGAAGAATCCTTCTTTAGATTTTAGTTGGTTGTAGGATTTTCTTTCGTTTGATCTTATCCTTCCTCAGAAGTGACTTGCTGGCACAAGATAGTCATTCAATTCAATTGAATTGGATCATGAAGAATCCCAAAGTAAGATATCCAATTAAATTGTAGTATGATGAACTTAAGTAAAACCTCATTCTGCAAGACTTTAAATGTGCAAGAGTGGTTAGAAGACTGTACATGAATATCAGTGCAACTCTCTGAAGTGGGAGTCAGAATTGGGTATTGCTCAGTGTGGGCTAAGACATGAAAAATAATTTGTAGACACGGAAGATAAGTCAGAGTGCTGGAGTACTCTAGTAGGACCGGTTATCTAGTCACAATTTTTGATACCTGGTAAATTATTTTTATTGCATTTTTTCCTGTTAAATTAAGAGACGTGTTTTCTGACTCTTGACTAGACTTGACTTTGTGTGTGTGTATGTGTGTTCATGTGTGTGTAAACACATATACAGACGTAACTGCTGAGTGCTTGGTCATAAAATCCTTCAGTCTATTTAATTATTTTAGAAACATAACATAGTTATTTTTAGAGGTAAAATTTCTTTGTTTTACATTTGAGAAATGGGCAGTAGGCTCACTGAAATATTAATGTTTGATGATCACTTCTCCTTGTCTATCCAGATTTGTTTTATAAATGAAAAGGCATAAAATTACAGGAAATAAAGTGGCTCCCAAAGCCTGTGGTTCAGAAAGGATTCTGTAACATTATGAAAAACTAAGATGGCATCAAACTTTCATAGAATGAGCCAGTAGTTCATTCCTTCATCATCTAAAAGAGTGATCACATTTAAGGTAACCTACATTAAAATTAGCTTATAAAGATAACCATAAATCCACAATTAGATAAGGATTACCTCATGAAATTCCTTGAATGGTCCAAATTCCTTGACCTGACATTCAGGTACATGACATGCTTGAGCTTTTCCCACCTTTCTAAACCCCTTTTCCGTTATTATTCTCTTTCTTAGTGCAAAACAACATGTGGCTGCCTGCATCCCATTTGTCCTCCCTTCAAAGCATATTTGAAACTGTGCAAATTTGGGGTTCCATGAAACCTGAAAATATTGTGCAGAGGCTCTAGAAGAGTAAGGCATTAATTTCCCTATCATTTCCCAGCCAATGAAGAACAGGACTGCTTGTTAAAATGGGGAAAACATTTTCAATTCAGAATACCAGTAGTCATAAAATTGAATTAGGAAACAGAGAATTTAGTATAATGATATAAAATACATCAAACTGTCACATCATAAAGTAAATCTCAAATGGCTCGGCTTTAGGATATTCATCTTGCTCAGCATGGTCCTCAGGTTGGAAATATCCAGACTTCCCTGAAGACAAAGATGTGGCATTATATCCCAAAGTTTATCATCAACCCAAGACACCATCATACCAACTGTTATTACATATCTTCTTCCTTACCTTTTTGATATCTTTACCTATTGCTAGACCTATCTTTTATTTTTTTTTTTTTTTACCTATCTTTGCCCCAAAAGGAATTAGTAATGTTTTAGAGATGTCACTGTTTTATTTGTTCACTTATTTAGTGGTTTGTTTGTTTGTTCCTTTTTTTCCCCTCAATTGCCTAACAATGAGGTTAGGAATTTGATGTCCCCCTTTTATGGCGGTGGAATGTGTTCCTCAGGAAAGCACAGTGTTTCTCCCCAGACCCTTTGATCAGCTTAATGGATTCATTAAGTGATATGGCTGTGACCTGGGTTGCTTGGACTAAAAATGGCATTCTAGGTAATGGATTTTTCCAAAGAGCTAATCTGGCGTCTGCTTTCTATTCAGTCTCCTAACTGCAGTGGGGGAACAAATACTGAGTAGTCATGATAAGTTTTCTCTTCCCGTCACTGAAAGAACAAAATCATTGATTGCTGTTTATTCATTTATTTATAAAAAAAAAATTTACTGGGTATCTAAAGAATGACAGGTCCTCTGTGAAGCAGGAGAGTACAATCACCAGGGCAGAATTTTGAGTTAGTCATAAGGTTCTGGATAATTTGTCTCATAGTTTTATAAACGACTCCCTTCCTTTACGTGGTTAGAGAAAAGTCATACCTACTTCTACATCCTTGACAGTTAGTCATTTTCCTTTATACTTTTTAGAATGAGAGAAGTGTTATTGTTTTCCTGAACACACTGTTTTTACTTTCACACCTTTTCTTGTTAAGTGACAGCTGCTTGGATTGTCCTTGTCTATCTCCTTGTCTGACCAACTTTTTACTGACTTCCTGTGCAAATGGAGATCTAGTTCTCCCTAAAGAATGTCCTGATTACCCCGAATGTGCTAAGTATACATCTGCTTTGCAAGGATATTCTGTATTTAACAGTATCATAACACTTTCATGTTATAGGGGAATTATTGTTTGTGCTTCCCCCATTAGACTAAAGTTTCTAGAATCTGGAACACAATATGGAAACAGACCAGAAACTCTTAAAAGTTTTGACCTGAATTAAACGGCAAACAGGCTGTTTCCTCTCTTGCTCAGAGCAAAAAACCTTCCATCTTTTTTTTTTTTTTTTCAAATATGTGGCGCTAATCCCAGACTTCACGAGTGTCCTCTCAACCATCAGTTTAACCTCACCCAGGAAAAATGCATTATATCCTTGGAACACCAGAGTAGCAAGGGACCTCAGGGATCACATTTGATGCCTTTCATTATTTGGATTTTAAAGTCATAAGATTGGGGAGTTTTGAGATAGTTACTGGGTTTAAGATCTAAAATCACCAGGATTTATCAAATGCAGTCACTGACCCATAGAAATATATATTTTCAAATAACTTATTTTATTGAAGGGAATCGAAATGTTACCCTGGGGAAATTTCTTACACACTCAGAGCTTTTTGGCATAGTTCTGTAACCCACATTATATCAGAAGGTCAAAATAAATTTATCAGAAAGCTCCTTGAAATGTCTCCCAGTGATTTCTGACGCATTCCACGCGGTGTTTTCCCTATGCTCAAAGTTCTGTCCTACCTCTTCAGCTTCCTCTTTAAGCTGCCATGCAGCTGCTGTCTGGCTGCTGCTGTTACAGCAGTCCTCAGACAGAAAACCCTGCTTTCCCCTGGGGTTCTCTCCCATTAACTCCCTGTTGCTCTGCAGAGAACAGGCTTCAGCGTTTAATGAGATTTTAGTAAAAATTCTCAGATAATGGAAGAGAAACCCAATGCACACAGTCATTGGCAACCCTGTAGCTTTCCCTAGCCTGTCACAGAGTTCACATGAAAAAATGGAGTATGACTGGCATGGTCAGAGGCATAAGCCCTCTGAAGTAGAAAAACAGACGGACTAGTCCAGGCAGCCATCTTTGCTCTTAGTGAAGCAGTAGAGATTGGGTTCAGACCACGTTTTTGTTCTTTATCATGCATTGTTAGTACTCACATGACACACTCCTAATGATCTCATTCCAGAAGCCTAAGAATGTGGCTCCTGTTATTTCCAGTTAATCCTTTTATCATTGTTTCAAAATCAAATTAATGACTTCCTTGCAGGTGTGGTTATAAATAAATATTTTGACCTTGTGGACCACACCTAACTACTGGTGCTATAATTCTGGTGTTCAGAACGACACTTTTTTTTCTTTTCTTGGTACAATGCTACATTTGCCTGGCTTATTTTTGTCTGTGTGTGGGGTGCATGATAAAAGGCATGGTGTCAGATAAGATGTGAGTGAATTTCTGGAAACTAGTAATCAAGTAAGTGAGACCTACCTAGGAAAATATTTAATATTCTGTAATTAAGTTATGCTAGATTAGAGGGGAGAGAATGGGAAGTTAGTTTGGATGTGTGATTTGGGATAGGTAGGGCTTAAGCAAGATCTTAAAAGATGCATGTGAAGAAGGAAAGACTTATGCAGAATTCCATGGGCAGAAGAGTTTGGAGTATATTTGGAGGATGTCAAATAGACTGGTAGGGCTGAATTTATGGGAGGAAAGTTGGGGAGAGGATAGCGTGGCAAGAGATGAAGCTAGAAGTTCATCTGGGGATGAACTTTTCCCTAAAGGTGGAAAGTTTTGAATTTTAGGATCAGGAGTAAGAACCAGTTTGATTGCTTTCAGTGAGATTGAGGTGTGTACCAGCCAGAACAGTGACACTTTAGCAATGGTTGGCACTCGCCAGAAAGTCTTTCTGTGACTTTTCTCTTCCCATGGCTCTTGCAGATTTGGAGCACAATGATGCTTGTTGAGTAATTTTCGAAGAAGCCGTGACTGGGGGCACCTGGGTGGCTCAGTGGGTTAAAGCCTCTGCCTTCGGCTTGGGTCATGATCCCAGGGTCCTAGGATGGAGCCACACATCGGGCTCTCTGCTCAGCAAGGGAGCCTGCTTCCCTTCCTTTCCTCTCTCTCTGCCTGCCTCTCTGCCTACTTGTGATCTCTGTCAAGTAAATAAATAAAATCTAAAA
>NW_019154119.1:10312611-10500499 GCF_002288905.1 Enhydra lutris kenyoni
CCTACTTGTGATCTCTGTCAAGTAAATAAATAAAATCTAAAAAAAAAAAAAAAAAAAAAAAGCCTAACTGTGCTTGACACGTTGGGGCCACAAAGGATCTGAGGGGGTAAGAGTCAGGTGAACCAAACCCAAAAGCAATGGACAGTTGATGGCTATGAGTAACCCCAGCCCCGAGCTGCAGATCACTCCAATGGGCTGCATTAATTCCAGCTTCTGCTTCGATTGTTGCATCAGGTAAAATTAATGCTTCACTCTTGAGTGTTTATGGCTCTATAGATTTTCCTCAAGTAAGAGCTAAAGCTCCTTTTGCTTCCAGTGGTTCTGTGTATTGCTCATTTGGGAGTTCCATTAAGACATGATCTGTTCAGAAACTTCTCTGTCCTATCTTATGTCCTATCTTCCAGGACACAATGTGGTATTCAAGGACAGAGACCTTGGCTTAAGTGTTCTGGTATGTTCTGTAGTACTAACTATATGCTTAGTTGGACAATCTTTTGTGAATTGAATTATGTATCAACTTAGCTTGGGGTTATTATTGAAGCATTATTGCTATGATATTAAAAGATTTTTAAAATGAAATAGAATTGCCCATAATCCCCCTTTCGTAACCCAATCATGGTTTCTCTTTTTCAAGTTCTCTTGTAGATTTGGGTCATTTTTGTACCTGTTTTGACAAGGTTGCAATCCATTCCTCCATTTATCTAGCAGATGTTCACTGAGTACTTGTTAAGTACAAAGCACCGATGAGGGGATACACATAAGATGAAGTTAGTAGAAATCTATAATTTTGAGGGTTTTATCGTCTTGGTGTTGTAGCAAAATATTTTGCATATTATAATTTTCCTGATAATTTTTCAAGGAGACGCATGTGGTACTATCCTTTGCTCACAAGCCAGATATGGTGTTATGGAGAGCTAGACACAGTGCTTTCACATTACATTCTAAGGAAGCTTGAATTTACAACCAACCTAATCAGCTCAAAGAGGTCAGGCAGGTCAGGCCCATGGAGGGTGGAGATGAGGACTGAGAGTCATCTTGTATAATCTTCAGTGCTTAATAAAGACATCTTCTACTGTAAGAAAATGTTCACGACCAAAAATTTACATAAAAGCTAAGTTCAGGCTTTCATGATTAGTGCCCACATCTCGGAATTATCAGAATCCGAGAAAATGTGTCACAAAGGATTTTAACTATGTGGACATGAGAGCAAACTCAACCTTTTATTGTACCTAGCCCTTTTGCCCAATACTCACTGTTATTGAATAAAAATGTTTCTACCTAAGTGAGTGCTCTTCTTCCCATCTTGGAGTTTCAGGGTTAACCCAAAACAGCTGAGCAGAATGAAACTGGAGAATTATGTTATATTCATTGCTACTAATCTCTGCCTTTGGATACTAGTGACCTATATGGCATCTGAAAAGGAAACAGCCAAAGCTTGTTAACTGAAGCTCAGCTTTTGTTTGTGAAATGCTGATATTTCTCCCTGGTTAGTATGCAGCCCATGTGGTCTTAGACAGGCATGATTAAACAGTAATGCCCGGGGCGGTCATATATCTAACAACTGTCATGTCAACTGTCCAAATCAAGATTTACTTTCCCTCTGGACCCTGACAGGGTTTGGCTCTCCTAACAAAAAGGGGAAGTAAGGGTTTTTTTTTCACATCTGAAGAGTGCAGAGTCTGACCATAGTATGGAGAATATAGCTGGCAAGAGGAGGCTTAGCACTCAGGCAAGGAGGAGGGGAGTGGGGAGAAGATGAAGCATCCCTCAGCCAACCCTATATTGAGCGATGAATGAAAGCAGGTGGTTGAAGTAGAACTTCAACAGCCTAAGGAATTTTGTTTAGCTTTATTTTTCACAGATTGTATACTAAACATTAAGCATTCCTTTTGATTTTCAAAATATCAAATTGGAATATTGAATACATTTTTATAAAATATACCTGGGGTCATCCAGATATTTTTATGTGAGCTCCTAAAGAGTGTATGTTGCTGCATTTAAATCTCTAAGCATGCTTATTGGATTCCTGGTGATGAAGAATCTGATACAAAGCCCATTAAGTGTCCATTTTTGTTTTCCCTCATCAGAGAGGGATAAAACCTATAAGAGACTCTGAACTATAGAAAACAAACTGAGGATTGCTAGAGGGGAGGTGGGTGGGGGGAGGGGTAATTGGGTGATTGACATTAAGGAGGGCACATGATGTGATGAACACTGGGTGTTACCCAACTGATGAGTTATTGTATACTACATTTGAAACTAATGATGTACTATATGTTAGATAATTGAATTTAAATTAAAAAAAAAATCTATTTTTTGATGGACAGGGGAGGGTATGTGCTATGGTGACTGCTGTGAATTGTGTAAGACTGATGAGTCACAAATTTGTGCCCCTGAAACAAATAATACATAATATGTTAATTAAAAAAAAAATATATTTTTGTTACATTACATAGTAAGTATATTTATTATATTTATATATTATATATAATAAAATATGTATTTAAATGTATATTTTATATATATATATATATATATATATATATATATAAATAAAATAGTGTACTATATATGTTCTCATTCCAGGGATGTATTTAATTCTATCATTACTTTATTATTTGTTATATACCTTTCTAGGTTAGGGAATTCCCTCCAGGTATCATTATAGCTAGATTGCTAGCTAGCTAGACTTGGGTATGGATGGATATACAGAGAGTTACAGCAATGCTAAAAATGATTTATATTTGTCTAAGCCCTTCAATTGAACATTTTATTTTTTTTCTCATAGTATGGCATAAATTCCTGTGTTTCCAAAAACTTGATGGTGTTTCTTTCTCCCCAATTTCAGTAGCAATTAAGCCCAAGTGTTTCAATGAGTATGTACTGAGGAGCTAAGAAGTTAGGAAAGACAGTCCCTGCCTTCAAGATTTAATTGAACAAGGAGACAGCTAAGTATTCATATAGCTACCTGAGGCAGTGCCGTTGGTGCCCTAAGCCTGAAGAGAGAGAATCATGAGGCTGAAACATGGCAGAGGGGTAGGAAAGGATCAATCATAGAAAAACAGAACCAAAACTCTTTTCATTGGGGTTTCTGAGTCAGTTTCATAGGAGAAGGCATTTGTATGAACTTGAAAGTCTAGACAGCATTTCAACAGGTCGAGATGTGAGAAAAGGGATTCTGGTTAGAGGGAATGCACTGAGCAGAGACATAGAGGCAGAAACATGCTCATAGTATAGAGACGGAAATATGCAGTAAGGTAGGTGAGGACCAGATCACACCATAATAAGGATATTGAGTTTTTAAACATAGAAGGAACCATCAAAATGTTTTTGGTTATATGGTTACAAGTGGGCTGAGAAGATTTATCTATTCATATTTATGTAGGGATTAATTCTGACAATTCAAGATATTTAACTTTTGCTACAGTATCTTCTTAGCAACAGTGGAGAAAGAAATCAAAATGCAAATGACAGTAACTTCACTGTACTTAAATGCTATTAAATATTTTCTAGTATTTATATGTTTATATATTTTGTATGTTTATATCTATATGTCAGTATTATTCAGTATACTTCTATCTGGGTCAGATCTAGATTTAAATACAGGTGTCTTAGTGAATTTTTACATTATTGGGATTATAATGGAGACTTAATAATGTGCTTTCATGCCACATGTAGGTAGTGGCTTGTTTTTATAGAATTTTATATCAACAAAGAGCCGTGTGCTCATTACGAAACATGCAATCTGTCTTCTGTGTAAGTTTTCCAGTGGTTATCCACAAGAGGATTATGATTATATTTTGAGGCAATATTCATTTTGCAAAAACAATTCTTTTCCTAATTATCATGGCTTTACTACAAAATGGGTGTGTTCTTTCAATATCTCTTTTGCATTTTAATTTTGGTGTTTTTATCTTTACACCTATCCCATAATTCTTAAAACTAGCATTTCTATGAGTGGGCATTTCTGATTGATTTGTGTTGATGAAGGACCTTTTTAATGCTAATTCACATACCTCTCTGAGTAAATGAAATTTGTGGTTGCAGTTCTAAATGGAAGTAAGTGCACATTTATTGAATGGATAGATGTATGATTGAGCTTTGAAAAAACACTTACAAATGCATTTGTTTATACCTGGGCACCTGCTTTATGTGGAGAGAGACACAGTTAACAAGTGAAGTTACTCACTAATGCCAATGTAAAAAATATTTTCCAATGAAACTGAAATCATCAGACCTATGAATTATTTTCCTATGGATAGGGTAGCAAGGCTGGTAGAAGACAGACACATGAGATCATATCACAAATTCAGCTTTAAGTGTGGTACCAAGTACCCATGTTTATCAGCTGGTGGGCTTGCACAAGACCCCCTTTCAGAATCCTAGTTAAAGTACGAACCCCACAGTTTGACCCATGTGACCCAGGTACCATGTCACCATAGGCTGACAATTTATTCCAACTGCAGAAAAGGATTCTTACACTTTCTCTTAAGTAAACCTTCTTGGGCATTTGAGAGGCCAAGTTTAGCCTGCCACATATTTTTCAAAAAGTATTATTAAGTGCCTACAATGTGCTTAACAGTCCATCTAACTTGCTTCTCCTCTCTGCCTCGAGGATGCAAATGGGAGGAAGAGAAACCACAGGTGATTGAAAGAGGGTATTCCTAGACCTGATGGTGAAAATAATTAGTGATATGGAATTTGTTAAGGGGAGCAGTGAAGAGGACAGTGTACATAATTTTCTGGAATGTTCTGTTTTTGGTTGCAATAAAACAATTTGCTGATTTTTAAATATCTTTTTTTATTTATTTGAGAGAAGGGGGAAGGACAGAGGAAGAGGGAGAGAGAATCTTAAGCAGACTCCGTGCTAAGGGTGCAGCCCAATGTGGGTTTGTCTCACAACCCTGAGATCACGACCTGAGCTGAAACCAAGTGTCATTGCTCAACTGATTATGCCACCCAGATGCCGCAATTTGCTGATCTTGAGAAAAAACCATTTAAGAACCTTTCCATTCTTTAATCATGCTTATATTGCCACCATTTGATCTAAGCCTTTATAATAGATTTTTGCATAGCTTTGAACTATTGTATTTGATTCACAATATGGGCCCCCAGAAATGTGTATATATACATATACATATACATATACAAACATGTCTATACATAGTGAAATTATCCCTTTGTCCAGAATATTTTGAACTAGAAGAGATTCTCAAATCCCTTGAAGCCAGTTGGAATGGGGACTGAATATCCTAGTTTATCATTTGAAGTGATCCCTTGAAACTCTGGAACTGTGGTGCCTTCTTCTTCCTCCAAGCAGATTAAGTAGCACAGAAAGCTGCAGAGAGAGATAAGAATGAAGCAGCTCCTTTTTGAGCCGAAGCAGCACACCTGCCCTTAGGTGTGTGAGGCACACCTATAACTGGAGAGTGTTAATACATCCCTTTAATGTCAGCTTAAGAGTTATATCCTGTTCAAAAAACAGATCCCTGTAGGCACAGCCAGTAGAGAAGGCAGGCAGTGATATAGAGCCTTGCAATCTTAAAACAGGAGTCATCTTCAGAGATCTTCTAGGTCAGCCTCATTTTGTAGGTGAGGACATTGGAAGCCCAGAGAGTGGAAATGTATATTGACTGGGTTAGGCCATTAATGAGTTGTTAGTGACTGTCAGCACTAGACTCTTAGTCTTGTAAGTCGCCATATGTGTGTCATGTGACTAACACATCTGAAAATGATGTTGCAGAGCCCGTACCTCTGGGCAGCCTCATGACATGCATCATACAGACAACTACATACATCATGTGCTATGCCTTATCCAAATACTTGTTTTCATTCTATCTCTCCCTTCTCCGAAATCTGTATTGACTTAGAAGCACCTTTTCCATTCACATGAGTGGTTTAGATCCCTCTGTCTCCCTTTCCCTTTATTCTGTGGACAGGAGATGCATTATCTCTTTCACTTCCTCGTATAATCTGCTTCATCAGTTGTTTTGTTCTAAGCTCAGTGGGGGTCTTCAGGGTTGTTAGGCCATCTCTCTCTTATTCTTGTGCAGAAATTATATTCTTCCTCTAGGTCCCTATACCAGCCCTGTTTCGATGCTCACACATGAATTTCTTTCTATATGCAAAAAATCTGAAGCCACGAGAGATTAAATTCCACCCATTTCCCTCACGTGAGAGCTATGAAACATGTCTTCCCATCTTTCTGAACTCAAAATAATCTGAGTGTTTCTTTTCTGAGGTTGAACGGTGTCACTGTGCTCTCTTCCCCATGTGCTCCTCCATTCCTCTTGGTCATGATGCATTGATCAGACCCTTCCTTATTACCTTCACCCTTTCTCCCATTACTGGTTCCTGTTTGTAAACAGAAATATGGTGAAGGCTTCCCCATGTTAAGAAAACCTGCCTTAAGCTTTCCCTTATACTTCCATTTATACTTCTACACTTACTGCTTTTATTTCTCTCCCTTATAGTCATTTCTTAAATGGTTCTGTTTGGGGTTTGTCTTATCTATTCTGCTCAATCCTCTCTTGATTGTTTCCAGGAAATGTCTGGTTGTTGAATCTAGAAGTCTTTCATTGCATTTCCTTGTCAAACTCTCTGAAGCTTTTAAAATTACTGACTACCCCTTTCCTCCAATAGCTTAGCAACACCACCCTCCCTGGCTCTCCTGGTAGTCTGACCATGCCTTCTTAGTCTATTTAACTAGTGCTCTGGTTAACTAGTGCTCACTGATTAAATGTAGATATTTCCTCCCAAGGTTACCATCTTGACTCTTCTTCCTTCTGCACACAAGTCAGGCTAGTGTAAAAGTTAAAAGTGGGCTTGAGAGTAGATAACACTGACCATTTATTTAACAGTGTACCCTTAGTATTTAACCTCTCTGTGACTCAACTTCCATTAATCTGTAAAATGGGGTGGAAAATAATTGCTCACATTTATTAAACACTTACCATGTGCCGGGAATGGTGATAAACACTGTTATATGCATTAAGTGTTTATCACTTCTCATTCACAGCTCTAGGGACTATTACCCCAAATGACACAGATGGTAAATAGCCAAGGCAGGATCTGAATATAGGTAGTTCCAGTTCAGATATTGATTTCTATATTATTCTCCTCAATACTGATGTTCTTTATTCATAGAGAATTCATGGGCAATTAATTAAAATAATGCATGTAAAAGTCTTAGCACAGCTACTGCTAAATTAAATGCCTAGCTACTGTTAAAGAAAAACCTCATAATATCCCTCTTATTGTTAACAATTTTTCCTTAGGGGTTCATATCTGCAGCATATATCCACTCTTAAGCAGTTGCACACCTGAATATACATATCTCTAACCCATATTTTTCTCCTGAAGTAACTAACTATATCTCTGTATCCAGTTGTAAACCTGGATCTAAAATCAGTATGTATATGCTCGAACAGGTCCCATAGCTTATCTTCTCTTTAGCTTATGATTCTTATCTCAGCAAACAATACCCTCATATTTCTAGGCCCTTGATCATAAAGCTTGGAGGCCTCATTGTATATCCACTTCGTATCTCAGTGTCGACATTCAGTATCCAGACAGTTCCTGCTTATTACAACTCAGAAATATTTTTGAATATTTCTGTTTTCTACTAGCATTGATTTCTCTAATAAAGGTTAAATGTATCCTACCTAAATTGTTCCACTATCTTCCTAAGTATCATTGCCTTTCTAAAGTATTTTGTACTTGACAACCAGAGTTACCTTTCTAAATCTTTGCATAGTAACCTGCTGGGAATGTCCACCAATCCCTGTACAGAAGGGTGAAAGAGGACTCCAAACTTTGCTGGGAAAGAGAGGAAAAGGCAAGGGGGTCAATACTCAGAGATGAAGACCCTTTGCTCTTCTTTGCTCCTGCTTTTATTTGTCCTTCAGGATAATCACAAATCCTTACCACTGTTTCTCAAGCAGGTGATGTAGGACAAGGAGTCTTACTCATACTGGGAGGATTGTTCATGGTCAAAACACGATAGGCTAATCTGTGTGTTCTATGAGTTCTGCTAAACATAGCCTAAGAGACAATGCATACATCTCTTAGATCATAGGGTGGCTCTTTGGGTGAAGAAATGGGCTAAGAGAGCTTCGGGGCAGGCAACTCCCCACTGAATTCCAGGTGCAGAGTGGCCACACGGCCCTTGGCATTCCCAAGGCCTATGCCCTTCTCTGAAACCTTCCCCATCCTCAGTGGCCTGTGTTATGGCTGATGTCATGCTCTACGTGAACCCCAACAGCAAACATTTAAAAAACTTGTGGATCTTTCTGCATAAACCAAATCTGAATTGGAAGCTGAATATGAAATGAGATGTGGGGCAGAGCTATTCAAATTGAGTTGGGGACATGGAATTTGGAAGTAAGGGCTCCCTTACTTTCTTCTGATCATGTTTTCTCTGGATTGGCTCCTGAGTGGTCTCTGCATAACCTGAGAGAAAGGTTGGAAAGTTTTGTTTTAAAACAGACTTAATTATAATGTTCTTCTGCACAGATCCTCTGCTAATACAGCCTTCAAGATCCTTTTCAGTTCTGTCTGAAGTATCTGTCGGTCTCATCCACGGCCACTGGTACGTCATAGGAACACTTGCTATTTAACATTCTTTAATCATCCAATTTCCTCTCACATCTCTGTTCCTTTGCTTATTGGTCTGGACTTTTTGAAATTCTCTCTTCATTCTCTGTCTCATTTCATATAATTTATTCTTAGAGACTTGGCTTAAATGTCACCTCCTTTATATAATCTTTATAGAATATCACAGTCAAAATTTAACTCTCTCTTTTGCACTCTACAATTTGAGGTTTGACTTACGTCAAAGATTGAATTGTTACTTTATATTATTCAACTTACTTGTGTATATACTTATTTCTTGATCTTCTGTATCAGTATATCCTGAGCCCCTGTGGTTCAGGGAAAGTGTCTTTAAATTTTTTTTTAACTTTTTAAAAAAGAATTTTATTGTTATTCGTTCAATACTTACTTGACATCCAAGAACTTGGGCTATGCTTGTTTACTGAATTGAAATAACTTGACCTATTTTCCAAAAGCATTTGAGATTTTAGAGACAGGTATGGACTTTATTTCCTTGCTTTTTTTTTTTTTTTTTTTAACGTGTATCTGGGGCTTGAGAGCTGTTGCTTTAAATTTCTCATTATCAGGTACTCTTGGTGGTATTCCCAATCTAGATATTCTGATACATGATCATTTTCCTATCTAAGCTGTTCTCATTATCATTACTGACTTTTACTCTTTAATCCATCCATCCATGTGTCCATCTTTCTCTCCATCCTTAGTATAATAGTTCTTAGAAGACCTGTACTATCCCTTTCCTTTATGTGGTTTTCTCTGAATACACAGAGGGATCTAAACCTTCTTCAAATACCTACAGCTCACCATCCTCTGCCTTATCTTTTTAATCTACTTTTAATGCCTTTTTTGGAGTTACATATATTTGCATTATTTTCCCCAACTAGAATCTAAGTCCTTTTAGAATAAAGACCATAAATTTGCATTCTCTTTTGTATGTCTCAAAGAAAATAGTTGGCAGTTAGAACTTGTGACTTTCCTTTCCTGCTGTATGTCCCCTTTTCTCAAATGAGATCCTAACATGATAACAAACTTACACTTACAGTCAATGAATCTCCAAGCCCACATGATTTCTTGCTATTAAAAATAGTTTTTCTCTCCATTAAGAAAAATATCATTAAAGATCAACATACTCTTAGCTCCCCCAGCATCCCTCCCCTCCATTTTATTTTTTATATCAAAGGAGTATTGTGTGTCTGTCTACTGGAGTTCCAAATAACAAATTCAGCACTATCACAAGTGGACAGCTCAAAACAGTCTTCTGACTATGCGATCTAAATGCGGTACTGTATTGTAGGGGCTCTCCAAAGAACTTGTTTGAAACTCTCAAATATTGCCTTAGAGGACATTCCCAAATTATATGTCATAGATATTATGCTAAAAAGTTTTCACAGTCGAATACATTTTTCAAACACTGTCCTAAACAAAGATAAAACTATTACTTTACTGTGGTACATCATAAAGCTAACATTAGGCAAAGGCACACTGAATATATCAATGGGGGAAATATGCAATATTTTCTAAAATTACTTGACCACCTAAAGCTCTCCTTCAGAACTTCCCTCACAGACTGGAGTTGAGAAAAGTGCTCTTTGGGAAGCACTGCTTTGAGAACTCAATCCTGTCCTACATCACACATCTTAACAGCTGGATGAGTTCACATTGTGTGTGTGTGTGTGTGTGTGTGTGTGTGTGTAGGTCCAGAGAGAATATAGTTCATTTTTAAAAGATCCTATGGCTATCTAACTGCGTAATTATAGTGAGAACACCCACACTATTCTGTTGTTCCTTTCAGTGTGGCACCCCCAACCCTCAGTGGGTTTCTGCTTCCTGATTCTGCATCTGGTTCTTCTGCTTCCCTGAGGCAGACTTCATGAGGTTTTCTTTTTTCTCATGGTAAACTCATGTTAAATTTTTATAGTTCTTTTGTTTGGGAGTTATAAGTCATTTCTCCTTGACATTAAAGCTGCATCAAAATATTCTTCTTTTCATACTGCAAAAATACACCTACACAGATAAAGTTCCTGGAATGGTATAAGTCTCTGAAGCAAACTAAACTTTAGTAGCAGCCTTAGGTTATGTATTTATTACAGAATGATTGTTTTATATTTGTTGGTTATCTATTGGCTTTGGGAAAATTTTCATAAGGCAGGAGAAAGTCCATATTTGTTCCAAGACTTAGCAAAGACCCAAAGAACTTAGGTTAACAGGTATTCTCTGCAATAAAGTTCATACATACACATTGGGTTTTACTATATTTTGCTATCAATTCAAAGAATGTGAGTCTTGGGGTCCCTGCGTGGTACGGTTGGTTAAGCATCAGACTCTTGGTTTGGGCTCAGGTCATGATATCAGGGTTGTGAGAATGAGCTCCACCTTGGTTTCCAGGCTCAGAGTGGAGTCTGCTTGGGACTTTTATCCTCTCTTCTTCTTCTCCTCCACCCTGAGCTCTCTCTCTCTCTCACTCAAACAAATAAATCTCAAAACAAAACAAAACAAAAACAAAAACAAAAAACAAAGAATTTGAGTCTTTTATTTAAGTTAGTCTTAAGAGTCTTTTCAATAATAAATCTTTATTACCCTCTATTCATTTTTCATTGGGAGGAACATCGGCGAAGAGGGCGTATTTGAAGAAACACTTGTTCTGTTCCTCTCCATCACTGCCGCCACCCCATACACACATTTCCCCCAAAAAGGGGGTGAAGTTAATTTAATTGGGTACATCCTTACCTAGTTTGGAGAGCATTTTTTAGCCACCAGAGTGATTTCATTGGAAAGGCAATGGGGATGATGGATTTCCCATTATTTCTTGCCCTCTTTGAATTCAGTGTGGCCAGGTACATTGAATAGATGGATTTCGTTTCTATGAAATGAACCCATAGAACAGGCTTTCCAGTTTGAGGAAGACATCAGATATTTCCCACTTACTCTCATTGTGACTGGTGGATGAGTCATGTCCTGCTCCCTCATTGGGGGAAAAAATAGGCCACCCAGATTGGCCTCAGGTCTCAGTTGCATGCTTTGGAACCCTGTGAGAGTCATTGGGCATCCTTGAGAAAAGTGATATTTGATCTCCATTTTATTCCTAGTACCTTTTTTTCCTAATGATTAAATGCTGGAGGTCAAGAGGATGATTACTTGCCATTTGGACCACCAAAAGTACTGTATATATAGACAGTTTAAGAACGGAGTGAGTACAGAGGGGGAAGGTTGACTGAAGCAGCTTTTATGGGCCTTGAAACATCTATTTTATCTTCCTTTGAGAAAAAAGAAGTGAGATATAAAAGTAAACATAAATTTATACTGAAAAATATACATGTGAAAAAAATGAAAAATTTTAGCACATGAAAATTTTAAAAGTTGAGAGCAATCATAGTTTTTATTAACTGCTTATCTTACTTCTATAATATTTTTCTATCTTTATTTTGTTAAGCTCTGCATGTTTCTATTTTCCTATGATGATACTTCATACTGTTATCTATAGAGAGAATAAAAAGATTATTCCATTTTTTTCCTCTACCATGGTTAATTGAATCTTTAAAAAATTATTGATCAATAATAATTTTAGTAATGGCATTTATCTTTTGGGGTCATTGTTAAATTTAGGAAAAAATTCTGTGATATTTCATATCAAGTTACAGGATTTGGAATAACTTTTAGCTCTGTACCTTTCAAACCTTGTTTCTTTTCCACTACCCACTTAATTCTAGCAATAGGTGCTATAGCACATATTCCTATCAGCCTACAACCTCTGCCATATACCTTCACTTTAACATATGGGGTCATTTGGCATAGTTCATGACAGTAGTGTCCCTGAAAGACTTTTCTATATAGACTAGCTATCAAAGACTTATCTACACATTGAAGTGATTATGAGCCACATTACTATATTTCTTTAAGACTAAACTGAAGGTATTCTAAGTTCAACATTCTTTTTAGCTAGGTACTCTGCCCCTTTTAAAGATTTATTTATTATTTATTTGAGAGAGAGAAAGAGCACATGTGGGGATGGTGGAGGGAGAGGGAAAGAGAGAATCTTAAGCAGATTCTATGTTCAGTGCAGAGCCAAACACGGAGTTCAGTCTTAAGACCCTGAGATCATGACCTGAGCTGAAATCAAGAGTCAGATGCTCAACTGACTGAGCCACCTGGGCACTGTTAATCTGTATCTTTTAGTTAGATACTCTGTACATGACAGGAGCAGAAATGTGACAGAGATAAAATAAAGTGGAAAGTCAATGGTCTTAACTGTCTGCTGCCAAAACACATTTATTCTGCAGATTTTGTAAAATCACATAACCGATTGAATACATTGTCTGCCTCTTCCAGAACCTTGAGGGAACTTGTTCAAGCGAGAGCCCTGGAAGATTACATTTTTTACTAAATCTGCTTCTGAACAGAAAGTCTTGTCATTGCAGAAACCAAAAAACCTGTGAGGGCATTATATTTGTAACTTGAGGAATGAGTCAGGTTTTTAACTGAAGAATAGCTGTGTACCTATTTTTAAATCAGAAATGCTCTCTAATGATCTCCTCCTGTAGAAAGGCAATTTAAGATGGGAATTCTTTCCTGGAGCTTTGAATGCATAGAAGAACAACAGTCACTACTTACTGTTTACATATGTGCCAGCACTTAACATATGTGATCTCTAATCTCAGCAGAGTCGTATATGACTGGGAGAGCAAAAATTTACAGCGACAGAGTTGTTGGCTTTGCTCTCTAAAGACTCCTGTTGGAAAGAAAAGGTTTGTGGAAGGAGACTCATGCATTTATACAGACTTCATTTGAATTTCAAAGGTATCTGAAAGCTAGCTAGATAAATCAATTTCTGGGGATTAAACAGTGATTCAGAGTAAAGCAAACTCTCAGATGTGTTACAATTTTAGCAGGTAAGAGAGTTGAGATGCAGTTCTGTTTTGCTTTGGATGTAAGCCAGATCCTAGCTGTCACGGAATTGTTGTGTGTGATTAATATTGCATATGCTTGTGCTTTTCTGCATCTTTGCAGAAATGTGTAAGGACAGTCAAAACCTTCCATTAGCCTAACTCCCAGCCCCTGTCTCTGCATGCGCAGCCTTCTTCTGGTGTTTCTGAGTGTAATTTTATCTCTTTAAAATCCTGCTTAATGCCCTCACTTGATTTTCAGTTTGAAGCTTATTATAATCATATTTCTGCCTTTGTACATCCAAATAAAAATAATGTATTTCAACTGTATGAACTGTTTTTGATTACCTGATGATTTTGTTTGTCACACAAAAGAGTCATAGGATAAGCAGGCCAACATCTACTTCACTAGTTATGAGACAAGTGAAAATATCCTGATATCTCAGTTTTCCAGTCAGGCCTTTCAGAAATGGATAATTCCACGAACACCTTTAAAAATGAGTAAAGGGCACTTGGGTGGCTCAGTGGGTTAAACCTCTGCCCTCAGCTCAGGTCATGTTCTCAGGGTCCTGGGATCGAGCCTTGCATCAGGCTCTCTGCTTGGTGGGGAGCCTGCCCCCCGCCCCCCCCGCGCCTGCCTCTCTGCCTACTTGTGATCTCTCTTTAAATAAAATCTTTAAAAAATGAGTAGAAACTGAAACTTTGGAGAAGCAAGACTTTTTAGTGGTTTTGATGAAAAACTGTGGAGTCATTGCATGTTACCTTTAATAAATTATAAATTTAGAATCTTAACCAGTTTGCTAGTCAGAAGGATCAAATATCAGTTATTATAATTCCCTGTTACATGTGAGTACTCTGGAAGCTGGATGTATTTTTATTGGGGGAAGAGAAGGGCTAGAAAGGTGATTACTAGATTTCTGCATTTTTCTGGTTATTTTTCTTGTTCTCAGCTTGTGTTTTTCCTTGTGTGTGTCCCCAAAAGATTACTGAAAACCGTGTTTGTTCCATGAGTAAACATGATGTCACATGAAGCATTTACCTTACGAGGTTTTTGCTCTGAGGATTTAAAAAAAAAAAAATCAAGTGCATGAACTTCGCCATAGTGTGCCCCTGCCTGCTGAGGAGCCCATTTCAGATTTGTGGCCCTATCCTGGATGATTATGATCACCAGACATCGAAGACCTTACTGGTTGGTACTTAAGGGATGCTAGAACTATCTGTCTGAATG
The DNA here is from genome assembly GCF_002288905.1 of Enhydra lutris kenyoni. Taxonomy (NCBI): domain Eukaryota; kingdom Metazoa; phylum Chordata; class Mammalia; order Carnivora; family Mustelidae; genus Enhydra; species Enhydra lutris. The sequence goes on from NW_019154119.1 coordinate 10,327,330, forward strand.
GGAAATAGTCCTTGCAGTCCCTAAGGTTCTTGCTCTTCCATGGCTGTGTTTTCTATATACTCTTCCTTCTGCCAGGAATGCTTGTAATCTTCAGACATATTGGAGGAAAGCCTCATTCACTAGGACTAAGCCTCTGTGCCACCTTCCCCTATGTAGCCTTGTCCAACATGATCTTTTCCTCCCAGGAGTGGTTTCTCTTACGGGACATAGAACTTGTCTATTTGAAAAATTACCATAATCTATACCTTTCTTCTTCACTAAAGAGGGAGATCTTTGAGGGCAGAAACCATATTTTATTCATTTATGCATCTCTGCCTGTTGGCATAATGCCTGCCACATACAGTCCCTCGATTTATACCCATTAAATGAACCATTCATTCATTCATTCATTTGTTCATGCAACAGACATGACTTAAGAAATGTTACTGGAAGCAAATAAACTACATTGACAGTCCCCTCAAAGAGCTGGTGTATTGGATTTAGGGTCTATTATTACTCATTAAGTAAGCTGAGATCTGCTTTAATCATGGGTCTCCTTTGGCTGCTTAACTTAAAAGCTGCTTCACACCCACACAGCTGCCTGTGCCCATGGCAACTGAAACGCATGAATACGGGTTCTGAAATATAATCTTTCTAGAAACTCAGGGCTTCTATTAAAACTGTAGTTGACATCACATCCTTCCTGCACAGGTGTTATCACTGGCCTGTATGGATGCCTGTTTCGACTAGGCAGTAGTGACTTCATATGACATCATGTTTACAGAGCAGTTGCCCCTCAGAGCATAGTGAGCTGTTGGTAGATCTAGTGTGAAGCAATCATAGGATTACATCAGTTCATGGGAGAGCTACCTGCAATGAGGGTAAAGCCTGTAGCATTTTATTGATGTGTCAGGTGGCATCAATGTTTCCCTGCCCCAGTTCAACAGAGATAGAAACTCCATCTGTGCTTTCTGTGGATGTCTGGAGACAGGGGAAGCATGCATGTCCTTTATTCCTTGGTGAAGGGATTCTGTATGGGAATGGCTCCTGGGCTGAAGAAACAGGAGATGGAAAATACCACTAGAGAGGGGAAATCATTGAATGGACATGAGTTAGGAATGTTTGGTTAGATCTTTCGGTCTAAAACATTGGGTAGGTGAGTCTAACTCATGCTCAATATCAGCATCTCCTTTTCGATGGGAACCAGGAACTATAGAGAATTGTATAGATTTAGGATATTTATAACATTTGCATGATGGTAAATATGTAAACATCTTTTCCTCCAGAGAGCTTTGAGTAAAATCCTTACAATGTGAAGAGAATGTGGCCTTGTCTTAAGGTGCAATGAAGAAGTGGTGAGCCAAGGAGAATGGGGATATTTTCCAGCCTCTCCTTCAGGGGGACAGTAAACCAGCCTGAGTAGGTGGTTGAGGCTTTAAAGATGTAGTTTGCTGAGTCTGTGAGCCCTTAAACCTTCAGTTTTGTATCATGGGGGAAGCCCATGGGTCCCAAGAAAAAGGTTAGGGTGGGCAGGGAGGCCAGGGGTGCCTGGAAGACTCAGAGCAGTGACAGAAGCATCTGTATACTAACTGGAGAAAAGTCAGCTCAGTATTTTGACAACTTATCAGCTACACTAGTGCATACTACCAGTCTGTGTCTGTTTGCTAGGACAGCCATAAAAAAGTAGTACAACTGGGGGGCTTAGAACAACAGGAATTTGCCATATCATAGTTCTAGAGGCCAGAAGTTCAAAATTAAGGTGTCAACTGGGTGGTGCTCCCTGTGGAGCACTTGGGGAGGGTTTGGCCCAGGCCCCTCTCCCAGTTTCTCCTGGTTCCTTGGCTTGTGACAGCATCGCTCCAGTCCCCATCTGGTGGTCTCCCTGTGTGTGTGTCTGTCTCTTTATGTGGTGTTCTTTTTATAAGAATACCAATCTTTCTATTTTAGGGGGTCTACTTTACTCTAGTATAACCTCATCTTAATATAACTATTACATCTGCAACAACCCTATTTCAAAATGAGGTCCTCTTCTGAGGTACTGAAGATAGGGCTTTGACATCTGAATTTTGAGGGGGATACAATTCAGCCCTAGGCATGAACTTTCTTTATATATTTTTTTTACCTTTTTAAATTTTTTTTTATTTTTTATAAACATATAATGTATTATTAGCCCCAGGGGTACAGGTCTGTGAATCGCCAGGTGGCATGAACTTTCTTGAACATATTTCCTGGTATACATGCTCAAGAATTTCTATACAGTAGGTACTTCAGCATGAATGGCTGGATCAGTAACAAATAATACAAAAAGATCTTGGGAGATGACCTGAAGCTCAGATGCGCTGAGGGGATCAAACTGGCGAGAGGTCTACATGTTCTTGAGACTAAGCTCTGTAAGTGGGTGCTGGAACAGTGCCTTGTCTTTGTGGAAGGATTCTGCTGGAGAAAAGGAAGAAGAAGCCACATCTTAAGAGGAATCCCGGAACGTGCTGAGGGCCGGATAATTGAGCAGGTAACCTGTGACCACTGACCAGTCCCCAGAGAGTGGCTGTGTTTTTAGCAAGTTTGGTGAGGGTACTTCTGCTTCAGAAAACAGAATCAAGGAACACATGTTCTAGCTTTGTGCTTTTCTTCCTTTTTCCCCCTCCTACTTCTGATGGCTTTCTTGATGGCTTTCTATTCTGAGGTGTCTCCAATTATCTCAATGGATTTCAGAAAATTATTTTTAAAAATGCAAAACACACCGATTTTTAAGGGAAAGAAGCAGCAGACCAAATGCTTACTCAGTGACTTCGTAAGCAGGGCGTATCCCAGGCTGGCCTCACGTCATCCCTTAAGAGAAGATGGTTTTAGCCCCCTTTTTGGAAATAAGAAGACAAAAACTCCGGATATCAGAACGTTTTCCTGATGACAAACAGAAAGTAACTGAGATTTTAATTGTGATATTTTTCCACCCCAAACTGAACAATGACATCATATTGACTCTTTAAATTGGTTATGTTCTACAGGTTGATTGGTTGGCAAGGTGGAAGGCAGTAGTTTCGTGATGAGTACATGCCATGCTGGGATATCATAGGAAGAAAATACATAAAAGAAACGGAGGATCTAGTGTATAATATGTACTGTGTTCTGTATTCTGTAGTTGCTTTGGATGTTCCTAAAAATCCTGTTCTTCAGTCTTGTTAATCAATCTTACAATGAGGAAATTAAGATTTAGAGAGATACAGTGGTTTACTTAGTAACACGTTGCAAAATGCAGTAGAAATGTGGCTTCGACCAGCGCCCTTACATGTGAAATCATCCCTCTGTTTTATTTTTCTTCTGTTCATAATTTATTAGAACATAAATGTGATGTGACGAAACTGGGGCTATTTATTATTTTTCTATCCTACATAGAGTAAATGTGAAATAAATATGTATTACTAAGTTGAATGGAAACAGTTTGCCCGTTTTTTTATTAGAGCAGTTTAAGGTTGGAATGGAGGATTCCAGAAGACAACATCTTAGCTGTGGTTTGTAGCTGATGGTAACATTAAATTGATGCTACCCATAATCAATTGTGGGTCCTATTTCAGAAAAATATCCCCAGCTCTCCAAAGTTAGATCCTCTGATTTTAAGGTGAAAAAACATGCTATTTTAGAGCAATTTTTCGGTTCCATTATAGAAGGATGTCTTATCACACAGTGTAGACATGAGGGAGTATGGAATGTAAGCAAGAGAGAGTCAGTCTGGGGAGATTTGACCCACTATTATTTTAACGTGGGTAACAAATGAATTCTGTTCTTTTTGACTTCTTTATTTCATAATCTCTGCTCTCATATATGAACTTTACTATAGCTTTGTACCAAAACCTTATTATGACCAATCTACAGATTTTAAGTCCCTCTTTACTTGCTATACCCCAGCTTAATCTAGCTTTGCTCCATGTGTTTTTTTTTAAAGATTTTATTTATTTATTTGACACAGAGAGAGAGAGAGATCACAAGTAGGCAGAGAGGCAGGCAGAGAGAGGGGGAAGCAGGCTCCCCGCTGAGCAGAGAGCCCGATGTGGGCTTGATCCCAGGACCCTGAGATCATGACCTGAGTTGAAGGCAGAGGCTTAACCACTGAGCCACCCAGGCACCCCCTGCTCCATGTGTTCTTAAGAAAGAAAACATGGTCTCTGGTTTGGGGTAGGTGAGAGGAAGGAAGTTCCTAGGAGGATTAAGGGTGTCTTCTCCTTAGTAAACTGGTAGCTCAGGCACTTAACTTTTGCTTTTATTTATCTCCCCCCCGTAAATTCTGTTTTAAATAGGTGATCCATACAACAACAACAACAACAACAACAATCCATTGAAAAGTAAACCTTTTTATTATTCATTTTGTCAGACATCCATTGAGTCTTGCCAAAGAAAACCTGTTGCTAGTTTTTGGTAACCAGTTACCAGAGATATTTCCTAGAGGGTAAGGAAGAGTCTTATGAATGTCTTCCCGGGCTAAGTCCTAAAGAAGGAGCAGATTCTTGCCAGGCACACAAGAGAGGGGCCACATTCCAGGCAGGAAAGAACATATACAAAACACTGAAATATGAAATAATACAGTTATTCATCAGTAAACCTAATGCTTCAATATCCCTTCCTTGGGCTACCTTCTTTCCCATCCTCTCTAGTTTTACCTGTTCTTGAACTTCATTTAAATAGAGTCATTCAGTATGTGTATTTTTTTGTCATTGGGTTCACTCAATATTTTGCCTGTGAGATTTCTTTACGTTATCATGTAGGAGTATTCATGTATTTCAATGTGATGTAATATTCTAGGGCATGATTATGCTGAATTGCATTCATTCATTTTCTTAGTATTGGCCAATTTCTTCTGTACTAGAGGATTCATCACGTTGTCCTGTGTTAACGAGTTCACATTTGTTTCTCTCACAGATCTTACATAATTTCTGAGAGCCCACTTCTTGCCAGAAGTGAGTAAGATATGAGTTTGAATACTGGGAAACTGGAAGGCAGTGCCCCAATTCCGTCGCTCCATCCTTTGGGTTTGATTCCTATGACAGCAAGGATAAAGCAGTGTAAGCTCTGATTCATACTGTGAATGCCTTCCTATTCATATCACCAATAGCAAAATAATTTCAGATAGCCGATAACCACATTAATTTTAGTATCTTTAAGAATTTCATTCCCAAGATCCAGGAAACTTATAGTTCCACTGAAATTATGGATGAAAGGTTGACTTGTACACAATTCTGCTTAAATCTTAAGAACAGTGGCATTGCTCAAACCCCAGCACTTGTACCCACCTTGTCCTATAGGAAATAGTTTCTTGATGTCTCCATGGACTATAGGGTTATGGGGAGCTACCTCTTCTCTGCCCCAGTGAAGGCCTTGATTGGAGATCAGGAACTATTATATAAGATCAGTGTTCAAATTACTCTCCTGCAAATAGACTTAAAACTTCTACCTTAGACCTTCTCCAGAGCATTCACAGTGAAAATCGCTAAGAGGGAAATTAGCCTTGCAGGTTGAATGCTGCACATTAGGCCTTCTGATGGTGGCGACAGAGGCAGCCATCCCAGGACCTATCATGGAGAAAGATGAGTCTGCAGGGACCTCTGCTCAAAGCACTTCTGGACTTATGTCCTCCTGGCAAACCCAGCAGCCTATTTCTTTGAGATGCTTTTCTGCCTCCCCTGGACAAGTCAGATTCCCTCCTCAGCTTCTGTAACAGCAGCTGCATGAATAAAAGCAAATGCAGCCAGCTTTCGGGTATGATAAACTATCTGGAGACACAAATACCAAGGAGTTTATGCAAATGAAACCACAAAATATTCAAGTACAAAGTGAACTGATGTGTTATAAGTACTCAAAAGGTCATCTAGATCGTTCACGAATAGATCACAGAATTTAAATTGGGTACCCATAGAATTCAATTAAATCCAGCAAATATTGACTCCGTAGCTAGTCCCGCTGAGCCCCGTTAGCAGGGAGGTGGATTGCAACAGGCAGGGTAGAATGAGATCTTCAGGAGACTCTCGGCCTAGGGTCCACAGGGTGGGGAGAGACAAGAATGATGGTGATAGAATGTGGGGCCAAAAGCTGTAAAGATGTAGCTCCCCCGTGCTGGGGTCAGGCTGCCTCACTTAGAAGCCAGGCGTTAGCCCTTACAGTGGAGTGACCTTCGGCAGAATGCATCTCTCTCTAAGCCCGAGTCTCATCCTTGGTAAACTTGGATTTCATGCCATTTTCTACCATATAATACTATTTTGAAAATTAAATCCAATACCCTGTCTTTAGCACTCAGCCCAGCACTAGCCTTGGAGCACTTAATCAACAGTAACTATGAAATGTCAGGGAGAGACACAGAGCAAGAGAGTTGTATCCCATTGGAGTGTTTAGAAAAGATGCGAGCAAATAACTAACATTTAGAAAAGACGGGCAGTATGTCAACTGATGGAAACTGAGGAGAGATGTATATAGCAGTTGCCTGTCGGGTTATATAGTCTCTGAGACTGGTGGCTACGACGGTCTCATTCATCAGCACACCCCCAGGTCCTAACACCAGAAAGTGACTCATTTGAATGAAAGAATAAATGAACTTATGAGTGGATGGATAAAAGAGATAGCCTGAGCTGGCAATGCAAAAGGTATCCTTGGTGGGGGGTAGGTACCACCTATAGGTAATTCCATCAGTGAACCCCTTACATGGGAGCCTGGAGTGCCAGGAGTTTGGAAATGGATCATGCAGGGTTTGGAGTACAGGGTAAAGAATCCCACCTACAGGCAGAGAAATCATGGTGCTTGTTTCTGTTCCTTTTAATCTGGAAGGAAATGGGGCGGGGGTGGGGGTGGTGGGAAGCCAAGCTGTACTGCAGAGTCAGCTGAAACATTATGGACTTATTTTTCATTTTCCTGCCATCAGTTATGTGCAAATTAGACATTCTCTTCAGCCTATAAATTGCTTAATCTAAGTTTGTGTTGCAAATGATACCAATGGCTTTTTAACTTGCTCTTGAAGCTAACCAGGAGGCTGATAGATTCTGAGAGTTATTTTCTCCAGCAGGCAAAGCCTGCAGTAACCAAACCAAAAATGATTCTTAGATTAAAATACTGTACAGCTTCACTGGTCCCAGGTACTGAAATGTCAAGATTTTCTATAAGCTCTGGTTCTTTCTCTTCGAATTATGTCATGGGTTTCTTGTGAGTTTAGTCAGTCCCAGGAAATGTGGTGGGCTTTTCCCAGTCTTTGTTTTGTCAGCCTTCAGCTTGTCACATTTATGAAGGCTCTTCTAAGCATTTTCCAAATACAGCACATCCTTTAGTTCTTAGGTCAACATTGTCCTATGGGTTTTATCGCCATGACAGAGGAAGATCTGGAGCTCACTTATGTCATCTGAGCCCCCAGCCCAAGCCCTTGTTCCCCAGCTACATGGCCTCTGTGGAGTGTCTGTGTTTTCATCTTATCTTCAGAATTCTTCCTGCAGTTACTGCTTATCTGTGTGATGCCTTGTCGTCAAGCCAACAAATGGTGTCCGGCTTGTACAATGCCTTTTTGATGGATGCTTTATATAACTATTCTTATCTTGATTTCTTTTTATTTTGAAATCCAGTTGTCATCCTTATCTGGAAAAACAACAACAGAGAAAATAATCTAGTAATTAATTTAGCTTCCTTCTAGAAGGAAGGTCTTCTAGAAGACCTCTTCATCTGTTCATAGTAGCTGGCCCATCCAAAGCTTATGAGTAAGATTCTAATACAGACATCAAGAGATGTTTATCTAGATTTTTGTGTGGAAGGATTAGGAGAAAGAAGTTGGATGCATGTCTGATACCCCACTAACCAATATGTTCCTACTTGAAGCTGAAAGAAGAGCAGTGGGTGTAGTAGAAAGTGCATGGGATTGGGAGTCAAGCAGTCCTGGGGGAACTGGTTAAGTTACCCTCAAGCTTTCAAAACTTGATCTTGACCTTGACTTCCTTTGTAAAGTGGGTTTAGTAACAGTTATATGATATTCACTCATTTCAATCACCCATGAATCAGGAGAATTTTACTGGATACCTATTATGAGGCAGGGCATTATGCTAGTTGCTAGGGATAGAACAATGGATAAAAATAGAATAGACACAAGCATTATCTTGATGGACTTAGACTCTAGTGGAGAAGGCAGATATTGTATTGCTAAATACGTGATCAGACAATTAAAGTTGTGATAAAGGCTATTGAGAAATAATATATGATGTTTGGAGAGGATTCTAGTACAGATTTGGGGTGGAGAGGTCAGAAAGCCCTAAAGTTGAGACAGAGAGGATGAATTGGATGAGTTGCTATATAGGATAATTGTGAGGATCATAGATTATGCTTATTTAAGTGCCTAGTACAGTGCCTGGGACACAATAATCAACAATCAATAATCAAGCAATTACAACGAGAACAATACTATTGGGCTGGGTGACTTCCCACTTCAGGTATTTTGAGGTACTCCAAGGAGGGCTTCCCTACCATCCTTCTTTTCCCCAGACCTGATCTCTTTCTTAGGGCTAAAAAACCCTGTTTTCCAGGTTGGCGATTCCTCAGGGATTTATTCCAAGTTCATGCCATGTTATTACTAACTGATGTAAAATCAGTCTTGAGAGTTACTCATAGGAATGAGTTATTCCAATCCATGCTAAGTTACTAATAACACATCTCACCCCAAGAACAGCTTTTATTAAAGGGAAAGAAACACAAGAATGATCAGGAAGAATGGAAGATGGTCTGTGTAATGTGAGTGTGTTGAGGAGCGAATGTCAAAGAGAGAGGCTGGAGATTTTATACTGAAGTTAATAGAAAAAGGTTAGGATGTTTGAAAACACATTGGCTTTCTGAGGCATTCCATCCAGGAAACCTGTAGGATATCTATTTTCTAACAGCAAAAGTGTTCTCTGCCACAGTCACAATCCATAAAATCTTTTAATTATAATAATGGTGACCATCACTTGTGCTCCCTTGGGGTGTCTGACTGACAGTGCTCTCCCACGGCCATGATCTCCTCTCACTGTCTCTCCAGCCCTGGTAATTGCTGGCTGTGCTGTGCTGATTGCTCAGTAGGATGAGATTGTTTCTGTATTGCTGGGGCCTTCTGGGTCTTCTAAAGACTGAGGCAGAATCTACCCATCTTCCATCTACCTGGACTTTTGAGTACCTGTTAATTCTTGTTCCCAAGTTAGAAGCTGAAGATAAAGAATGAATCAAAAGTAGTTTCCACCCAGTAACTTGGCATAGGTGTATTGGTAAAGGGCTTCACATACAGACACATACTTGGATAAGCCATGAAATGAGGTTTACCTGCCCAAAATGGGCATGACTGGCATTCTAGGCAGTGAATTGCCTCTGAAGGTGCAGAGCAGAATGGAAAAGCGTAACACACTTGCTAGATGACATGGCCCATGGACCAAACATATTCAAGAATCACTGATTTAAATATATTCTGTTTGGAGGCTTGTTGACCGCTATGTGTAGGGGGCGGGGAGAGAGAGAAGATGGTGAGGAAGAGGACAGGATGTTGCTGAGTTGTAACTGTCTGGTATTGAACAGACAAGTGTGACACGGCACACTTTTGACACAGGGGTACACAGTTTGCCTTCAAGATACCCGAGTTCTTGTCAGCTTCATGCCCTTGACCAAGTCGTTCACCTCATCCTCATGTCATCATGGACCAGAGAACTTGGCAACATGTTTCTATCATTGATAATTCTTTCTCTATACTCCTAATTTTAAAAAACTTAAAAAGTAATGGCTTTAGAACTTGATAATCCAAAGTTTGAACTCCAGCCTTTCCATTTGTTTGCTGGATGATCTTGAACAAATTTCTTAACTTCCTTCAACCTCAGTTTCTTATGTAACATAAGGAGATGGTTCCTCTCTTATATTGCTGTTGAAAGGATAGAGAGGAACCATGCACCATGGATATATATAAATATCCAAGATAGTCCCTGATTGATAAGAGGCATTTGGTAAATGGATGTGGGGGTTTCTCTTCCATCGTTATTTTTGTTTTCATAACTTCTTCAGTATTATTCCACTTTTTTCTCACATTTTCTTTCTATACGAGGTTGTAAAATCTCTGAAGAATGGTGTTAGACTTTGGCTTCTCTAGGCAATTGGCTGGTATTGGTGCTTAGTAAATACTTGATAATTGACTGATAGACAAATTATGTGGTCACTAAAAAAGTAGAGTTGAAAGAGTAAATTCCTGTCTACTTCTCTGATGTTAATTTTATCAAATGTGTTATGTACTACATAGAGTTCACTAGAACATCACAAAATGGGAAAACAGATAAAGTTGGACCATCAAAGGGGTAGGCAATCTGCACATTTCAGAAAGTCCTTAATCCTGTATATGTTGCCAGAAAATGGAGATGGGTTACATGTACAAAGAGGGATAAATCATGAGGAAATCCTTGACTCAAGTTGTTTAGTTATCTCTTACTTAAAATTACTTATTTTAACCAAGGTCGTCTTCTCATGGGATTAATACCATCTGAATGGACAGCGTACGGGAATGCTTTTTCACCAGAGATTACCGAAAGTTAGAGTGCATGGAAATCCCATGGAAAGGCTCAGATTGGGGGATTCTGACCCCAGAAATCCTGATTCAGAATTTCAATGTTGCTTCATGTCTGTTGCTATATTGAGGTCCTGCCCAGCTTTGGCCCTGTCCTGCCCATTCAAGGACCACTTCAGTCAATACTGTCATCTGATAATGTGGCCTTCTGAGCCAGCAGGCAGTTATCTATTGGTCCTGCAAGCAAAGCCATGGTTCGTTTGGGAATTTGCTAATTACCATTCCCCATTGACTGATTATCCACACCTACTGTGTATATACTTGGATGCATTGTAAATCAATTTAAATCCCAGGTCCACAACCACTTATCTGAGTGGCTGCACCTGAGATATTTGTATACCTCCCACCCCTGCTGGCTGCACCAGTAAAGGCTGCCACCACTCACCATCACAGCTGAAGCATCCATTTTCCCCTGCAGCCACCACCTGCCAGGAGGCTTCGGAGGCTTTTCCGACTGTTCCCTGGAGGTGAATTAATCCCTTCCTGGGATACAGAATCCTTGATTCAGAGAGATTAGGCATTATGCTCCAGGTCACAGTGCTGGGAAGCAGCAGAGCTGTGGCCCAAACCTAAACCCAACTGTTTCCTGAGTCCCTGCCACTTACTGTCAACTTAAGGAAAGGCCCGTTATATCTTCCCGTTATTCGAACGAGGTCCGTATGAATTGCCATATTTCAAATCTGTTTGAGGGAGAAAAGGTCCAGTTTTGCCTTTCTAAAGGTGAGAATTGAGAATGATTTTTCACATTTATTATTTAGACTCTCTGCGTTCTTTTAGTTCAGAGCTTGGAGGGGAGGGGAAGGGAATCGGGGTGGTGTCACATGGTGGGGCAGAACCATCCTCCAGCAAGAGCTTCCACTCCAGGCTCCAAATGCAGATGTTTGAATACATGAGATAAAATACAACATTATGAAGTCCTCCTTTCCCTGCTAGTTGTTAAAGCAAAGAACTACTCTTTGCCAGCCATATTCTGGAGACCTTAGAAATGGAACAGCATCACCAGCAGTTTTCAGAGGAAGCTGGCTGGTCACTAAGAACGGGACAGCTCAGCAGCAGGGCAACCACAGGAGAACCTTCTGCTGCATTGCAGACTCTGAGGAACTCGAGCGAGGAAAACAACAGCCGGGAGAGTGAGCCAGGGCTCTGCTGGTGATGGACTGAAATGCAGCTGCCTTTCCAGACACGCGGGGAGAGCGTGTGCACAGAAATGATGCAAAGAGAGCATTTGCTCTCTCGCATAAGAGGAGCAGAAAACAGCCCTCCTGCAAAAAAAAAAAAAAAGAAAGAAAGAAAGAAAGAAAAGAAGAGGTTTCAGATGAGAACGTCCTGACAGTTAAGAATAAAATGACAAAAATAAATTTTTGTATTGAGAAAGCTTTGGGACCTGAGCACACACCAAGGGCTGCCCTTGGAGCAAAAGTGCTCACCTCTAGAAGCACTCAGAAGTGGATGCTGGTGGCAGGCACACCTGGGGTCCAGGCTCCTGAAAATACTCACCAGTGGGGTCAGTTCTCAGATTTCACTTTTTTTTTTTTTTTTTTTTTTTTAATCTCCAGCCCCTACTGAAATGCAAATATGATACTTGTGAAGTTTCAAGGTTTGGAGAAAAGAAGATCCAAATCAGAAAAGGATCTTATTCCCTGAGCAGTCCTTGCCATCTCTTGGCCTCAGTTTACTCTTTCTAACATAAGGTGTAGAGACTATCTCAGTGATTCTCACACTCTGTGCCTAGGAATGACCTGAGGTCTCATCAAATGCAGGTTCTGATTCCAGAGGTTGGGAGTGGGGCCTGAGACTCTACGTTTGTAACCAGTAAATCTGGGTTTTCTTGTCTGTTTACATCACCCTCTCCAGATGTTTTAGAAAAAGAAAGTTTCCTTCCTCTAAGGACCTTGGCCACTCCTTCAGGTGGTGGGGAGACAGTTTGGAGGAAGGAAAAGAGAGAGGGCAAAGGGAACAGCCAGAGCTTCTCTTCCAGGAGGTAAATGTTCTGGATCCTTAAGCAGAAGGGAGGCAGAGGAAGTCATAAAAGTTGAATGTAAAGTGAGATATCTTAAGTTTAGTACGAGGCAAATAGGCGTGTGTCTTGGATGTTCTTGTTATTAGAGCTGTTCCATGATAACCCACAGGGCTTGTTTCAAACAGCTAGTGTGATGCTACACAATCCTGCATTGGCACGCATGTACACATAGAGACAGTTACGCATGCAGATGTGCACCTGATATACACATAAGATGTGATGCCATCGCAGACAACAGGCATGTCCTTTCCTTCTTCTTTGTTTCAATCAGAGATGGCCTTTGTAATAGGGAAGATAGTTAAAATACTCAGTCCAAAGAACCGACTGAGACAAGAGAACTGGGAATATATGGTCTTCTGTGACCTTTTTTTGTTATTTCGAGATTCTTTGTTCTTCACTCCCTTTTCTTTGCCATGTCTGCTGTGATGCTAAGCCGTATTAGTGTTAAGTCACTATCAACCTTTGCTTATAGCTGGCTTTCCTGCATCTTCCTTGATGTTAGTGACGAGATGAGCCATTGTTGTCACAGGCCTGAACTGACTGATGAGGAAGGCAGCCTTACATGTCTGTAGAAACCATAAAAAGCAGTCAGACCAGGAATCGTAGATTTCTCTGTCATCTGACATCATAGTTCCTGACTCTGGTTTTCTTTACTGGCTGCCCTATGGAGACCGTGCATTAGATCTTTGATGATTACAGAGCAGGGCAAGAGAAGAAGAGTATTAGCTAAGACCTTGACCTTCTTCCAAGGTTATTTCCAGTTTTATATTCATTGATGTGTACAGCAGTCCTTTTGTAAAAAGTGCCCTCTGGGTAAATATCATATCTCCCCCCTTATTTAACAAAGAGACATTTATATTTCAGTTGTCCTCTTGGAAAACCCATAAATAGGAAAGATGAACAAAGGAAGAAGTAATTTTACTTAAATATAAAAACAACTCCATTAAGAGTTAGGTAGCCAATAATAAAGGAGGTCCATGCTGTAGAGAAATGTCGAGGGGTCAGGGAGAGTACAGGTGTTCGGGCACATCAGTCTGGGATAAATTGTCAGGGACAGAATAGATGGAAACTCATTGAGCTGTGAGGATTTAAACAGAAATACAGAGCAGTAAGCATAGTGCCTGCTGTATTATGTAAAGCTTGCAAACCCTTAGCAGTCTTGGTTAAAGCACAGCAGGATTCCAGTTCCCAGAATGATCATCCTTCCTAAGTTTTCTTTGGGCTCTGGCTTTCTGGTAGCCTTACCCTTGCCACCCTTGCTTCTGATCTTTTATTCTCTTAGAGTTTTAGAGATACCTTGTCATCTCAGGCTGATCTAGCATCCTGCTTCCTTCTGTAATTCAGTTCCCCATAGCTCTGCTTCCCTCCCTCTCCAGTCTAGGAAAATACAGCACTAAAGGAAGAGAAAGTATAGGAATTTCTAGGCACCCCCAGACTCATCTTAACAAAGCCCCATGAGGAGCTGATCTACCCTTGGCTCTCTTCTCTGTGCTATGTATATTGCCCTGGAAACTAGGGCTGCCCGATGGCAGGGTCAACTGACTCCACTATATGTTGCTTGTGTAGAATTTCCTTTTCAGGAGATCACTTTAGGAAAGCCAGAGCCTCCATCGCCATTTCAGAGTGATATCCAACATGTTGCCATTCAAATACTGGAGCCTTCTTGATAACACTGCTCTGAAAATTTTTCAGAAAGAGCGTGGATAAGTATATAGACCTGGATCTTTACTGGGCAAATTGGAAGTACTTGCTAGTCCTCAAAGATTCCTACAACTTTCTACTTTTACCTTCCCCAAAGATCTTATTTTTATTTCAGATGGATTGATTCTATTTAGTGGAAGTCATTGAAGACAGCCTTATGTGTATTTTAGTGAGGGCTGATGTTTGATCTAGAGATTGAAGACTGGTTTGGATTTGTGGTTGTTAAAGTGCAGGGTTTTCTATGTAAAAATTCAGAAATTAACTTTAGAGGCTAGTCACATGAAAATAGTTCCTCTTAGAAATGATTTTTTTAAAACTTATATTTCTTAAAATCTCAGTTCCTCAGTTAATTTTAGTGAACCAGAATAGTCCAGGTAAGTGGTCATATTTTTGCTCCAAAGTTGCCCAATCCCTAGAGTGGCAGATTGTGCTATCTCAATCTCATTGTTGACACTTAGGGCAGGGCAGGAACAACTTCTGATCTATTCATCATTATATCTCCCACACCTTGAATTGTGTCTTCTTATGGTAGCTGAGAAATAAAAGTATGCTAGCCAAATAAATGCTGATTGAATAAATATATCCTATTTTATATATCCTCTTGAAGTACTGATTTTAACAAATTTATTTAAATACAAGTTTCCCTCCCCCACTTATTCTTAAAGTTTAATTCTGTTGGGTCCTGTTTTCTCTCCTTAGTACTTTTGTGTTTCAGTAAGAAATGTTCTGGTTAATATGAGTATGGTGGAAAGAACATTAAACATGGACCCAGGAGAGCTGATCTCCTGGCCTCTTCTGCTAACAAATAACCTTATATTAGATAAAGTGCTTTCATCTCTAGGCCTTATACTGAAAGCTAACAATGGTAGAGAGTTCAGAAAACTTCCCAAATTCTTTCTGGGTAGTAGGTAGAATGTATTTACAACATTGTCTTCTTCTCATGACTCCTACAGCTATTTCTGCCCTGAGCATGATAGCAACTCTGAGGAAAAACTGATTTGCACCGTGGGTGCCTCAGTGGCTCAATTGATTGAACTTCCAGCTCTTGGTTTCCACTCAGGTCATGATCTCAGGGTTGTGATATCAAGCCCCATGTTGGGCTCTGCACTCAGTGTAGAGTTTGCTTGGGATTCTCTCTCTCCCTCTTCTTCTGCCCCTCCCCAGCTTTCCTGCTCTCTCTCCCTCTTTCTCCCTCTCTCTCTTTCTAGAACAACAACAACAACAACAACAACAAAACATTGCACCAGTTGCAAGAAGAAGAGGCAACCATCCCAACAACAAGATCACTATAGTGGGTGTTACACAGGTCGGCATGGCCTGTGCCATCAACATTGTGGGAAAGCCTCTGGCAGATGAACTTGTGTGGTTGGATGTTTTGGAAGATAAACTCAGAGGAGAAATAATGGATCTGCAACATGGGAGCTTATTTCTTCAGACACCTAAAATTGCAGCAGATAAGGATTACTCTGTAATGCCAATTCTGAGATTGTGGTGGTAACCGCAAGAGTCGGCCTCCAGGAGGGGGAGAGCCCTCTCAATCTGGTGCAGAGGAATGTTAGTATCTTCAAATACATTATTCCTCAGGTAGTCAAGTACAGTCCTGATTGTATTATAATTGTGGTTTCCAACCCAGTGGATATTCTCACATATGTTACCTGGAAACTAAATGGATTACCCAAGCACCATGTGATGGGAAGTGAGTGTAATCTAGATGCTGCTAGATTTTGCTATTTTATGGCTGAAACCTTAGCATTCATCCCAGCAGCTACCGTGGATGGATTTTGGGAGAATATGGCAACTCAAATGTGGCTGTGTGGAGTGGAGTGAATATGGCAGCTGTTTGTCTCCAGGAACTGAATCCAGAAATGGGAACAAACAATGACAGTGAAAATTGGAGGGGAAAGCACAAGAGGTAGTCAAAAGTGCCTATGAAGTCATCAAGCTAAAAGGATATATCAGCTGGGCTGTTGGATTAAGTGTGGTTGATCTCATCTAATCCATGTTGAAAGTCTATCCAACACTCATCCAGTGTGAACGATGGTTTAGGGAACATATGGCATGGAGAAGTAAGTCTTTCTGAGCCTTCCATGTATCCTGAACTCGTGGGAATTAATCATTGTGATCAGCCAGAAGCTGAATGATGATGAGGACGCTCGCTCAAGAAAAGTGCACATACCTTTTAGGACATTCAGAAAGACCTAAAAGACCTGTGACTTCTGGCTTCTAGGCTGTAGAAATACAAAAACTATATATTTTATAAATACAAAAAATAAAAATAGAACTGTGAGCCTTTAGTTTTCATCCACGTTCATGGATCACCATTTGCTTCCTCTTCCTAAATATGCAAATGTGGGCTCATGGACTCAATGGCCATGTTTGGTTAAATGCTTGCAATGTGAGCACTTGAACAAATAAAATTTACTATCCTACTGTGTTTCTTAAAAAAAAATAATACGTTTACCTCAGTAAACTCTCTGCTTAAGTCTATGAAATAACTAAATTTTAAAAATGTGAAGAAAAAGTGTGTTTCTTAACTGGTTTGTAATCACAACTTCAGTTATTTTGGATGTTCTGGTAGAGAGAGGAAAATATCGAAGGGAAGTATTAATATTCATTTATTTACCCTCTGCTCGTTACACACCATGTGATCTGGCATCCGTCATTTCCTTATTTTGGGCTTCAGTTTCTTCGCCTGCAAATTAAAAGACTCAACTAAGTCAATTCTCAACTCTTTTTTCCAGCTGTGCTGTTCTGTTTCTTGATTCTTTCAAAGCTACCGTGACTCGCCAATGGTATTCTTATTTTCATCCAATTATTCATTTATTCAGCAAGCCTGAATGAATGCCAGTTATGTACAAGGATGATGCTAAGTTCTAGGAAGTAGTTATGAGCAAATGACGTGCATCCCACCCACAAAGGTTATCATTTCCTTATTTTCCCTTTTGTGAATTTACCCTGAGAACATCTAATACCCATTAAGAGATGTACAGAGGAATATAAATAAGAACAAAAGACACATCTCATGTATCAGAGAAATATTCTGAATAAGAGGGCACGATCCAGCAGATGAGAAGTAGTGGTCAGCACAGAGCTCAATTTTTAAGTCAGGTTTTTAAATTGCTTTTTTTTTTTTTTCTTCTTTCATTTTAGAGGTTTTTTGTTTTGTTTTGTTTTGCTTTGGCATTTTTTTGGCTTTTTTGGTGGTATTTTTGATATATCCTTCTTTTAAAATTTTTACTTTTTAAATCATTAATAATTTATACTGGTAAATGGTGTTGCATGAAACTAAAGGAATTTAAGTCCCAATTGGTACTCAGTTATAGTAATTTGATAAATCTTTCTGTTTCTCACTGATTTTTGGTATTGCCTTAATTCCATGGAAGATTTTAGAGTAAGAAATGATCAACTGATGGAATATTTATCCTTCTACAAGATCTACAGATTAATTTGATAATATAATCATTTAAATTTTATGCTGTATTTTCATATATTTTAAGATGAGTTTTTAAAATTCTTTCAACATATATAATTTCAGGTGACTTATGTAGCTACTAACTAGTAAGAAAAATACTCTTGGCATTTTGTTGGACTTGGTATATTTTAAATAGGGAGACTTGATAACTTCATGATATTTAATTTTCTCTTAGGAATAGGATACATTTGGTCATTTATTCACATTCTTCTATAACTTCCAATTGTAATTTGTACTTTTCCTTATTGAGGTCATGCTTTATTCTCATTAGGTTTATTCATGAATATTCTCTTTTTCTACTGCAAAGAGGTAGCAGAAAGCAAAAATATGCTTTAAACAGCTTGTCAGGAAACAGTTTCATAAATATTTCAATTCTTTACTGAAGGAACATTTTAATAATATTTGGCCAACTTATTTAGTCCAAAATCATCCATTTACTATCTTGGCAGTTCTTACCTATTGAATTGATCATTTTCTGAGTTATGAGTATCCTGGATAAGAATACAAATCACTTGACATTTGAGCATACATTAGTAAATAACACTGTAGAAATTGGACCCATTTCAATTGTCTCTGCCCTCTCGTACTGGAAAGCAATTACTTTGACTATGCCTCAACTGATATTAATTAAAAGCCTTAATTAATGCGAGGAGAATAAGTGCAAAGGTGTTTTAAATAGCTAGATAGTAATGATAGCTCCTAGTCATGGGACATTTACTACATACTGGCTGGGCAGTTCACATACATTAAGTAGCAATATACTAATAAAATAAATGTTAAGGCCTCATTTCACAGATGACCATTCTACTCAGACCATCCAGCCCAAACCTGCTCTTCTCTGTCTCCAAAGCCTCTGGTTGTGTCCACTTTAAATAGAAAGTGTCCCTGTAAATAGAAACTAAATACCAGAAGAGAAAAGTCTGAAGCACCTGCCAGGACATGAAAAATATCTCTAGAGTGCGGTCCCAGCACAAAGAAGCTCCTTCTTTCAGTTCTTTCTAGATAAGAGGCTCAAAGACAACTAATAACTGTTGCATCTCATTTCTACAAATTTTTAAAAATAATTTATAAAAACAAATTAACAGAAAATGAAAACCTTCACCTTCCCACAACCCTCACCATAGATATTCTCCCTCATTTTTTTTCTCTCTCTTTTCTCTCTCTCTCTCTCTCTCTCTCTCACACACACACACACACACACACGCACACTGAATATCAGCTTGATAAAGGGTAATGTTAGTTAGCTTTCCGAGGTCAGAAAAATAAAATATTTTTTACTTGTATTATTCTATCAAATTCAAAATAATGTTTAGCTCCTAGCTTTCTAAACATTTTTTTTTTAAGATTTTTATTTATTTATTTGTCAGAAAGAGAGAGCACGAGAGTGAGCACAAGCAGATAGAGTGGCAGGCAGAGGCAGAGGGAGAAGCAGGCTCCCTGCTGAGCAAGGAGCCCGATGTGGGACTCGATCCCAGGACGCTGGGATCATGACCTGAGCCGAAGGCAGCGGCTTAACCCACTGAGCCACCCAGGTGTCCTAGCTTTCTGAAGCCAGTAGAATGCATTGGTTTATTAAAGGTATCTCTGCAAAATAGCATTATTTTTTTTTCCAGAAACTAATAAGAATCCAGAGCCTTTTAAAAAGAGTATGAGTGCAGTGGTGCCTGGGTGGCTCAGTCTCTTGAGTGTCCAACTCTTGGTTCAGCTCATGTCATGATCTCCGGGTCTCAGGATCGAGCCCCACATCCTTCCAGCTCTGCCCTCAGCAGAAGTTTCCTTGAGATTCCCTCTCCCTCTGCCCCTTCCCCACTCATGTGCTCCTTCCCCCTCTCAAATAAATAGATAAATCTTTAAAAAAATGGGTATGAATATAATTCACATAAGTATTTATTAAGGCATACTAACGGGTGCCTAGTTTAAGAAAAATAGTTACTGTCACCCACTTGAATAGATGCTTATGTATTGCATTCTTATAAAAAAGTGAAAGTGCATTTGTGTATTTATTTACCAGTGTAAAATAAAGATATTGGCTTTGGTTATACATATTTCCCTTCAGCTTTCTCTATTCAGCTCATATTTCGAAAAAACCTTCTAGAAATCACATGCTTCTCTCATGGAACTGATTGTAGGGTTTGGTAACTGCCTGTGTTTCTGATGTTGGAGACACATATGTCTGATGTCCTACCAGCATTCCTAGAGTCCAGCAGATATCCTGACTGACAGTAGATGAACTATATGCTTTATTATATGATAAATTAGTTATTCAGCTGATAGGGCTACTTGATTTACTGATATATTTTAATTTGTCCAGTAATACTTGTTCAGGATAGTAATGATTCCAAAGTTAGTAAATTCAACTGCTAGAGTGGCTGAGTTGTTAAAGAGATGGCAGGGAGCAAAATAAGCTGGTCAGCTAATATATTCTTTGCATAGAGGAGAAGGTCTTTTAAGTTTTTTGCTACATGAAACATTAATAAGTCTCCTGATGGAAGACAGGATTTGCTTGGGGTGTGGTTTTGTCCTTTGGCAACAGCAAAGTGAACCAATAAAACAACCCAAAATATGTGAGCCCCATTTCAGAAGAAAAATATGTGTTTGAAATTCTGAATATACAAATGTGTAAGTATGCACCTGTTAAATATATATATACATATACATATATATATATACACATATACATATACATGTGCATACACACATATACAGATACTAGTTTTGTCTTTAAGAAGGGTACTATTTTGAATCAGCTAACTGCCTTGCTAGCTGGAATTACTGGGCTAAGAATACCAACTTCAAATCAGATTGCATTTTTACTTCATGCTCTATTTTCTCTTTCCCTAAACCTCAAGATATCAAAGCAGAAAAATGTAAGAATCTTCCTTTTGACACTTTACCTCTCTCTCCTAAGAAAGACACATAGTTTATGAACCAGTGCTTAAATGTATTAATTTAAAATTATTAAGCAATGATTAGAACAAAATATGAATTCAGGTATATAGACTCAATCAAACGAATCAGCAATACGTTAACTTCCTGTGCGCAGGTCTGTGTTTTGAGAGCTATAAATATTTCTATGGTGCTGGAAGTGTAGCTAAGCCCACTAACTTGTTTATCTTTCTGCCACATTAGAATTTATTTATATCGAGTGATTTATAAAAGTTTTCCTAAAATGCCAAAGCCATACTGTTTTCTATAAATAAATGTTAAAGATTATGGCAGAGATTAATATTTTCAACCTCAATAGTCTTTCTTCCATCTTTCTTATTAACAGAAACCTACGAGGGAAGAAGCAATAATGGGCCCAGTACAAATGTATATTGGTATGATATTTGATGTATGTATGTATGTGTGCGTATATAAACTTCCCAGCCCCCCTTGCAGGTGGAATGATGATAGAGCTGTGGTGTTTGTCTTTGAAATGCAACACATGCGACCTCTACTTTGAGATGTAAACAGAAGTTATTAGGCAGGGCTTCCAGGAAGGAAAAGTAGAATTAGTTGGCACATGTCCCTTTTCCTTGGCTAGTCTCCCCTTCTTTCTGCCTAGGACACACATCGGCTAAGCTCTCCATTATTACAGCACCAGAGAGGGAACAGCAATAGTGCTCTTAACACAGACTGGAAGGAAAAACCAGGGAGTCACAAAGACTTTGATGACCCTCAGTCAATACTAACCATATCTTGCTACCAGATTTTGCATTTTCACGAGGCAAGAGAGGAATAAAAGGAACTTTCTTCTACTTGCCAGGATTTCTGTTACCCAGGATGAGCACAACTAATGGATAAAATATATCTCTAGATAAAAATATCTTCAGAAATCTGGAAAGAAAACATTGATGTCTGGAAACCAGCAATGAATAAACCAGTATATTTTAGGCTTATAGCCACTTTTTTATTTTTTTTAAAGCAGAAGCACTTTTTTTTTTTTTTTATCATTAAAAAATGTCAATTAGCCTTTTTGGAAAGTAAGTCTTTCAAATTTTATCTAGTTTTCCTTTGGTCCTGGATTGACTTATGGCTGAAAAACTGAATTAACTTCAAGACCCTGGTTCTGACTCTTTTCAATATGGGTAAGATGTTAAAACTTATGATAAAACCAAACATTCCTGGAGGCAGTGAGTGTAAGACTGAGTATGTCTATGGTATCCACGGAGGATGCTGTGGTGTAGCTGGTTATCTTTGCCTCTCTCCCTCTGCCTACTTCTTCGGAGTTTGCCTGCATCGCGCTGTCTTTCCCCTTCCATGCTACCTTGTCATCACTTACCCTCATGGCTTTGCCCTCATTGATCTGTGAGCTCACTGAGGGCAGGTGCACTGTTTTATTGATTTATATGTTGTGAATGCCAGTCATAGTCCATATATAGTCCATAGATCATGCTCAGGAAATGAATGTTGGATGAAAAAATTGCATAAATTAGGATCATCACCAGGACCGGTTGGCCTTTTCTTGGAGGGACTGATCCCCTTCCAGCCTTAGGGAAAGACAAAAATCTGTGCTTTGCTTTGGGGGACTTTCCCCGAAAAGATGAGCTCCCAGGTGTGGACAGAAAGGACAGCGTGGATTCACTGTACTCTCCTTGAGTCTTGGGTCTGATTCCTGATCGCCATAGAGATATTGAACCGGAAGGAACACTGCTGTGAGCAGCAGCAGGGTACAATTTGCCATGTCTTTTCCAGACCTTTTCTGAGAAAATGCTGGTGACCATAGAGACTTGTTCAGAAGGCAGTGTGACACGATGGGAAGAATACTGGGAGGGCAGTCACAGGGACAATGACTTGTATCTAAAATGTATTATTTAACTGTTAACTTTTCTGGGTCTCTGTTTTGCCTCTCCAAGACGGGGGTTATGTCTCCCACATGAGGCTGATGTAAGGACTAAAAGAAGCCATATATTGAAAGTGCATTCCAAGGGCACCTGGGTGGCTCAGTGGGTTAAGCCTCTGCCTTCGGTTCAGGTCATGATCTCAGGGTCCTGGGATCAAGTCCCGCGTTGGGCTCTCTGCTTAGCGGGGAGCCTGCTTCCCCCCCTCTCTCTGCCTGCCTCTCTGCCTACTTGTGATCTCTCTCTCTCTGTCAAATAAAGTCTTTAAAAAAGTATTTAAAAAAAAGTACATTCCACTTAATAAAAGGGAATGCTTTATAGCCATAGCAGTGTTATGGAACAGTGTCAGCATTTTGGAGGGTGTTTCTAGAATGTATTATGGGGAAAGCTTACACTTTAAGCTAACATACTTCTGGAACTTGACTTTGTTTATAATATAAATTGTAGTATAAATCAAGGGACTTCCCATTCTCTACAGATATCTCTACTGCTCAAACCAGTAGCTGCTTCTCCCAGTAGACCCCTCCCCCCCAATTCCCAGGACCATGCACCCCAAGGAAATAGGGAAAGAAACCAGGTGCTATTGTTTTTTACTAACCTATTCCTTGCCAATCCCCCTTTCTCTTGCTTTTTGTGCTATTTTAAGACAGAATCAAATTATTTCAGCAAGAATAGGCTTCCTCCCTGACATTTCAAAAAGATTGATGTTCATATTAATTATGGACCATCTCTGTCTCTCTCCACCAGCAGTTCTTTTATTTTTTTTTTTTTCTTGCCACAAACATCTTTATTCTTTTTAAAGTCATCTCGTCATCAAGTTTCCAGGTTCTAGAAGGTTTCTGGAGATTGAGAGCAAATTTTGGAAATGGTAATAACTATTTACAGTTTTCTATGACTTTTTCAATTCAGGTATAATGGCAGTGCCATTTCATTTCCCTGTTGTCATACAACCTGCTACTTATATCTGCAAAGGTTAGACAAAGATGTTTGTCAGCGTCTTTTTATTTGTCTCTCTACCTGGTAGGAAATAAATATAACTTTATAAGTTCCTTATAGTAAAATGGGAATCCAGGACCTCTGCTGCCTCATCCTGTCCTCTCCCTTCCTCTTCTCCCCTGGGCTCAAGGCCTCACCATTTGTCCTTGCAACATTTGCTGCATTCTTCCTGGTATCCATCTCCTGGTACAGGTTTCTGTCTGCTTGTGATAATCTCGGTTCATCATTCCTTTTGCTTTCTTCACCACTATTTGTCCTACCATATTTGACTACTCCTCTTCATTCCCACTCAAGCTATGATGAGTCATTTCCATGTCCACTCTGATGGCCATTCCAAACCTTGACCTTATTGATTCCAATTGCACTGTATGTTCACCCTACTGCAATTATGCCCTTCCAGAACTTGGTACCCACAGGTACCAATGATCCAACTCCCGAGATTTTATGTCTCAACCTGCTACTCTCTATCTAGAATCTCCTGTCTTTCCTAGTGCCTCATCAATGATTCTCACAGAATAACTGAATTCAAGACCTTATCAAGAACTATGGTCTGCAAACTCCCATACATGTTCTTTATCTCTAAGCTTTCCCATTTTTTTTTTCTGTATCCAGCTTATGCACCAGGGCCTTTTACATCAATTACTTTGCCAATAACCTTGGCTTTCATCCTTATCCTCTGGCACACTCACCTGAAAAATCACTAAAATGAAACAATGGTCCAACTTCTTTGTACATTAGCTTATGTCCCTGAAAAGTACTGGGCCAAATACATAGATGTCCTTTCTTCAGGGTTAAGCTAACATCTTCACCTTGATGTGGGTTTCATCTCCCTGTTGTCTTTCTCTTTTCCACCCCCTGCCCACCTTCCTTCAAAAATTACCATGTGGATTATTCCCTTCCTCTTCGTAATTTTAGTTGCTTCCTTCCTTTTTTTTTCTATTACATTATTTATTTTAATTCCAGGATAGTTCACATAAAGCATTATATTAGTTTCATATGTACAATATAGGGATCCAACAATTCTATACATTACAATATATTGAAATGCACTCGTATCTCAGCTTTAAAAAAATATCTATTCTTATTTCTCTCAACTGCAGCCTTTTCCCCCTCTTCATAGTTAAGTTTATAAAAAAAAAAATTCTTCAAAATTAGTGACCTGTTCTCTTCCTATTGACTCTTGAAACAACTGGAATTCATTTTCTGCCCCATTAATGACACTGGAACTCTTAAATCCACCAGAGACTTCCTTCTTGCTCAAACTCATGGACACTTTTGACTGCTAGAATTTTTTGAGTATTTTGCATCATAAGATAAGGTGGGGCAGCTTCTCCAACTTGAAATACACAGAATCATGGAGAATATCCCTAACTTTCTCTCCTTGCTCAGGCTCTACATTTAGAGTCAAGTTTGATCCAATCGCTCTCAAACCCGTACCGCCCATTTCTTCCCAGTCTACCTGCTGGGGCTTCATTCAGCATGTGCATATCAGTTTCCTTGCAGGTTTCTTCACTGCTCCTTGAGTCATCTACAGCCCCATTGATCCATACAATTGGTCACAGACACGACAGACAGCTAGGGAATGCCGAGTGCATCCTGTCCTCCCCTGATAAAAGCAAGCAAACAAAACACTTTACTCTCTTCTCACGGCCCTCAGAATAAAATCTCATGTCTAAATATAAATGAAAAGATGAAATCCAGCTTACTCCTCACCTCTCTTCTCCAACCCCCCCACTTCATTCTTGGGCTATGTGTGCAGTCATCCTAAAGGTCACCTGGTTTCCACAATATGCTCCAGTTTTCTCTCTCCCCAGAGCCTTCCTACAGGTGTTCGTTCTTTCTGCCTGGAACCTCTCTTCTCCACTTCATCATCTCTGCAGTCCCATATCTCAAGAACCACTGCTCATTTCTTCAACTGGTTAATTTCTCCTTAGTCTCTAGGTCTCCCTTTCTTTTTCATTGGAGGTTTTGCATGTCTCTCTGATGTTTAAATTGTTCTAAAATTCATTTTCAAATTGATGCTTGAATATGGAAATGCAGTTAATTTTAACTTTTTTGTCTTTTATCCTTTGACATTGCTAAATTTATTTATGAGAATGAAAGATTTCTGTATATATATATATATATATTTTTAGATTTTATTTATTTGACAGACAAAGATCACAAGTAGGCAGAGAGGCAGGCAGAGAGAGAGGAAGGGAAGCAGGCTCCCTGCTGAGCAGAGAGCCCGATGCGGGGCTCCATCCCAGGACCCTGAGATCACGACCCGAGCTGAAGGCAGAGGCTTTAACCCACTGAGCCACCCAGGCGCCCCTCTGTATATTTTTTGAGATAGTTTCTTACATATTTAGTATTATGTTTTCCTTAAGTATTTGCTAGAGTTTAATTAGGATAACATCAGGGCCTGGATTTTTCTTTATGAGAAAGTTACTACAAATTTAAACTTTTTAATAAATCTAGTGCTACTTATATTTTCTATTGCTTCTTTAAAGTCGTTTACTAATTAGATTATTTTAAGGTATAAAATTTATTAGCATAAACGTATTCATAATAGTCTCTTACTATCTTTTTAAGGTCTTTTTGTAATTATAGCTACAATTCTATTTTTATCCCTCTTTCTTTCCTGTCATTGATAACTTGTATTTTTTTTCACTTTTATTAATCCTGATCTGTCTTGTTGACATTTACCTAAATATTTTATATCTTGTTATTCTTTGTTTTCTAGTTCATTAATTACCACTTCTTTTAATTCCTCCCTTCCTCCTTTAGACTTAAATTGTTCTTTCTCTAGCTTCTTAAAATGAAAAATTAAATATTTTATTTACAAGTCCTTTCTCTTTTCTAATACAAACATTTAAATTATAAATTTCCCTCTGAACTTTATTAGCTGCATGTTATAAACTTTGCTATGTTTGTTTTTATGTTTTCCTGTTTAAATTACTATTTTCATCATGGTTCCTTAGATGTATGTTCAATTTCTAAATATGTGGACTTTTTTGTATGTCTTATTTATACTGGCTTCTCATTTAATACTGTTATAGTCACAAAATGTGCTTTATAAGGTTTTTTTTTTTTGTTGTTGTTGTTTTAAGAGAGAGAGAGAGCAAAAATGGTGGAGGTGGCAGGGTGGGGGGTTGCGCAGGAGAGAAAGAATCTTAATTAGGCTTCACCACCAGCATGGAGACTGACATGGGGCTCTATCTCATAACCCTGAGATCATGACCTGAGCTGAAGTCAAGAGTCAGACACTTAACTGACTGAACCACTCAGGTGCCCTGCTTTTAAGATTTTAATTTTTGAAATATATTTGTAATTTATGGTTTCCCGTATGGACTTAGTATATGCACTTAAAAAAGAAATATATTTTATGGTTATTTTGTACACTGTGCGATAAATACATTGGGTCAAGTCAGGCTCTACTTTTTATATCTTCTGTGTTCACTTAATTTTTTCCTACCTTTTATTAATTACTCAGACCCACTTGATATCCAATGCATTCTTAATGGCCTTTCATTGGGATAGGTCATCCTATTTGGTTTTTGGGTGTTGGCTCCTGTCATTGCTGATGCAATTTGTGAGAACTGGTTTCCGGGATGTGCTAGAACAGGCTGCTGCTGTCTGTTCTCTGTTGCGGCTTCTTCTTAGGTGATCAACACTTTCTTTCTGTTACTGTCTTCTTGCTATGAATCTTTCAGTCTGTTGTGTTTTTTTGTTTGTTTGTTCGTTTGTTTGTTTTTGTTTTTGTTTTTAATTTCTTTTCAGTGTTCCAGATTTCACTGTTTAGGCACCACACTTCAGTGCTCCATGCAGTAAGTGCCCTCCATAATACCCACCACCAGGCTCACCCAGTGTGCCACCTCCCCACCCCTTCAAAACCCTCAGATTGTTTTTCAGAGTCCAGTCTGTTGGTTCTTTTGACCTGTCTCAGGCTTCCAGGCTGTTGTGTAAGAACTTCTATACCTTTGTGACTCCATGTTTAGTCAAAGGGTCCTATTTTGGAGCTGCCATTTCTTCAAATTCATTAACATTTTTTCTACTCTTACAAGATAAGGATGTGGGGTATAAAATTCTCATGACCAGCTGTTTTTTCTGAATTAAGTTAAAAGCCTACGTTTAAGGTAAAAAGAAAAAAGAAAGAAAGAAATACTAACTCCTTTCTGAGTTCTTTTTCTTCCCTCTTGGGCAATGGAATCTTAGGCTCAAAAAACCAGATCAATGGAGAATTTGAATAATCACAATTAAATCACAATAAAAATATAAAGGAGGGTTTATTTAAATAGTAAGTACATAAAAAAAGTCATCCAATTATGAAGAAAACAGAACTGTGTCGTGTATTTTGGCAATTGCTCTAGTAAAGAAAAATAGACTCTTTGACCCTGAAGCCTGAAATCTGTGAGTGGCAAGGGTTTAAAACAATCTTGTATATCCTTCTCTAGGAATCAATCACTACTGAATATGCAGTCTATGATATTGAAAAATTATAATACTTTAAATTATCTTACTCAGTTTTCAGTTTTATTATTCTCCTATAGATAATATTTGGATATCTTAACAATAGTTATGAAGCAGGATTCAAATGTTATAAATGCATGAATGTGGAAATAATTTTAGGGCTGACAATAGCTAGTAAGTGGAACTAGTGTGGGAGAAGAAGTAAAGGACTTTCCCTTCCTTGTTCTAGACAGTGGTAAGGTATTAGATGCAATCTAATAGCTAATGATAAAATGGATGAAGAAATGGGAGTTTAAGAATTTAAGAATTTTATTTATTTTATTTAAGAATTTTATTTATTTTATTTTTTCCTAAAAATTTATTTATTTGAAAGAGAGAGAGCACACATGCAGAGGGGTAGAGGGAGAAGGAGAGAGAGAAAAAATCTTCAAGCATACTCCCACTGTGTGAAACCCAACTCAGGGCTGGATCCCAGGACCCTGAGATCATGATCTGAGCTGCAACCAAGAGTCAGACACTTAACCTACTGCACCACCCAGGTGTCCCCCAAGGGTTTTATTTTTTATTCTTATTTTTTAAAAGATTTTATTTACTTATTTGAAAGAGATCACAAGTAGACAGAGAGGAGGAAGCAGGCTCCCCACTGAGCAGAGAGGGGATCATGACCAGAGCTGAAGGCAGAGGCTTTAACTCACTGAGCCACCCAGGTGCTCCAAGGATTTTATTTTTAACTGTGAAGTAATAACTAGAATATTTAGACTAGTAACACAATAAGAAGAGTAGATAGAGGAGGAATAATATTAAGTAAACTAATGTTTTCCTGTTTTACATAGAGAGCCACTATTTAAACAATACTTCTAGCTTAAGAAATAGAGCTGTGAGTATCCTCTTTGGAATTGTGAGAGCTATCAACTTTATCAAAATAAAGACAGTTGTAAGGGAAATTAAATGGGGAGTGGGAGTGTAAAGAATTGGGGTGAAATATTTTAAATGTCCTCTCATCCTCTTTTTGGATTGATTTTTAATGTGTGAACATATTGATTTTATTATATTAAAGTAAAAAAAAATTCCAAATGCTTCTATAATATATAATTCCTAATCTCATTTTGCCATTTTTTAATCTTATCACAATATTTTATAGATAAATTTTCTTTAAAAATAATTTTGAGCATCTGCAAGTTTATCTCTGCAAAAATATAATCCCTACCAGATGTTTTCCTCTGGCTCTGGGCCCAGAGATATTAATGGAATTATAATGGAGAAGGTCTTGAGCAAATGTATTTGTCAATCTGACTGTGCTCTTGATCTTAAATTGTCTAAAGCGGATGATAGGGTGGCATTAAGTAAAACTGCTGTGGGGCCTCAGCAATTTGTCTGAACATCTGGTTGATTCTGTTCTCTTCTCTCTGCTTCAAAAGCCAAGTTTGTTCTTATACCATATTATATAACCGAAGATTAAGATTGGTTTTGCAGGGGATTTTAAAACTCTATTTCCATATATATTTGAATATGAACTATCCCTTGGGTTCTTATGATCTCACACTTTCCTTGTTCCTCTCTACTTGTACCTCCTTTTTAATCTTTTTCCCGCCTTGGCAGGATCAAAGAAAAGTAGTAATTAATTGCTGAAAATATATTCAAATGCCATCAAAGAAGACAAACAAGGATCATACTATCATTTTCAGCATTGTTTTTGAGCCAGATTTAATTCTACATTCTTTTAATCTACTCTCTACAGTTTTGTATAGTCAGTTGTTATAGTGATATACTAAGACAAGACACTGATAGTTAGGTGCCTCCAGGCTCCCCACAAACTCTTTAATGCCTCTTGGAGATGGCTGTCTGAGTTCTCATGGCATTAGGTCCCATACTTCAATCTTGGATAGCAGAAAACTCATTTTATCATTCTTGTTTAAAGGTAATAGAAGGGAATAGCAGAAAGAATTTGACAGTGCATTTTTTATACTTTTCTCCTTATCATTCTATTCTCTCCCAATAGATCATAAGCTTTTTAAAAACAGGAATGGATTTTGACTCTTATTTATAATTCTTTAGTTGCCTTGGTCATACTATAATTTCTAGAAACATTGAAGATGAATTCATTTATTATAACTAAAGTTACCACTGATTTCTAGATTGGTTTGATTAGTATGTAGTATAAAAGCACACAATTTTTCTTGTCTTAAGAAATAGTGGTCTTCTAGCTTTCCCTTAGGATACAGAATGTTGGAAAGATTATTTTTCCCACCACAATAAGGAAAACCCAGGTCATATTAAAAATCATAATTTTATCAAATTCAAAGAGATGAGGTTGCAAAGTAAGCATCTAGCCTTAAACCTAAGGAAAGGCAGGTATCTTCAAGGGGGAGATGGAACAGGAAATGACTAACCTTTACAAAACAGGGAAGGAAGACTGGTCCTCCATTTAAGTGGAAAAGAAAAATTCAGCTAACATGTTTAATGAATTGTTAGTCTCAGTGTAGGATAATGTAAGACTCCTGGGTTCTGGACACAAAGGGAGTTTTCAACCTTTCATAGGTTCTTCTTCCTGGATTTTCACCAAGAAATCATAGAAAATACTAATCACAGGACAGGGATCATAGAAAGCATACCTTGCAGTGCAGGTCTAAAGACTCAAACACTTATAACTAATGGCCAAACAGAATAAGTGGTATTCATATGTGAGGCATAAATGCTGTTTACCTCAATGTATATTGTCCTAAACATTATATCTGGCTTTCCAACAAAAAGTGTCCATCACACACAAAAAAAGTCAGGGAAGAAAGAAACACAAACCAACACACTATTAAGAGGCAAAATAGTCAACAGTACCAGACTCTGATAAGAACCAGATATTAGAGCTATGAAACAGGGAATTAAAAAATTACTATAATTAATATGTTAACAAAAATCTTGTAGAGGGGTATCTGAGTGGTTCAGATGGTTAAGCATCTGCCTTCAGCTCAAGTCGTGATCACCAGGTCCTGGATCAAGTCCCACATGGGCTCCCTGCTCCGGGGGAGTCTGCTTCTCCCTCTTCCTCTGTCCCTCCCCCTGCTTGTGCTCTCTCTGTCTCTCTGTCTTTCAAGTGAATAAATAAAATCTTTAAAAAAAAACTTTTGTGGAAAACTTGCATGGATACATGGGGGAATTTCAGCAGAGAGATGAAAACTATAAAGGAGGCTAGAATTAAAATACAGTAACAGAAATGAAGCATTCTTTTGACTAATTCACTAGAAGATGCAACAATCCTAAGGAATGTAAAAATCAATGAACTGGTCAATATAAATCTACTGAAATATAATGATAAAAGATAATAGAAAAATAAAAACAAGACAAAGCATTTAAGCACTGTAGGATAGCATCCAAATGTCTAAGTATCATATGTGTAATTTGAATCCTAGAATGCAAAAGGAGAGGTAATGAAACATATGAATTATTTAAAGACATAATGATTGATAACTTTCCAAAAATAACATAAAACATAAACCACAGATCTAGAAAACTCAGAGAATACCAAGTGGGATAAAAACACATGCACACACATTCACTTGATCTTAGCCAAAAGGCCGAGAAGCGATGCACACACATTCACATACATCATATTCAAACTGCTAAAAATCAAAGAAAAGAGGTACAACAACAACAAAACAAAACAAAAAAATCCAAAAACCAAACCACTCCTCCCAAAAAGTCCACCCAAAACAAACACAGAAGATCAATGTTAGAAATAAGACAGACTCTTCATTAGAAACTATGCAAGCTAGGGTGTCTGGGTGGCTCAGTTGGTTAAGTGTCTGCCTTCAGCTCAGGTCATGATCCTGGAATTTCAGGATGGAGTCCAGCATCAGGCCCCCTGCTCAGCAAGGAGACTATCACCCTCCGACCCTACCCCCTCATGCTTCCTTTCTCTCACACACTCTCTCTCAAATAAATGATTAAAATCTTTAATAAAACTAAGCTAGAAGATAAGAAAGGAGTATCTTCAAAGTACTGAGAATCAGAAGGCTAACACAGATTTCCACATCCAGTGAAAATATCTTTACAGATAAGACCTAAAAAGAGATAATTCTTGATCAATAGAACTACACTAAAAGACATATTAAAAGAAATTATTTAGACAGATGAATATTACAATACACAGGAACCTGGATCTACAAAGAAGTTACAAAGTTCTCCAGAAATAATTAATATGAAAGTAAATATAACTTTTTTCTTATTTGTACTTGCTTTGAACAGTAATTATCTGCAAAATAAAAATAAAAGCAATGTATTTTGGGTTTGTAGAATATTCAGAAGCAAAATATAGGATAAAAACAGCACAAAAGGCAAGATGGAATCACTGGATTGTAAGGTTCTTATAATTATGTAGAATGATATGATATTATTTGAAGTTACTATAATTTATTGATGATATATTGTAAACTCAAGGGTAACAACTAAAACATTTAAAAAATGTATGAAATGAAACCAATAGTAGAGATTAAATAGATTGATAAAAAAATCCACAGACATAATTGTCTATACTGAAAAATCCCAAAGAATTCTCAAAAATCTACTAGAACTAATAAATGGAAAGTTTCAGGACAGAACGTCAATCTATCGATCATTCTATATAATATTAATAAGCAATGAGAAATTGAATTTTAAAAATATCATTTATAGTAGCACCAATAAACATGAAATACTAGGGTACATACCTAACAAAATATGTGTAGGGGCTATATGTTGATAACTACAAAACCTTAGAAAAAAGAAAAGAATACCTAAACAGATGGTGAGCTAGCTATATCATGTTTATTTATGGGAAGGCTCATTACTGTTCAAATATATCAGTTTTCCTCAAACTTATCTGTAGGTTCAACACAATCAAAATCCCAGCAAGATTTTGTTTGTTGTTGAAACTGACAACCTGATTCTATAGTTATCTGGTAACTTATAATTATAAATATAATACAAAATGTAAAGAGTTACAGTGTTTTGAAGGGGAACAAATTTAGAAGTTTCACTCTGTCTGATTCTGAAACTTGATATAAAGCTGCAATAATTCAAAACAGTGGCAAATACAGAGTCCAGAAACAGAGAATGGGTGGAATTTTCAACAAATGGTACTAAGTAATTACTAGGTAATTATATATTGATATGCAAAGAAGAGGAAAAAACACAAAACATTTACCCATACCCATGTACCAAATGCAAAAGTTAATTCAAGATTGATCATATATTCAAATGGAAAAGTATAAAGCTTCAAGCAGAAAATAGGAGAAAAACATTGTGCCTTGGGTTAGGCAGAGCTTTCTTAGATACAATGCCAAGAACATGATACATGAAAGGGTAAAAATGAAAAATTTGGCTTCTTCATCATTAAACACTTCTATTCTTCAAAATATTTTCAAAAAAAGAATGAAAAGTGAAAGAACAAGAGAAAACATTTATAAATCTTGTATCTGCCAAAGGACTTATATCCAGATATAGTAGGCAGAATTCTAAGATGTTCTCCAGGGTTTTTGCCCCTTGATGCATAAGCACTATATAATCCTTCCCTTTGACTATGGGCATAGCCTTTTAATATGATGAGATAGCCCCTTGTTTAGATAACACATTAAGGAAGTGTGATCAGACAGTCGCTTTGGCACTAGGAACCCATCGCAGAGAATGGAGAGAGCTTCTAAGTAAGTAGCCAGATTGTTAAGATGCTACTTGGCTAGGACTTCAGAGTGGCCTTTACGAGCTGAGAGCAGCCCCAGCCAAGACCCAGCAAAGAATCAGGATCCCCATCCCACTTACAGCAGCTGGAAACTGAATTCGGCCAACAACCTGAATGAGTTTGGATGAAGATCCAGAGCTCCAGATCAAACCAGATTAGAATGCAGCAGCGGACACCTTAAATTAGCATGTATGACTATAAGCCTATAGGCAGAGAACACAGACTTTTGACACACAGAAACTAAGTGATAATAAATGGGTATTGTCACCAAGTTAGTGGTAATATACATAGCACTAGGAAATGAATATACCGCAAGATATGAAAAATACACAAAACCAATAATAAAATGACTTAATTAAGGTTTGGCAAAGATTTGAACAAATACTTTCTAAGTCAACATCATTAATCATTAGGGATGCAAAATAAAACCACCAATGAGTGATATACCACCAAATATTTATCAGACAAATGAAAAATAAAAAATTTCCTATAAACACCAAGCAATGGTGAGGACTCTCATACATTGACTCTGAAAATGAAAAATGATGTAGTCCCTTTGGAGAGCAGTTTTGCAATTTCTAATAATTATGCACTTATCATAGAACCCAGAAATTCCACTCAAGGGAAATGAAAGCTGAAGTTTACATAAAAACCTGTACTCCGTGATTAATAGTGGCTTTTCTCAATATTACCCAAAACTAGAAACAAACCAAATGTCCTTTAGCTGGTCTATTAGCTTTCTTTTGGTGCTACAAGAAATTGCCACAATTTTGGTGGCTTAAAATAACACAGATTGATCATTTTACATTTCTGGTGGACAGAAGTCTACTTAGCTGACTCTCCAGGCTAAGATCAAAGTGTTGGCAGGCCTGTATTCATTTCTGGAGATTTGGGGAAAATGTATTTTCTTAGTGATTCGGGTCTTGGAAGAGCCCAGCTCCATGTGGTAGAAGACTGAGGTCTAGTTCTCTTGCTGGCGGTCAGCTGCATTCCACTGTAGCTTCAAGAGGCTCCTCTCTGGCTCTTGCAGATGGACCCCACATTCCAAAACCAGGAACAGGGCAGCAAATCCTACTGACACTGCCATCTCTCTGATCCGCATAATTATATTTGTCCCAGGATTACCTTCCCATTGCAAGACCTGTAACTTCACTGCATTAGCCAAGTCTCTTTTTACCATATAAGGTAACATACTTAGTTTTTAAGGATTAGGGGCATGGATATTTTTAGGGAGACATTAATCTGCCTACCACAATTGGTAATGAATAAATACAATGTAATAAATGCATATATAATGGAATGCTACTCAGAAAATTAGAAGGAAATGAGTTGATACATACAACAATATGAATAAATTTTAAAAGTTTTTGCTAAGTAAAGGAAACCAGATTCAAGAGTCTGCATATTATCTTCCTCCATTTATTTGACATTCTGGAAAAGGCCAAACTCCAGATACAGAAAACAGACCAGAGGTTGCTCAGACCTGGGGACTGGTGGAGGACATTGGGAAGAGGAGGTCCTTGAGGGGTTCGGGCTATGCTATGTTCCAGTCATGGCGGTCATACAACTGTTTGCATTTATATTTGCATAACTGTATGCTAGAAACTGTAGATTTCAATGTACTAACATTATACCTTAATCAAATGAGCATATTTTTAACTGAGAGTTTTATGTAAAATTTACATCCACGGAGGAAAAAAAGCAGAAGTTTGACTCCATCAATACCTGTAGATAAAAAGGATAGGCTTCTAAAACCATGAGGAAGTGTAACAGATATTGAAGACTTTGTGGATGATCACAAGACACTTTTGAAAATGTAAAATTCCCATGAAATAATGCACAGAATGTCTATATCCGAGCCAGACATAGAATAAGATGGAGAACAACCCAGACTAAGAAAATAAAAATATAGAAGCCAAAGACAGCTCTAGACAAATATTTGCCATTTTAGCTCATCTATTTATCTATCTACCTATCTACCTATCTATCTTTATGAACAAATATGCTACATAATAAACAAAATTTTAGTGAATTGGGGAAAAACAAAAAAAAAAACCCTGTCATTTATTTAAAATAGAGTATCTTCTATATCTAAATGCAATATCCTTTTAAAACTCAAAACTAATAAAACTGGAGAACCAGATAGTTCCTTCAAACAAAGAAGAAAGCAAGGCAAATGAGCACAAACATAATGATCATGGTGCTGACAGCCGTGTTCAAAACTGCACGCGTGTGTCAGGTAGATGTTTGTAACTCAGCTCAGAGTCTCAATGTGGGAATTAAAGGAATACTCAAATATAGACATGTAAATACTTTGTGGTGGGGGCTGAGACAGAGGGTAAAGTCTGTTTCTCTGTGGCCTCAGAGTAGAGAGAAACTATCTAGTGAATATTATAATGTTTAGAGTGGAAAATGAAGAAATTTGCATCATGATAGATTTCCTAATGTTTGAGAGCCTGCTCTGTGCACAGTACAATGAGACATAGAGTAGTCTATGAGGCTGGCATCTAGAATTCCAAGTCCTGCTCTAGGTATTGAAAACAGTGATGAAAACCGGCAAGCCCCCTACCTTTTTGTAAAGAGAGACAATCAAGAACTAAACAAACTCAGGGTTGATATTAATATGTCCTATGCTGGAGACTATGAGGAAAGTAAACATGGTGCTATCACGCTGATGGATTGATGAAATAATCCAACTACTATTCATTGAAATGTGACTTTTACATATGATGTGTCATTCTAAGTCTTTGTGGGTACCACAGTCCACAAAATCAATGAAATCTCTATCCTCTTAGACTTTACATTCTAATGAGAGGATATAAAAACCAACATATTGACTGGCCCCTGTTTTACATTGGGTGACAAGAGAAGTTCTCTGTAGGGGAAGTATATCTACTGTGAAACCTTGATGGTGGAGAAGGAGACATCCATTTAAATACCCATGGCATTCCAAGTAGAAAGGGTACTTGATCAAAGCACCTGTGGGAAGAAAGGGTTTGTTCCTGGGGGATTAGGAGAAAGTCAGTGCTCCTACAACCCAGTTGAGCAAGAGCACTGATGCTTAAGAAGTGAGAAAGTCTGGTGGGCCTTTCCCAGCTCTGGATTTTAGTCTCAATAATGGGAAGCTACTGATGTGTTATAATGTGAAAAAGGAATGGCAGCTAGTAGATCTTAAAATGATTATTTTGTTCTGGGGATAATGGGCTGATGTAGTGAAAAGTGGTAGAAAGGAGGCAACTTAGAAGGTTTTTATGGTAGTTGGTACTACTCATTATCATAAGTGACTTTGATGAGAGTCCTGGAACTGGGTGGGGACACAGACATAGGTGGATATGTTCATTTGTTTGCTTGGTTGGTTATAATAGACATGTGGTCAGATATGCCAAGTGACCTTCTCCATATCAGAAGCTAGTAAGTGATGAGTCAGCATTTGAACTCAGTTTAAATCTCTTCTCTCAATGCCAGGAAAGATAGTTGAATTCAACATCTGTACACATGTCAAATATTACTTCTTAGTCCCAGGATCAAGCAAAAATATTGCTGCCTTCATTTCATTTTTTCTTTTTTTAAATTTTTTATTTATTTTTTAATTTCTTTTCAGTGTTCCAGAATTATTGTTTATGCACCACACCCAGTGATCCATGCAATACATGCCCTCCATAATACCCACCACCAGGCTCACCCAACGTCCCACCCACCTCCCCTCCAAAACCCTCAGATTGTTTTTCAGAGTCCACAGTCTCTCATGGCTCATCTCCCCCTCCAATTTCCCCCAACTCCCTTCTCCTCTCCATCTCCCCATGTCTTCTGTGTTATTTCTTATGCTCCACAAATAAGCAAAACCATATGATAATTGACTCTCTCTGCTTGACTTATTTCACTCAGCATAATCTCTTCCATGCATGTTGCTACAAAAGTTGGGTATTCATCCTTTCCGATGGAGACATAATACTCCATAGTATATATGGACCACATCTTCCTTATCCATTAGTCCGTTGAAGGGCATCTTGGTTCTTTCTACAGTTTGGCAACTGTGGCCATTGCCGCTATGAACATTGGGGTACAGATGGCCCTTCTTTTCACTACATCTGTATAGTGGGGGTAAATACCTAGTAGTGCAATTGCAGGGTCATAAGGAAGCTCTATTTTTAACTTCTTAAGGAATCTCCACACCGTTTTCCAAAGTGGCTGCACCAACTTGCATTCCCACCAACCGTGTAAAAGGGTTACCCTTTCTTCACATCCTCTCCAACACACGTTGTTTACTGTCTTGTTAATTTTGGCCATTCTAACTGGTGTAAGGTGGTATCTCAATGTGGTTTTTTTTTTTGTTTTTGTTTTTTTTTTAAAGATTTTATTTATTTATTTGACAGAGAGAGAGATCACAGGTAGGCAGAGAGGCGGGCAGAGAGAGAGGAAGGGAAGCAGGCTCCCTGTTGATCAGATACCCCGACGTGGGGCTCGATCCCAGGACTCCGGGATCATGACCTGAGCTGAAGGCAGAGGCTTTAATCCACTGAGCCACCCAGGCGCCCCACCTCAATGTGGTTTTGATTTGAATCTCCCTGATGGCTAGTGATGATGAACATTTTTTATGTGTCTGTTAGTCATTTGTATGTCTTCTTTGGAGAAGTGTCTGTTCATGTCTTCTGCCCATTTTTGACATGATTATCTGTTTTGTGTGGGTTGAGTTTGAGGAGTTCTTTATAGATCCTGGATATCAGCCCTTTGTCTGTATTGTCCTTTGCGAATATTTTCTCCCATTCTGTGGGTTGCCTCTTTGTTTTGTTGACTGTTTCCTTTGCTGTGCAGAAGCTTTTGATCTTGATGAAGTCCCAAAAATTCATTTTCACTTTTGTTTCCTTTGCCTTTGGAGACATATCTTGAAAGAAGTTGCTGTGGCCGATGTCAAAGAGGTTACTGCCTATGTTTTCCTCTAGAATTCTGATGGATTCCTGCCTCACATTGAGGTCTTTCATCCATTTCGAGTTTATCTTTGTGTACGGTGTAAGAGAATGGTCGAGTTTCATTCTTCTACACATAGCTATCCAATTTTCCCAGCGCCATTTATTGAAGAGACTTTTTTCCACTGTATATTTTTTCCTGCTTTGTCAAAGATTATTTGGCCATAGAGTTGAAGGTCCATAACTGGGCTCTCTAGTCTTTTCCACTGGCCTATGTGTCTATTTTTATGCCGGTACTATGCTGTCTTGGTGATCACAGCTTTGTAGTAAAACTTGAAACCAGGCAATGTGATGCCCCCAGTTTTGTTTTTCTTTTTCAACATTTCCTTAGCAATTTGGGGTCTCTTCTGATTCTATGCAAATTTTAGGATTGCTTGTTCCAGCTCTTTGAAAAATTCTGGTGGAATTTTGATCAGAATGGCCTTGAAAGTATACATTGCTCTAGGCAGTATAGACATTTTAACAATGTTTATTCTTCCGATCCATGAGCATGGAATGGTCTTCCATCTTTTTGTGTCTTCTTCAATTTCTTTCATGAGTGTAGTTCCTCGAATACAGCTGGCCTCATTTCTATTTCCCTACTCCCAGTCTTTCTCTACCTGTTCCTTACTGGAGTGTGGAAATGGTGGAGTAAGACTGCTTCAGGCCCATCTGGAATTAGACCCAGAGCTAGACACCCAAGAGGTATGAAAGATGGATGTTTTGGATCCCAGGTGGCATAGAGCCTTGGCTCAGTTAACTTAACATGTTCTGACTTGTGCAAAAGAAAATCAATCACAACCATGTGAAGAATGGAGAAAGAACAGGGTTGTTTGTTTGTTTGTTTGTTTGTTTAATTAACATATAATGTATTATTTGTTTCAGGGGTACAGGTCTGTGATTCATCAGTCTTACACAATTCACAGGACTCACCATAGCACATACCCTCCCCAGGGTCCATCACACAGCCACCCCATCCCTCTCTCCTCCTTCCCCTCCAGCAACCCTCAGTTTGTTTCCTGAGATTGAGAGTCTCTTATGGTTTAAGGTGGAGGCTGAAAAGTTTAGCCAAGAATGTGTTGAACATAGAATGTCTGATGGGCTGTTGAATGAATGGAGCTTAATGTCAACAGAGTCACCTGGGTTAGAGATAAATAATTTGAGGAATCATCACCATATGGAAAACGTTTATAAATTAGAAGGTGGTAATTGTTGGACTTTGGAAACAAGTTTAAAAACTGTAGTGAGCCTTATGAACTGTCTTTAACTTCACTCTTTGGAATAAAGTCTGACTTGTGCCAGGAGAGCCTGTTGATGTGGTAAGTTTCTAAGGAAATATTCTCTCTGCTGAGCAAGGTTAGTTATAGAGAATTTCAGGGTTTATATTTGTCATATCTAAATGGCATTTCTGTCAAGCACATAAATGGTCTTTACTGACAGGAAGCTGTGCAAATGTTCCCCTTT
Source organism: Enhydra lutris kenyoni (assembly GCF_002288905.1). NCBI lineage: Eukaryota > Metazoa > Chordata > Mammalia > Carnivora > Mustelidae > Enhydra > Enhydra lutris. The sequence continues at coordinate 10,367,469 of NW_019154119.1, forward strand.
CACAATTTACTGAAATTGTTGGTTATTTTTAGAGAGAGTCAGGCATTAGTGAACTCAATGCTGGAAACAAGTCTTTGATAAACTGACAGTTTAAAATTCAACATAAATTGCACCATTTCCAATACCAATAATTCTAGCAGACTTTTACATTGTGTGTTATAATTTTCAATAACATTTAAAAACTTAAGAATTTGGAGTGTTACTAAGGCAACCATCACCCTGGTTTTATAAATGGGTAAGCTGAGGCAGTGGAGGGTGAAGAGACTTTTTCAAGGCCCCAGAGAAACTAACAAAGAGCCAAACTCACTGATTCTTATCAGCTCTTTGCATTGTACCATTTTCAGTCCCCTTAATAAAGATGAGAGTACTCTTATTATGTATTCAGTGAGCAAATAAAGACATGACCATATTTTAATTTTAATAATTTATGATTCTTCATAATGTTGCAGACCTGTGTTCAAGAAGATATTAGATAAATTCTGAAAATTTGGGTGATACGTATTTTTTTTTTCCTTAATAAGAATGCTAGGCTAATAAGCTGATGGGAAATCAGGCTATAGTAGAGGTGAAGTGGAGGTAGAAAATTAGTCATCTCTTATTGATAATATATTCTGGAACTCAGGAAATGACAGTGAATTTTGTTTTTCCAGTGGCTTTTAAGTGATGCTGCAAATTCCTAACACTAAAACAGATGATTGACTAAATCATCTAAAACAGATTGACTAAAACAGATGATTCATATACTTGATTGAACTTCCCTTTGAGAAATATGATGGTCAGAAGCTGTCAGATGAGACTGTAGCTATTGACTAATATTGTTTTAATAAAACCAAAGAGTTATTTTTGAGCCTATAGTATATTTTTGGTCCTCTAAAGCCATATTAGGATGAGCCCCATGGAATTAACAGCTAATCAGAAAAGTACTTGCTCTAGAAGTAACCAAATTTCTTTCCTAAATATGCAGAAGATAATGATAAATACAAAAGCTCCCAAAAGGGAAAGTGAGAGGGTCAGGGCATGTTTTGGTGGTCTTCTTCATGTCCAAGGCCTCCATGCCTCAGTCTCTTCTCCTGTGCTTTTAAATGCTGCAAAGAGCTGAGATAAAGTTATCAAGATATGTGTGTTTGCAAAGATAAACTCTAAATGGATGAAAGACCTCAAAATGAGACAGGAATCCATCAAAATCCTAGAGGAGAACATAGGCAGTAACCTCCTCGACATCGGCCACAGCAACTTCTTTGAAGACACATCTCTAAAGGCAAGGGAAACAAAAGCGAAAATGAACTTTTGGGACCTCATCAAGATAAAAAGCTTCTGCACAGCAAAGGAAACAGTCACCAAAACAAAGAGGCAATCCATGGGATGGGAGAAGATATTTGCAAATGACAGTACAGATAAAGGGCTGATATCCAAGATCTGCAAAGAACTTCTCAAACTCAACTCATAAAAAACAAATAATCAAGTAAAAAAAAAATGGACAGAAGACATGAACAGACACCTCTCTGAAGAAACATACACATGGCTAACAGACACATGAAAAAATGTTCATCATCATTAGCCATCAGGGAAATTCAAATCAAAACCACATTGAGATACTATCTTACACCAGTTAGAATGGCAAAAATTGACAAGGTAAGAAAAAACAAATTTTGGAGAGGTTGTGGAGAAAGGGGAACCATCTTACACTGTAGGTGGCAATGCAAGTTGGTACAGCTACTTCAGGAAACAGTGTGGAAGTTCCTCAAAAAGTTAAAAATAGAGCTATCCTGATTGATATATTTAGACTTTATTTTGCTTATATATTTAACTTATCATTTTTAATAATACTTTGTTCTCACCTTCAAGCAGCATTATATAGAATTTTGGGGGATCTGGTAAAACAGAACAAAGTGAAACCCAGACCTTTAAAAATTGTGAACACCTATCAAACACTTACCAAATAACAAGAACTTTTCAGGCTTTTTACACTCATTTTAAAATCTAATTCCTAAACCTTCCAAGTAGAAATTATTATTATCCTCATTTGTCCAGATAAGACATTGCTTTTTTATTGTTTACAAGAGATTCTGTTGGAGGAAAAATAGCATTCTGATTACCTTTATTGGAACATACTAGATATAATATAATTGGTTTGTAGGGTAAGGAGATTAGTCTATTGCAGAATCCAGGGTCAGGATCAGATAAGGCTGAACTCTACAAGCAGCAAAGAGCATAAGCTAAAATTGAGATTGGATTACAGATCAGAGTCTGAATTTATAGTTCAGTATAAAAGCAGTGAAGAGATAGAGTATAGGGATGTAGGGAGGAGGGACAAAATATATAACCTCATTTTATATATGGGAGACTTGACTCTGGCCAACCAAACCAGTCTTCCTTCTCCTGATTTGAACATGTGCTGGGAACAGGACTAGCCAATGACTACCATTTTTTCTCCCTTGGGCATGCCTGAAATTTCATGATCTAGAGGACCTTTATTGCCCTCAGTGTGAGAATTTGAGTACCTTGCCCAAAGTCACACGGACAGTAACTGGCAAGGTAACATATTGTTTCCTGGGGCCCAGAGTAGTGAACTTGAGTGAGAACAGTATGTCTAACCCAGCTACTTGAATTGTTCATACCTGAGTTTCCTCATTTCCTAAGTACTACACTTTGGAGATCAAACAGTCAAGCATGATTTGATGGATTTAATGGACTCAGCTTTTCCCTTTCAAATTGTAGTTTCCCTTTTGCAAGCTGTACAAACTGTAGGTTCATCAGTGTCAGTTTCTGGGTCTTCTATATTTGTGTTCTTTCTATTTAAAGTACAGCCAAGATACACAGATAAACTTTCTCTTAAGAGGTTTGTTTTTCTTTGCTGAGATGAAGCCTGTGTGTTTTATTTACCACTGCCACCCAGCCATTTCCAATTGCATTCTTTGGGTCCTTTCTCCTTAGTTTATAATACCATTCAATTTAGAACAGCATATTTAGTTAATATGATTTGTCTTCCTCAAAATTAATGAAAATGAGAAGACTGAAAGCAGTGTTGAGCTCTTTGACAGCTCATTCTAACTCAAAATATTGATCAAATAAATCTTTGTGCTATTTTATTGTACAAGAGACTTTGTTGGAGGCAAAATAGCATTCTGATTACTTTTTTTTTTTTGCAACATACTAGATATAATATAATTGGTTTGTAGGGTAAGGAGATTAGTCTATTGGAGAGTCCAGGGTCAGGACCAGATAAGATTGAACTCTACAAGTAGCAAAGAGCATATGGTAAAATTGAGATTAAGTTACCAGATAAGAGTGTGGATTTATAGTTCAGGATAAAAGCAGTGAGGAGATAGAGTGTAGGAATGTAGGGAGGAGGGTCCAGATATATAACCCCATTTCTGGTCAACCTAACCAGTCTTCCTTCTCCTGATTTTAATATGTACTGGGAGTAGGACTAGCCAATGACTATCATTTTCCTCCCTGGTCATGCCTGCAATTACATGATCTAGAGGACTTTTATTGCTCCTCAGTACGATGTCAGTTATATATGTAAACATGTTGGTTGGAAATGCTGCCTCATAAAACAAGTTTTTCTGGTACACAGCATGGCAGAAATGGATATTTCTGGATAGCATCATACCAATGTAAATTCTGATGCTTCATCCCTCTGGGGAGTGTGAGGAATGTTATTTGCTCCATGAAACTTGACAACTAACTAAACCCCTCACCAGTCTACAAAATTACCAGGCTTTGTGCGTTTGGATACTATAAGGCTTTGACAGTGATGGCAGAACAGGAATGAAATAGGAAGGCATTTGACCCAAAATGGTCAAATTTCCATCCAGCCTTCATAAATCTTAAGGATGCCAATATCAGATGGTGTAATTAACATCCTAAGGTTTTTCCTTTATAGTGACATAAAGTAAAAGTGGTTTGCAAGATCCTTTACATAATAATTTTGAAGCTTGGGAACATATATGTGCATTTGCCTTAACATGGTATGAGAGTGCAAGACAGACTTACAAAATCAGGGTAAAATGCAATTGTATTTAGGACTAACCTTTCTGTAGAATATAAAATAATTATTCAGAGGCCATTGAGTTTTTATGTGAACTCTCTTCATCCAATAGATCCTCTTAAGCAGTCTAAAAATGGTAATTTGGATTGGAAGAAAAACAAGGAACTTAATCTAAAAAGACTAGGTTGAAGTTTATCTCTTCCCTTTAGAAGGGAATCTTTTACAATTTAATTGCATATGCCTGTATTTTTCAACTGGGAAACGTAAAATACATACCTCAAAACAAATATAGCTATTCTGATCAATAAATGAGACTTTTTTTTTTTTCCCAGTATACTGGTGAGAGCTCATTGCTAGTGAGGCTGAGGTGGAGGCTAGATCACTTACTTCTGGTTGTATCAGTGTGTTGACCTTATAAGACAGTGTGCTGCTCTGAAGATGGCGTGGCGGAGGGTTTGAGTGGAGTGACATGAAAGATATGATGGGTCGTCAGTCTCTATTACTAAGAGGCAAAATTCTCTATCTCCATGACTCAAGTCATAGAGAAACTAACTTTATAAAATCATCATGGCTAAAAAAATAAATAAATAAGTAAACTCATCATGGCTATAATGACTCTATTTGGGTCATCATGAACTCAAAATCTATTAAATCCAAGACTCTTAAGTGGGAAGTGGAGACTGAGAATTCAACCACCTCTTACTCAAATTCTTATTTTTAGAGGTATTTTTTTGGAATTTGAGAGTGGAAGAGATGTCCTATAAATTTCTCTTATTTTTGAATTCTGAATATAGAAAAAGGATACTGGGATCATCTAGTCCTCATTTTATGAAATATTGAGCTTTAGAAAATAATAGCAAGACTATCAGTGGGAATCCATAATAGTATTCATTTACTCATTATTTAGGTATGTATTTGGAAATATGATCAAGTCTATACTAAAAATTTTTTTCTAAATGACTCATTTTGACTCATTAAGCTATGAAGTCACAAACTCGTGGGCATTATGAAAATTATTCATCAGATTGTATTTAAAGAGTTGGATTAGGAGAAAAATTCTCCACAAATCATTAAACTTTATAATGCACCACAGTTAATTTTAGTTGTGTGAAGCGTTTTTAAAAAGGTGAAATTATAAGCTATATAATAATCATATACATGATTATTAATTTATTTTACAAAGAACATGAACTTTATAAGGATATAAACTAAGAAAAATATGAAGGCAAAGACTGATGTATTTGATTACATTAAAATTTAAAACTTTAATTTATTAAAAATATTTGTATCACATATAAAATGTAAGTTGATATGTTTTCTTGGTGAAGCATTCTTACAAACTTACAAGAACTAAAACAAAAAAAATGTATGTCAAAAAATTTACTGGAGGAGAAATACAAGTTGATAATAAGCACAAATAAATATCTATAAAATTATTAGTTATTACAGATGCAAATTTAAGTGAAATGATACTACTTTTCCTTATTTAATAGAAGAAGTAAAAAAGAAATCAGTGATTTCAAGTGTGTAATAAGAGGTATATAACATATATAATTGTTGCTGTAAATAGTATAACATTTTAATGGAAGTATGTAGTACTATGGATTGAGCCTTAAAATATCCATATTGTTGCACCTATAATCTTGACTTCAGGTAATATATTTCACAGTATTATTCAGAGCTCCATAAGAAGAAATAAACCTACATAGAAATGAAAAAGATACATTAAAAATATAAAAATCAGATTGCATGGAGCACTGGGTGTGGTGCAAAAATAATGAATACTGTTATGCTGAAAAAATAAAAAATTTAAATAAATTAAATACATACATACATACAGTGCAAAAAACAAAAAGAAACAAAAAAATATAAAAATCATTTTAATATTAAGAGTACAGTCATGCATTAAAAATACATATCCATTATGCATCTGTTGTAAATGTTTTCACATAACATTCACTATTAAAGTAATACTGTAGGGTTACCGGGGTAGCTCAGTTTGTTAAGCATCTGCCTTTGACTCAGGTCATGATTCCAGAGTCCTGGGATCAAGTCCTGCATTGGGCTCCTTGTTCAGTGAGGAGCTTACTTCTCCCTTTCCCTCTCCTGCTCCTTCTGCTTGTGCTCTTTCTCTCTATCAAATAAGTAAATAAAATCTTCAAAAAAAATAAAGTCATACTCTAATAATTTTTGAACATTTAAAGAAAGGGAACATAAGTGGAAAGAGGAGTAGAGTAGGGATAACATTTTTATAGTGCAAACTGGGAGAGACTTCATCAAAATGCAGCAGAATTTTAGGAATGTGTTCCTCTGTTACACAGCAAGGGGCTATGAAGTGGATGAGGGGTTTAATGAGCTAGGGTCATCTGGGCAAGCTCTGTAACTCTGGGCATGGGAAGATGTTTCTAAAAATACCCTCTGGTAGGCTTTGAGGTCTAGCTCTTGCAAAGTTTAGTTAAATATATTGGTAACTTTGAAATCAGTGAGGTGCATGCGTGTGTGTGTGTGTGTGTGTGTAGGCTATATAACCAAGTGTAAGGCTGTATAATTTGTAAGAAGTCAAGAGTTGCACAGAAAATTTTAGAAGCAGGCTAAGGATCTACTGTCAAGCTATCATTGATTGACAAAATGACAGAGAAGGAAGCCAAAGAAGACACAGTGACTCAACCCAGGCCATAATCTTGCTCAACTGAGGCTCCACATCTGAGTAGGTAACATGTGAAAGTTGGTCTACTGTCAAATCTGACATCAAAGACTGCAAGATGGTTGATGGGGAATAGGGAGGAGACCTGTTATGATGAGCACTGGGTGTTGTATGTAGGTGATGAATCACTGAATTCTACTCCAGAAACCAATGTTGCTCTGTATGTTAACTACATAAAATTTAAATTTAAAAAAAATGATTTAAAAAAGTTGTACTATGAAAAAACAAAACAAAATGAAAACAAAGCCTTCAAGAGTGAAGCAGTGATCAGATATAGGATCTCGGGTAACTTTTGGCTTTTATGTATTATATATTAAGTTAGCTTTTTTTTGGGGGGGGGAGTCAATGTCTGCACCTGGTGCACAATAGAAATGCAGATAATAGGAATGAGCTGCTGAAGTGAGCAATCAGAAAATAAATAGATCTGTTTATGTTGTCATTTGAATTATTAGCTTAATGTTTTGTTAAATGTTTTTATTAAGGTTTCCTAACAAATAGAATTCATTTAAAGACTTCATGCTGTGGCCAAGGCAGTTCTCAAAGGAAATTTACATACTTAAGTGCTTTCATCCAGTTAACAGAAAAATTCAAAGCATTCAGATACTGTTCAGAAGGAAAAGGAAAATTGCAAAAAAAGCAAAACTAAAAACGTAGAAAGAAATGAATAAGAGTAATATGAAAAATGAGGTTTAAGAAAAATTGTAGATTTTTCTTGATAAAATGAAAGCCAGTTATTTGATAGGACCAATAAAATAACTAAAAGCTAGCAAGTCTGAAAAGGAAAAAGAAAAGATAAATAATAGTATCAGGAATGAGAAAGAAGGTATACTTAGGGAGTAAAAAGCATCAGAATATTTTGTATGATATCATACCAATATATTGGAAAATGTGGATAAAATCAGTGGTTTTAGGAAAATATAAACTATAAATCAACCTAGGATGTGATACAAAAGTAGTATTACCCTAGTTTAAAAAAAATTACAGTGTTTTTCAAAAGATCTATCCCTCAAAAATAAATGGATCCAGATTTTTTTAAGGTTGAGTGCCGTGAAATATTATAAGCATAGATGTTTAGATTTGCTCCATGCAATAAAAAGGGATATGCAACTTCTCATTTTATTAAACAGAGCTTTGATAACTTTTGATACACAAAAGTAGATTAACAAAAGAGGAAAATTTTTAGACTAATTATAATTTGAATATAGATGCAAATATGTAAATAAAATGTTATTTGGCAGTGCATTTGAATTTTATTTAATAGGGACTTAAAGTCATATAAATTGAACAACTAAGACATATCAGCAATGCTAAGATATTTCAACTTCAGGAAATCTATTAATATAATTTGTATTCAGAAGGAGAAAAGTATGATTTTTTGAATGAAACCAAAACAAAAGGATCTCCCACTTTTTCCCATAATGGATTGACAGGTACTGGATTACCTTTCTATATTTAATAACTAAATTCCTGGACAAAATGTATAAAAATTTTTATTAGATATTGGACAACAGGCAGTACAAGAATATGATCCCCAAGAAAAGGAAAACAAACAAGGTGAGACCTACAATTGACCAGTTTATCATCTGAAGAGTGTTTCCAGGTTGTATTACAGGAAAGGGAGTCAATAAAATAGAAATGGAAAATAGAAAAAAAGCAAGAAAAGGATTTGATGAACAATACAAAAGATAGCTTTTGATACGATCAATAAAATGGATAAACCATAAGCTAGATTAATGAGGAAAAAAATAGGAGAGAAAAAGAGAAGGCAGAAATTACCAATATGGAGAAACAGTGGTGCAAATCCTACAGGCATTAAAAAGATGAAAAGAGAATATTATGAACTACTTTTGCTAATTAATTCAAAAATATAGTTTGAAAGGACAAATTTTAATCCTCATGCAAAAAGAATTAGGGTAAAAAATATATATATGAACAGAAAGTTCACATAAAAATAAAACATGACTCATTCATCCACTATTATTAAACTTTAACTTAGCATAAACCCTTTAGAAGGCAATTTTATAATATCTAACAATTTAAGTGTTTATAATATATTTTAATCTAGCATTTACAGTTTTAAAAATTTAGTCTGAAATAGCCAAATATGCACTTTACATCAGGCACTGTTCAAAGAGTTAGGTATAAAATAGTGGTCAAGACAAATTCCTTATCTCATCTACGTTCTGCTTTCCTTGAGCAGACTGACATTTGGCCAAAACCAAATGCCATGCACAGTTATAGACCATGACTGTTGGTTCCTTAAAGTGTAGAATGCCATATATAAGCATAACAGAGGAATCATACATATACATACATGTACAAACACACTGTGTGCACAGACAGAATGTAAACAGTCCTAACTGTGTCATGTTTGTTAACATTATATTCATACATAATGCGACAGACCTAATTTAGTAACACAAACATTTCTGTAAATGATAATTTATGTGAAAAAAGTTTCTAAAATAGTGTATATAATCTAATTCTACTTGTTTAAATATGTTTCTCAGCTCTTTCTGAAATGTACATTCATCTCAGCCTTTTCTCTAAGGATTCTCAGAGGTTAATTTGTCCCTCAAGCAAGTGTTTGCAAATGGGACCAGCAACTTCACATGCCAATGTTAATATTTGACAAAATACTCCACCATACTTCACACTGTGTTCTGAAACTGAATGAGGAATCATTGATCTAAAGACAAAACATAGTGATGGACAATGAGTAGTCCAGAGCCATGGGTAGAGTTAAATATATGGGAGAAATGATGAGATATCATGGTTGGAAGGAAGAGACCTTATACTACCAAGTTCTCTTAATCAGCATAGAATGTCTCTAAATTGTATTTTCTTTATCTTTTAGAGGTATTTGCTGGATCTTAGATATGTCTCTTTTGTCATAATACTGTTTTTGTACCTTTCTTTGGTTCTTCATCTGTCTTATTAAGAGCCAATTTATTAGTCTTTTCAAATAAATACTTTTGATCTTGTCAAATTATTTTCATTTCTTTTCTCAAAGATTTTATTTATTTATTTGAGAGAGATAGTGAAAGAGAGGAGGAACAGAAGGGAAATGGAGAGGAGGTCTCCTTGCTGAGCAGAAAACCTGGTGTGGGACTGGATCTCAGGACCCTGGGATCAAAACCTGAGTTGAAGACAAACACTTAATGGACTGAGACACCCAGATGACCCATCCATTTCATTTTTTTTAATTTGTTTTGCTGTTCCTTTTCTACATTTTGCAGATAAATTCTTAGCTTATTAATTATTCAGCCACTCTTTTCTCACATTAGGAATTTAAAGCTATCATTTTCCCTCAAAATACTGCTTTGGTTTCATTTTGCAAGCTCTCATATTTAACAATAAATCAGTTATATAATTTCTAAATACCTTGATAATTTAATATCCCTTAACCCATGAGTTATTTCTAATGTAAAAAAAATTAAGTGGAACATTTTCTAGTCATCTTTGTATTTTTATTTTTGCTTAATGACCTACTCATCCCAGAATAGACTGCACACTTTAAATGTTATCTTTTTACAGATATATATATATATATATTTTTTTCAGGCTTTGTGGTTATTTGAATGTTGGTGGAGAGTATTGTGAAATATTCAGCATTTATCCATTAGGCCAATGTTGTTAAACATATTGAAATCCATTATAGTCTTAGTTTTTTTTTTCCCAATAATTATTCCAGGATCATGATTTTATCATATACTTCTCAAATAATTTCCTCATATAGTCCTGTCAATTTTTGCTTTTTATGTTTTAAGACTGTATTTTAAGCATAAAAATCTAGAACTATTATATCTTCCTGGCAAACTGGAGTTTTATCATTCAAAAGTAAACTAGTTAAATTCTATTAAGAACTTCCTACCATATTGTGTGTTTTGTATGATATTAGTCTAGCTACATTAACTTTTACATTTCATTCTTTGAAATCTGGCTACTTTCAATATTTCAATTTCTGTATGTTTTGTGGTCTAATAATTTATGTCTTTTAACTAGATTCAGTATGTTTAAATTTGTTTTATTCTTCTTATGGGTATATACTACCCATATATTTCCAAGGATTTATATTTTCCATTTTATCTAATCATTTTTTTTCAACTTTTGTTTAGGTGTTTAGTAAATGATTTTTTAAAAATTTTTTAAATTTATTTTCAACGTAACAGTATTCATTGTTTTTGCACCACACCCAGTGCTCCATGCAATACGTGCCCTTTCCAATACCCATCACCTGGTTCCCCCACCCTCCCACCCCCCGCCCCTTCAAACCCCTCAGATTGTTTCTCAGAGTCCATAGTCTCTCATGGTTCACCTCCCCTTCCAATTTCCCTCAACTCCCTTCTCCTCTCTAACTCCCCTTGTCTTCCATGCTATTTGTTATGCTCCACAAATAAGTGAAACCATATGATAATTGACTCTCTCTGCTTGACTTATTTCACTCAGCATAATCTCTTCCAGTCCTGTCCATGTTGTTACAAAAGTTGGGTATTCATCCTTTCTGATGGAGGCATAATACTCCATAGTGTATATGGACCACATCTTCCTTATCCATTCGTCCGTTGAAGGGCATCTTGGTTCTTTCCACAGTTTGGCGACCATGGCCATTGCTGCTATAAACATTGGGGTACAGATGGCCCTTCTTTTCACTACATCTGTATCTTTGGGGTAAATACCCAGTAGTGCAATTGCAGGGTCATAGGGAAGCTCTATTTTTAATTTCTTGAGGAATCTCCACACTGTTCTCCAAAGTGGCTGCACCAACTTGCATTCCCACCAACAGTGTAAGAGGGTTCCCCTTTCTCCACATCCTCTCCAACACATGTTGTTTCCTGTCTTGCATGATTTTTATTTAAGTGTATTATTTTCTCATTTCTTTTTTTGATATTTAAACTTTATTTTATTTTTTCAGTGTTCCAAGATTCATTATTTATGCATCACACCCAGTGCTCCATGCAATATGTGCCCTCCTTAATACTCACTACAGGCTTCCCAGCCCACCACCCCATTACCTCCAAAACCCTCAGTTTGTTTCTCAGAGTCCACAGCCTCTCGTGGTATTTTTTTTCTCTGCTATTTCTGTTTTTGGATTACTATTCCTTATTTTTAGCATGCATTATTAACTTAACCAAGTCTACATTTTGTCTGTAATTTATCATCCTTTTAAACAACATAAATTTAAAATGCTACCTCCAGTCATATCCTCCAAATTGATATCCAATTATTTTTTTAGTATTTTAGCTTCATTTGGAATATTTAATACCTCAAGTGGAATTATCTTAATGGTTTTATATGGTCAGTGTTTGTTTCAACTACACACATATTTACCATTTTTTAACCCATCGTTTTTTTCTTTTTTTTTTTTAAGATTTTATTTATTTATTTGACAGAGAGAGATCATAAGTAGGCAGAGAGGCAGGCAGAGAGAGAGAGGAGGAAGCAGGCTCCTTGCCAAGCAGAGAGCCCGATGTGGGGCTCGATCCCAGGATCCTGAGATCAGGACCTGAGCCGAAAGCAGAGGCTTAACCCACTGAGCCACCCAGGTGCCCCCCCCCATCATTTTTTTCTTGAATGTCAGACACTCCTTCTGTGGTTATTTTCACTTATCCTTCAGAAATTCCCTTAGTTGACACTATTTGGAAGTAATATCTTAGGTTTTTTTTTTTTTAATTGAAAATGTTTTTGTTTTATTCTAATTTTTAAAAGATAATTTTGCTTAGTATAAAAATTCTAGTTTTGTAATGTATAGTACAGGAAATACAACTAATTTATTGCATTAACTTTGCATCATGACAAATGGTAACTAGAATATTATGCTGATGGGTTTGCAATGTATACAAGTGTTGAGTCACTATGTTGTACTCATGAAACAAATAAAATGTTGTATGTCAATTACACTCCAATAAAAAAGATTCAGAAGTATAAAAATATCTAGTTTGATAGTTATTAGTTAAACATTTTAATATGTGTAAAACTGCTTTTTCACATCTCACGTGTATCAGTGAAATAACACAAAATTTGCTTAATAAAATCAAAAAATTATTTAAGATGGCATGCTTTGGAAATAGAAAAGCTACCAAATATAATTATTTCAATTTTAAAGAGACAAACAGCAAAGAAAACACTGATTTCACTTGCACATCAAAATGGTCAATTATTACAAAATAAAAGGGGTTTACAAATAATTGCCTATCTTGTAAAGTGGCAAATAAATAAGTCAATAAATGAGTAGGCTTAGCAAATTCATCCTTCAATTCATACTGGTTCAGATACTTACTCTTTCCTGAGAATCTAGAAGGAGTGAAAATCTATGAAATAGCTGAAGATACAAAAATGTAATATAGAATATGCCCTTGGTTAGGCAAGAATTCCAGAATAATGATTTACTATCACGTGAATACTAAAATGAATTTTATTTTTTTCTGGTGTGATTTCCAGAAAATTGTCCTAAAACTAGTTCTTAGAAAAATTGACATCTAAAGTCCCAACTAACAGTTTAAAATTCTACAACAAAGGAAGGCAGAAGCTCTTTTTCTTTTATGCAGAAGGATCTAACTGGTGTTAGCTAATAAGAAGTCTCTAAGAGGTAAAGCTTTCACTTGTAGGGCAATATTTTAACATGTTAATGTGCAGATAACAGAAAGAATAGCTTTGCCTTTGATGATTTCTCTGCCAAGGGAACAGTTTACCCTGTAATTTAGGCAAGCAGGTTCACATTCTGCGGGTTAGTTTACTCATTAGTGAGTTAAAAAAAAAATTATGATGATTATAAAAGCCTAAATATGTGCTCGTGATTATACTGTCCTTTATAAATGTTAATATGTTGTGGGTTTTGCACATTTTTATTCTGATAGTTTCAAACAAAGAGAAGCTGAAAAAACTTACAACGAATAGATTTACACCCACTGCTTATATTCAATAATTATTTACTATTTACCGCACACATATATACACATATGCTTACATATATAGTTGTATGCACATACGTATTTACATACATGTATGCATGTTCATGTATCTGAAAGGAAGTTGCAGATGTCATGATGATTCGACCCTATATATTTCAACATAATCTCATAAGAATAAATATATTGTTTATTATAGCTACAACACTATCCTCTCACACATGAGAATTAATAGTAATTACATGACATTATTCAATAATTTTTTAAAAGTCAGGATCCAATCAATGTTCATGCTTTTTATTGAGATATGTCTCTTTTGTCTTTTTAAAAATTTATCATGGTTCCAATTTTTCTCATAGAATGTAGTTGTCTAATAGAATGTCTCATTTTCTGAATTTATCTGATTATTTCTTTATGGTGGTTAACTCGTTCTCCTCTTCCATTTCCCGTAAATTGGACAGTATACCTAAAGGTTTTAGGATATTTTTGGTGATAATATTTCATAAGCAATGTTTTGTATTTCATCGTATTTTATTTCAGGGAGCACAGTCAGGCTGGGTAGTGCTAAGTGTGATCACTTGATTAAGGTGGTGATTATTATACGGTTATTACCATAACAGGAGGATCACTCCCTTGTCAAAGAACATTTTCCCTTTTACAAGTAGCAAGTATTCTGTGGTATGATGCTTTGGCATTGTGTAAAAATTCTGTTTCCCAACATTGTAGCTAATGATTTTAACATTTACTCATGAGTCTTGTCAGAATCAAATATTCATTGAATGTGGCAAAAATGGTAATTGATTGATTTTATTGGTTTCTTTCATTATTTACATGGTATTCTTTTGTAAAGACCAGGGATCAACTACAGATTCTTTTATAAAGACAGGATAATTCTTTCCCTATGTCTACTGATTTTTGGAGTAAGGAGTTGGTGCTAAGAGTTACCTCTGATGGAGGCAGATTTTTTTTCTTTACAAGTGTGATTGTGCTCCTCATGTCGCTTCTCCAGCCCTTCCTTTGCTCTGATCTGGTCAGTGTACAGTGAACTCAATTTCCCAGGCTTCCTTAGCAAGTGGCCTCCAGGAAAGGTCATCTAGTAGGAAGGACTATTGGAAGGCTGGAGGGCAAAGATAGCAAGGACTCAGGGCTCGCCTCCCTCTTGCTCTGCCCCTTCCAATGATGGGGGCTTCTCCTCATGACTCCAGCTCTCTTCAGGCATCCCTCTGTAGTCCCAGCTCACACTAGGCACGTCAGTTTTGTTCTCTCTCCTGTTCGTGTCTCCACTGCTGGGCTCTGATAATATAACATCTTTTTACTGACCGCATTGGGGTATCATGGCTTCTAGATTCTTTTGATAGAAAGCAATAAAGATATTTTTAAAGATCATGTGTTCATATAGATAATCTCAATTCAAATTCACCTTATATACCCTTTATCAACCCTTTGGATTATAGTTTCTGTTCTTGAATACTGCAAATTTGATTCCTAATAGCATAAACATTGTCTAATTTTCTGAATCCTACAACATACTTTTTTATTTCCTCAGCAATCTCTAACTACAACACATAAAATAGTTTTAATACAGAAAAGGCTGACATTTCTACCAACAGAAATAAAATCGCTGATCATTGTTTAAGATTCTAAGTTATTTTGCTTTTAAGATATATCCACCTAAGAATGTAGTTTCATTTTCAAAATCACCTGAAATGTTTATTTGTGAGCTTTGTTACTAGTCTGATATGCTGTTATATATTTGGTATACTTTTGTTTCTATTTGTTTTCAGTTTCAGGGTTTGCATTTTCTTCTTTTAAAGGAAACTTTATTTTCTGAATATATAAAACATTGATATGATTTGAAAGACAAAACTATTGCCCCCTTTTCCCAAATATGCAGAAATTCCAATGCATAGTCTTCCATTAACTCCCAGGTTGAGAGGTTGGTTCAGTGTGTGCCTACCGTCTTGGTCTCAGTATTCTGACTTCTTGACATGAACAGAATCCCCCCGCCCCCTTAAATCCCCATTTAATTTAAAAAAAATATTTTATTTATTTATTTGACAGAGAGAGACACAGCAAGAGAGGGAATACAAGCAGGAGGAGTGGGAGAGGGAGAAACAGGCTTCCCACCGAGCAGGGATCCCGATATGGGGCTTGATCCCAGGACGCTGGGATCATGTCCTGAGCTGAAGGCAGAGGCTTAACCCACTGAGCCACCCAGGCACCCCCCAACCCCATTTCAGTTTTTACAAGAGTGTTCTTAATAGTGCATGGAGAATTTTCATAATTATATTACGAGAGGCATTCCACATCTCTAAACCACCAAATTGTCAGAATAGGATCTCTCAGAACTGTGTCCTATTTATCTCTATCAGAATCAATTAAGCAAACTTAATGTCTTAGTAAGTGGTCATTGAATATAATTGTACCCTTTCTAATACTATGCATTTTCAACGATAAAGACTAGAGTTTCTCAACAGTGATGCTATTGACATTTTGAGTGGAATAATTCTTTGTTGTAGGGGCTGTCTTATAGAATGGTTAGGAGTCTATCTGTCTGGCCTCTGAATACTGCATGCCAGAGTCCCAGTCATGGCATTCAAAATGTCTCCAGATGTTGTCGAATGTCCTGTTGGGCAGAAATCACTCCCAGAAGAGATCCACTAATATCAGACTATAGGAGACAGCATTTTATTGTGTCAATCATAGCAATATTCTCATACTTTGAATATTAGAGTTTTAGTCAACATGGTTGATGTTTGTAGTAAAATGAAATCATTTGCAATTAGTTCTTGACTTGATTTTCTCCTTGATCCCTTGTTAAGGAGTAGCTAGGCTATGTATCTGAATCTCTTGCAAGTGATAAAAACAGGTCAGTGTCGGGCGCCTGGGTGGCTCAGTGGGTTAAAGCCTCTCCCTTCGGCTCAGGTCATGGTCCTGGGGTCCTGGGATCGAGCCTCACATCGGACTCTCAGCTCTGCAGGGAGTCTGCTTCCCTTCCTCTCTCTCTCTCTGCCTGCCTCTCTGCCTGATTGTGATCTGTCAAATAAATAAATAAAATCTTAAAAACCAAAACAGGTCAGTGAGCATTAGGAAATAAACTTTTCTCTGTGTGGCTATAATCAGGGCCAATTGGTTTAGAGAGCTTTCCTGCCCAGCACCTGCTGAGTCTTGCCATGCTTTGTATTCCCTTCTGAGTCAGCCTGTCATCCACCTCATTTCTGCTAGCACAAGTTGAAATGGCACCGATTTCCATACAAATCTTAGTGTCAGTCTTGAATATGCATCTGGACCAGTCATGTGGCAAGAATTTATTGGTTCTGGTAACAAAGGAAATGAAAATTCTGTGAAAAGGCCACTAAGTCCCCATTCGTGGAGTTTACTTTATATATTCATTGAGGCAGCTTTTACTTTCCTACCATAATAATCAATTTTCCTCCACTCCACATCACTCTGTTTTTATTGACTGATATTTTTAAGCTCATCAGTTATTTAAGGGCAAGGGAAGCATTATTACCATGTCAAAAATAAAAACTTTTGGAGAAGATACTCCATCCAGAGAAGAGATAAGGGAAAATGCACACAGAAACAGGACACCTGCCTCTTCTAAGACTGGTTAGTAAAGCACTATTCTTGTTTCAACCAACAAACATAATGCTCCTTGGAATACCAACAAGACCCAGGGCATGCCTCACCAGTTGTCATTGGATGATCAAATGAGGCCATTTTTGAGAATGAAAGAAGTATCCTGGATAAAGGCAGTGGATAACAGGCATAACCAAGACTGTCCCAGGCAAACCAAGATGAATTGTTTCCAGATTTGGTGATAAGGTTGGGGAGATAAGTCACCTAATTGACCAGATTCTTATAGTAGTAGAGGTAGGACAGATGAAGCATTCTATCCTATTGAGGACAGGCAGAAGCATGCCAAATCCCTATGGGCTGGAGACGGGATGAGAGGAGGAGCTAGACTTCATGAAACTCTCAGAGTGACCTCTGGCATTGTTTGAATACCCACCATGTGTTAGCCGCATGAAATAGATAATGGTTCCATACAATGTCTTCTAGAATTGTCATAACCTTTCAAGGAAAGGAGTTTTCCTTGGAATTATCTAATGTTGTAACTTAGTGAGGCATTGTGATATTGTCATTAAGGCTGGATCACTTCCATTCAAAGCAATTCGTGGGACATGTGACATGTGTCAGGTGCCATACATTTAGGACTCGAAGATATAGAGTGCCTCTCTTCAGGAAGCTTACCATCTGACGGGGGAGCCTGAAGCCTAGTGAAAGTTCTCTTTAGGAGAGATTTTAGGATGTGTTTTAGCAATGGGAGTGATTATTATACTCATAGCATTTTAAAGATCTAAGGGAAGTAAATATTTTATCTGTTTTCTGAAACTTTTTACAAACTAGAAATACAATAGTCTTTACACCTCCTACTTAATGGCAGCTCTTGGTAAATACATAATGGCATTGTACCAATATTATCTCATTTAATCTTGATAATATCTTTGAAAACATGTGTTACTTCTCATTTTGCAAATGAGAATACTGGGCTTTTAAATAGTGGTGACAATTTCAATCCACAGGATAAGGCTGAAATTATAAATTGGATGTATGTAAAATATTTCCCTTGAGTTCACTTGTACCAGAACTGGCTTGATTTTAGATGATGGGGTGACCAACTGTGGGTAACTGCCTAGTGACAGAGGAAGCAGCCAGGGAGGTCAGCAATGCCAACAAAAACCATAGGGCTACTGCTTGTCACACACAATGCAAAATAGCAGTCCCATCGTTTCATATTCTATTCTATTAAATACAGTAAATTCTCTTTCTCTTAAAGATAAAGAGATTACAATTTTTTTGCTTTAGACAAACAAAACAGAGAGACTAAACTCATTTATTTCAAGTATCTTGGGGACTACGTTCTTTCATAGTCTCTCCCTTTTAATGATATTTATGCTATTATAATGTCTTAGAATTGAAAGAATAAGGAAATGCATTGTGGTCTCTTATTGCTAACACCAGTGTGGTAAAACAAGACTGTGATAAAGGCATGCAGTGATAATACAAGTATTCAATAGAAAAGGGGAGGGATGTGGAAACGATTTAGGAGAGGTGCATTGCATGACCTCATGAAGATAGTAAATGACTTTCTAGCCTAGGCAGGAAAAGCAAAATGGCAAAAGAAAGAAACAAGATGGCAACCAAAAGAAGTCATTGAGTTCTCCCTAAAAAGGAATTTTGGTAGCATCAGCACCCCAAATAAAGAAAGAAGAAGAGTGAAACATTTATCCTGTTTGTCCTATATAAATCATACTACTGGGCAACCAAATAGTAGATAAAGGACATTTCTCTTTATACTTTCTCCAGCTAATGCTGGAAGAATTAATGCCATAAATAATGGAGCTAGACATTATATATCGATGGATGCTAATATTATTGGAAGAGAGCCAACAATTATACTCCTCCTCACAGAAGAACTTACTGCTATCTGTTTTATCACAAAATGTATACTCATGACAAACAAGTCTTTAGATCCTAAAACTAACTTACAAGAAAATCAGAGAAAGGAGGGATGTGTTAAACTAACTGGGGATACAATCAACAAAATCTGAACAGGTGACTTTGCAAGATAAATGACTTGATTTATTCCAGAAAATAATTATAAGGAAAAAGAAAGAGAAAGAAAGAAATGGAAGAGAAACTTACAGAATAAAAGAGATTTAAAGTTTGTATCACCCAATCATAATATGTGGATCCAAATTTAGATCCCTTTGCAAACAAACTTTAAAATAAATTTATGACTTTTATGAGGCAATTGGGAATTTGAACACAGAATTCTTGCTGATATTAAGTAACTATTAATGTTTTATAGTATGCCACTGGTACTGTGGCTGTGTTTCATAGTAATTCTTTTGTTAAAACAATCAGAAATAGAAATATTTAAGATAGAAATAATAGAATATCTGGAATTTGTTTCACACTACAAAGAGAGCAGGAAGGGATGGTGAGATTAAAAAACTAAATTTATAATTGCTGTGGACTGAATGTTCATGTACCCCCAAATTGATATGCTGAAATCTTAATCCCTAGAATGAGGGTGTTAGAAGGTAGGGTCTTTAGAAACTAATTAAGTTATGAGGCTGGAGTGTTGTGAACGGGATCAATGCCTTAGAGGAAGAGACATGAGGGAGCTTAGAGAAATAAAAGTCTATTTTTTAAGCCACTCAGTCTGTGGGAATTTATTGTAGCAATTTTAACTAATTTCCACAATAATCAGGCTGGTGATGGGTCCATGGGAAGTCGTTATAAAATATAGTAAGGCATACTGTCTGCTTTTTTTGTACGTGTAAAGTTTTCCAGGATAAAATATGAAATGTAATGAAGTTGCTGGAGAAAAGGTAATAGTTGGACTGTAGTGTAGTGGTACTGACAAAAATATTCTGAATTCTAAGGCTTAGCATTTCACTGAAAGAGGAAATATGGGAAGCTGCTCTCTAGAATCTCCTCTTCTAGGAAAAATAAGTAAATTTTAATGAGAACGAGTCAGAGGAATGAGTTTTGAAAGTTGAGGCTGCCCAGGGATGTTATGATTTATATGCAGCTTATGATCTTTATGCTTCCTTATTTTTTATTAATGAAACTTCTAAATATATTTTTGTACTAATAATGTTTATAGCAAATCTCAGCTGTTCTAGAATCCTAGGAAATGGGCAAAATTCAGTTATACTCAGGCAGTAATTTTATGAAACTAATTATAGGAGCAGAGGTGGGGATTGAAGATGGATAAGAATGATGAAAAAATGTATTTTGCTCCTGTATTTTATGGTAAATACAAATTTATTCTGGAGTCCTATTGATTATGTTTAATATCCTATAAAAATCTGTGGTTCGGGATATGAATGTGATGATTTATAGGAGAAAGCGGAGGGGCTTTGTCCCTTTCCCTGGGTGTATCCGCTCAGCATCAGCCTTGCTTAGATGGTTGATGGGGATGCTCTGAATCCTCTCTCCTTGACAATCTCTTTTTATTAACTGGGTTAAATTTTATGTTTCTCAGAAAAGTTGAGGTGCCAATATTCATTAATAAGCAGAGCTGAATTGTTAATTTTCACAGGGCGGTTGTGATTCATTTTTGTGAAAATCTCAACCCTAAAGAGAAACCAGAGAATGTGAATGTTCCCATCGCTGAGGGATGGGCCATTTTCTTGTGAATCTGTGACTAACAAGAAGCATAGCATTTGGAACAAAAGTTTTTCTTAGAGTAGATTAATGCCATGGCCATGATTTATTTCTTGGCTGGAGTTTCTGGGCAGATGGATCAGGCAAAGACATGGCATCCTTTTATCAAAGTCTTTTGACGTATTTTTTTGATTCAGGGAGTAACCTCTTAGGTTCACACTGTGTGAATGGTGGGAGTTGACCGAAATACAAATTAGCAAGCTCCCTGGTATAACAGATGCGTTCTACAAATTAACTGTCGGTAGGTACTTACTAGAAGGAGTGTTGCACCATGGCAGAGAGCACGTGCTCTGGCATAAACAGTTTGTGCTCAAATCCAAATCTACCATTTTCTAGCTCTGCAGCCATAAAGCTACTTATCCTGCCTGTGCGTCAATTTCCTCACCAGTAAAAGGTGTAATAACCTGTAATAACAGCACTTATTCCCCAGGGCTCTATCAGGTTGTTGTGAGAATTAATTGAGTAAATACATACAAAGCCCTTAGAACAGGGCGTAGGATGTAATATGCACTGGGTCAGTGTTAGCCATTATTAATGTCTGGTCTTGTCAAACCTGCTTTAAGCTATCCTTTGCCTCTTGAGTACTTTGCCCCATATCCATTACTTTTCTCTGGTGCCATGGAAAGATCAAATGTTTAGAGGCTGATGATTCTGGCTTCAAATCCTGACAGTGGCATTGCATAACTTCTTCGAGCCTTAGTTCCATATCTGTAATATATGGATACCTATCATAGTTGCTGTGAGAATTGAATGAGTTCATCGAAGTCACGTTTAGAAGAGTCATGGAGAGTAGGTTTCAGTAAATATGAATACCCTCCCTTAATGAGGGCCTTATAATCTGCCCTGTTGCTCCTGGACTGTTAATTCTTCATTCCCAATGCTTTGTATTGGTGCCTGACATGACTGTTCCTCATTCAAATGTTTTGTTTTGTCTTCTCCATTCCTTGGGAGCTTCTGAGACATGAACCAAGTCCCATTTTAGGGGGTGGCTAGTCAAGGTCAAGAATCCAATTTCATTAATGGAATCACCATTAAACAAATACTTATTGGGTGGCAACCATGTGCCAGGCACTGTGGAAGAGAGACATGGGCACCTACTGTACTTCAAAAAAAATTCAAATTTCTTGCCAAGGTCCCAGTGATATGACCCCTGTCTGCCTTGCCAGTTTGGACTGCCTTTGGGTTCTAGAGAAGAAATTCTCACACCAGATGGACCCTCTTGTCCAGACCACTCTTCATGCCATGCTTTATAGCTAATTGCTTCTCATCTTTGAAGCTCAGGTATCTCTTCCTTGGAAATTCCTGACACTGCCTATTTTCTATTACTGTACTGGGTTTATTACCTTCAGAACTCTCACCATAATCTGTAATTGTAGGATTGTTTGTTGACTTGCTTATACTCTATATGCTCTCAGACTGTAAACTCTATGAAGGAACAAAGAAGATGCAGTACCTAGCATGTTATCTGGCATGTATCCATACAATAACTAAATAGTAGTTGCATGGGTGCATTTTTCTCAAATGTCTATGAAAAATAGATAATTGAGGAAGATGCCAACTTCCTTAATGATAAACTTAACTCATGCTGCACCCATATTGTTTGGGGCAAATTGCCAAGCACCTTCCAGACATCTCCTCCCCACCCAGGTTCCTCACCAGCTTTCACACAGCTGGGGTCCCTTTGCTTCCTGCTTCTGGACATCGTGACCTTTTCCCTTAGCCAGGAAAAAACTCAGGCTAAAATCTTCTGATTGCTCTGTCCATCTTATTCATCATTGGCTTCTGAAGGCCACACCAATTTGTGTGGACATCATTGATGAACAGAGAATAGAACCTCTCTGTACCCAAAGCATTTTAAGGATTCCATAAGTGCTGGACATTCTTATTTTTGGAGGCTCTACTCCATCATCGTATCAAACATACTAAAATGAATTCATATCCATATTTAATATTATATTCTTGCTATAAACTACCTGAGAAAATATTTTTGTAATGTTGCTCTTGGAATTCTAATTGTGACTAACATTTAATTTTTTATTTAAGAGGCATGAGATCTACCAATTTACAGAGCCTCTGTAGTCTTAGGAAGGAGACATCTTGAATAAATAATTACACATGTAATCTTTAAATCAGTGCTGTTGGAATTGCACTTTTTGGATTGTACTCCAGAAATAATTTTTTGATGGAATATTTAACTTGAATTCTTAAAAAAATCTATGGTCTTTTTGCTTAATGTTTACATATTTATGAATTCAAGGATGTTATTGGAAGGCAGTGTGTTGTCTCACTTAAGGAAATGAACTGCTTTATGAGGTAAAGGGCTTGCCATTGCTGGAAGGATTCATGCTGGCCTTGTGGAGTGTTACTACATTTTTGGATTTTGTAACCGTCCAGAATACATTTGGAACACAAGGATCCTAAGCCAGAAAATGTCTTCAGAATATCAATGCTCCTGAGGTGACTGGGTGGCTGTCAGTTGAGCATCTGACTCTTGATCTCAGCTCAGGTCTTGATCTCAGGGACATGAGTCCCTCCACCATGGAGCCTATATTTTAAAAAAATGATTTTCCCAACTAAGGAAGTATATGCATTTGATTGATATGCTAGACTGTGATGATAGGTCAACAGACTTGATTTTGACAATCAAATCCATTGATTTTTCCTGGCTGAATTTGCAGGTATGTACTTCAGGTAATAGGAACCTGCAAGTGCCTTTATGCATGTATGCACGCACACACACACACACAACTGAAACTCTACAAAAGACATTCAGGTCCAAATTGAATGCTTAAAAAAAAAGAAAACTGAAGTAACTTCATTGTCAAATATATATATTGTGTGTGTGTGTGTGTGTGTGTGTGTGTGTACAGTGAAAACCTTAATGCTCCTCAGAATGAACCTGGGTAATTAGGTTCATTTTGGTTAATATTATATCTCTTGTGAGGGAATGAGGTTAAAGGCCTTTCTGCTGATTCTAAGGCAAATGTGTGCCAGAGACTGGGAAACCATATGTGGGCAGCTGAGTAGAGTTGGAAAAACTGTCTCTGTATTTTTAGGATGCCGCATTTGCAGGTAAAACCTTACTAAATAAGAAGGAGATGTGATTCTATGGAACTAGGAATAGAGTAAATGAAAGCTGAGGAGTTCTCTTCCCCTCCTTCTTGTTCTCTCTCTTCGTACTTCTCTCATCTCTTCCTTCCTGGCTTTCTCTATGATTTAGTGGAGACGGCAGGAAATGCCTGCTCCCCAGTTTAGAGGTTTATAGCTTCTCTGTTCTAGAACCCTGACCACACTGGGATTGCAATCTCTAGCCATAGTTCCAAACTCCTATGAAAGGGCCTGGGAGTCTATCCAGGTTGTGTTAGACCTGGCCACGGGGACAAGATCTTGCATGTGACTTGACTGTCCTCAGCCCACCTATATGAGTAGGGTAGACAGTTCTCAGGAAAATAGGGTGTCTGTGACTCAGTCTAGAAGATCTCCCTAAAAGATGTCCACTTCTCTATTCATTTTAAGGTTTTTTTTTTTTTAAGAATAACTGAGACAAGAGATTTATAGTCTAAGAAAAAAAAATATTCATTATAAACCAGTAGTATATAGAAACACAGGTGACCAAAGCAAAAAATAATGAAAACTATCTTTGTTTTGCCTGAACATAAAATATAATTAGACTACTACTCAAATTAATAATTAGCTTAGTCTTTATCAAATGCTTGCTTTTGCCTTCAAGAATTCACATGATTGAGTACAAAATAAACCCAAGTTGTATTTTGCCACAGATAAGACTGGCCGGAATGATCCCTTGGGAAAAGTTGTAGACAGAGGTGGCTAACTCAGTTCCCTTAAAGATCACCTCTGATCTCTGTGATATACTCAGAGCCTCCAGAGCTCTCAAAGAACAAGGACCCAGATACATAGTGCCTTTCAAATCATATTGAACAAAGTTGTCTCTTAGTCTTTGGAAATTAGGTGAGGAAAATAATCTCACTCAACTTGTTCCAGTGCCCTGGGCTCTGAGGTCACTGTTAACTCATCTCTGGCCAGCTCCTCCCCATTTGCTCTATCTTTTCTCTTTTTCTCAGAAAAAGTTTCAGTATTTCTGAAATTTGCGGCCACTTCTTCACCTAAATAGATCTTATCATTTCTTGGCTGCATTACTAGAAAACCAGTTTTATAAATTATTCATTCTTTAGTGAATGAACATCGAAAAGTACATTCATGTTGGGTTCCCCCCCAGAATGAGGGAATGGAAAAGACACACTTCTGGCCTAGGAAAGGCTCTGCTGGACTCTTTCTCATTGCACTTGTACCAAATTTTATCATTTTGATTATTATTCATTCCCTGCTAAGGGAAGAGTTTTTGAGAGAGCCATAGGCTAAGGCTCAGCATGACTGGAACAGCATTGCTGTGATCGGATTCATTTTTGATATTGTCCAGTAGTTCTTATCACTTAATTATGGTTCCTGTAGTTTCTACCAGTTTCTTAGAGTTTGTGTGTGTGTGTGTGTGTGTGTGTGTGTGTGTGTACATGTGTTTGCTTTGGGTTGATATTAGGGTATGGAATTTTGTGTTCTCCAAATACACAAAATATTTCTTTTCTTTACTCATACCAAGCCACCATTCATGACAAGACCTCTTCAGATACAATTAGATAAAAAGTAGGTTGCAAAGGGTTTTGTGACATTTTGTGATACTTGATAAGATCAGGATAAAGGTTAGTGGAAAATGAAACACTTTCATTTGACAGTGAATTGGGGACTAATTTAAAAACTTGAGGAAATCGGGCTGGGCATCCCTCTACCTTCTGTCTCCCATCTTGCAAAACTCATCCACTAGTGTTCATGGCCCTTGTTCTCTTCCTTCTCTCCCACATGAAGAGAAGTCCCCCTGCCTGACTCTGGAATGTGTTCCTGCAGGACTTGGCTCTGTCCAAAGCTCCATCTGTACACAGTACACTCCAAAGTACACAGACATGACCATCTCTACTGCTGTTGATATGCAAACTCTCTATCACTTAAAAAGGAGAAGCAACAGTCACCAGTGTCTCCTGCAGCTTAGTAGTTGGCACTGGCCATAGCTCCAGCTTCCTTCCTCAGACTCTCTCCTCCACTCCTGGTCACTCTTCAGTTCACCTTAGTCCAGCTCTCCTGTCCTCACAGCCTGGTTTAGACTTCCACACCAAAGGCAGCCATAACATTCGCTTTGCCAAAAGTGCTTTTCACTCTAACCTTCCTGTCCTTGCTGCTGCCCTTGATCCTTTCAACCACTCCCCCAATCCCAAACATCACTGCTCCTTGACTTCTGGGCACCACTTTGGGTTCTTCTCTGCTGTTCTCCTCACAATGATGTCTTACATGATTTCCTCCTCACCTGGTATTCTCACCACTCCATCTTCTAGTCTACCAGATCTCTCTGTTCAGTCCACATGCATCTTCCAAGTACTGCCCAGATGTCCAGAGTTGGATGGGTGTGGCTGGTTTTCATGTGTCTAACTCTGGACCTCTGGACTTCCAACATGGATACTGCCTGGATCTCTCAAATCAACATGGCTGACCTACTCTGGTCCACTGCACATCACCTCACCAGACCTGCTTCTCCTCCTGTGTTCCCTAGCTCAGTGGATGACACTGGCTGGTATGTAGTCACCCAGTCCAGAAACCTCAGAGTCACCCATGACTTCTTCATGCTTACCCCAGATGTCAGGTCAGGCATCAAATCTGCCTTTCAAAGTCCCCTTTCCCTTTTTTAGGCATCGGCTGTGCCTTGCCTGGATTATAGGAAAAACACTGAGCAGTCTCCTTTTATTGATTTCAGTCTTTGCCCTCATATCCATCCAACTGCAGTGAAGCCAAGGTAATCTTTCTGAAACACAAATGTGATAATGCCAATTCCTTGCTTAAAATTCTTCAAAAGCTCTCTGTCATGCAGAGCGAAGTCTGTGCTCCTTAGCATAATACATTCAGCTTTAATCTGGCTTTAGCTTATGCCTCCAACTTCATTTCCTGCCAAGCCCCTCACTCTCAGCTGTGTGTTCTGTGGCTTGAGAAAAGCCAAGTCTTTTTTTTTTTTTTTCGCCTTATTCTCATCTTTCCAACCCATAAGAGTTTCATTTCCTCTTATAGATTTGCCAAAAGCAAAGTAGCAACTCAGATCCTCTGGAATGTAATCAGTCTATAATTTACTTCGGTAGGAAAATGTTTCTGTTTTTGATGTCCTTGGTTATTTATACTCCTCTATTCTTGCCCCTGCTGCCCAGAAGGGGGATTCGTGGACTGGAGGATTGACAGTGAAGACACAAGTAGATTCTAGGCCTGGAGCCCAGCTGCTCCCATTCATTCCTTCTTCTTTTTTGTCATTTCTAAAGAACTAGAAGACTGGTTTCTGGCCGATTGGCAATTGGTCAGTCCAAGCTCATGGTGGTTACTTCTGGTTAATTAGCACAGATGAATATTAAGATCTCAGGCCAATGTTACTTGGCATATGTCAAGCCCTATGCATAGAATTTTCTCCTAACTCCATGCCCTGTTTTCCCGATTCAGCGCCTGGTGAAATCTTCCTCTTGCCTCCAGATCCAGCTCACATACTTCCTACTCCGTGTATCCTTTTCTCACACTTGTCCTTCTGAAGGACAATTCATTATTTCCTCAGAGCTCACAGAGTTCCATGCTGATTCCTCTAGCATTGCCGTTAACAGGAGGCACACTGAAAACCACCCTCTTATCTGTTTCTCTGTCTCCTGCACTTGACTGAAGTCTCCATAGGCGTCCCTAAGTCTCAGTCATTGATGCCATCAGTGTCTGACATGGTGCCTGGTATGGAGTTGTTCAGAAAATGTCTGTGAGATAAAGTGTTCACCTATTTGGGAGAAAATAATGGAATTAATTTATCCTGTTGTCTAATTTTATTTATAAAGACATTTCAAATAGAATCATGAGGCATCATGCCTGATCAGAACCTTTGAAATCACCAGAGGGAGCTGGTAACTGTTTCCTGTGAAGACCCCTAGGCAGATATCTGGAAGATTCCACTAGATGCCATTTTGGTTCTCCAGAGTTGGCTGGTCCCTATAATACAAACAAAAACCTGCCAATGAGCCCTGAACTGAACAGACTTGTCCTTTCTTAAAGCCACTCCCACTAGGGTTCCTTGGGCTTTTCAAGGTGAACTCCCAGACTTGGGTGATAATTATTTCTTCAGGCCACAACATTGTGGGACATTTTTCCGTGCCTCTGTTTTCCCTCCACACTCCCAGTTGATTGACCTGAACTCTGCCTCTGTTAGTCCCTCCCCCTGATTCAGGTGCAAAGTGGTCTTAGGGCAAAGCACTGCTATCCTCTCCATGTCACTGGAGGTCGCTTCACTTCCAGCCCCTGGTCTGACAACATGATGGCTGACTATTTCAAGCATAGTTGCACTCAGACTCCTGCTGCTGCAAGAACACATCCATCCCTCCAACACTGTGCCCTTTCAGGATTGTGATTCTAGCAGCCAACCTTGAGGTTGGCTCTTCTTGTACTAGTTTCAGCAAGTTTGGGCTGGTGCCAGGGTTAGGGCTGCTGAGAATTCTTGCCAGTGAGACAGCTGTTTTCTACTTTCTCCTGAAGACTAGAAACCCTCCTTTAGTCAAGCAGGTGGGCTTGGATTTAACCTCAGGATCCAGAACAGAGAGAGATTTCCTTCCCCTCCTTCCTTCAAGGCAATGTCAGGCTTTCCTAGGGGGCTTTCCTGCCAGCGCTGCTTCTTCTCAGAAGCCTCCTGATTATTCTTTCTTCAGGTTCAACCAATGAATGATCTCAAGTTTTCTCTGAAACTTCAGGTCTCACAAAACATTTGAATTTATCTAAGGGGCTTTTGACTTTTGCCTTCTGAGGCCTCAAAATCCTCCCAGGCCCCTCCCGGTCTAGGGTCCCCCCCACACACTGTTGTCATCTCATTTACACTGCTGTCTAAAACACAACTCAAACTGCCTGCATCTCTCAGAGACTGAGCATATTTTGAGAAAATTACTCAGCATTTAAATGTCAAGATAGTCGAGCCCACACCCCCATAAATAATTATGTAAAGGACAGAAATGAGGCATCACCACTGCCCGTGCTACAAGGGACCTTCAGGACCATGGAGTCTAGCCCACATGTTTCACAGGTGAAGAGCAGAGAGGGGGTCATGCTGGGTCACACGGAAGCTCCCAGTGACCTCTTGTGAAGTAACATCAAGGTAACCACTCATACTAGACATCTCACCTTCAGGAAACCCTCAATCTCAGTGTGTTTCATTTTCATTTTCAAAACTATCTTACATCTTCCTTCTGCTAAGATGAAAGGACGTTGAGTCTTGAGGAAACACTGTGATGCTCTTGGGTCCTGCAGACCAGACACCCTAATTCACCTCTTGCTGGTGAGAAGTAGCAAGATTACATGCAGCTGTTTAAAGCCCACCTTAAAAGCGGGTCCTAGAGAACAGCAGCCTTCAGGCAGGCACACTTTTCTAGGAAGGCCTTCACTGTATTTCTAATGAACTGCAGGACTTGACTCAATCACGGAGATATTTTCTAGATTCATTTTTTCCTGTGGCAGCGGCAGCAGGTGCAGCTGCAGCTAGAAGTTTCAAGGCAGTGGAGAAGCAGCAGGATGAGACGATGGATACTTACACACAGGCTGGGGGAATGTTCCAGCAGGATTAATAGATGGGAGGAACACTGGGATTGAGAGAGTTTGATTCCCCAGAGCCATTTCTATTTCAGAGAGGCATTGTCCCAGTTAATTTCATTTCAAATAGTTGTCCTAATCCTGATAATTAAAAGCAAAAAGAAAAGCCCCCAAAATGCATATGATTGTGTCACTATGGAGGTTGATATAAATTTTATAGCTGCTAGGTGTCAAGCTCCATGCTGGGTGTAGTGGGAGAAGAGCACTCTGGTTGGCTCAGACTAAGAAGATCAGCAGAGCAGGGTACTTGTGAGCCGGAGGAATATTGGCGGTGAAAACCCTCCGTGCTTAGGGCAGCCAGAGAGAGTGCGATCTAAGCCTGGTGATCAGTCCAATCTAGGGATAGAGTGGACGATGGTAGTCTGCACACTGCTTGTTACCAACGGTGAGCCAGAGCTGATGCATGCTGTATCCTAGGTATGCACAGTAATGATCGTGTTGCGAAGTGTGGTATTTTAAGTTTCATTGGCCAACTGAAAACTTTACAAAATCTGAATCTATTTCTTTTATTGAAAGAGAATTTAAATCCCTGAAACAACATCAAATAAATTGTTGAAAGAGATTACTGGTGAAGGATTGAAGATGAATGTTGAAAATAAGACTTCCCTTGTTTCATTTTGTACAAAAATTAAAAAAAAAAGAATATTCTGAGCCTCAGAAATTCTTTAAAATTCTTTTTCTGTACCCACCAACCTGCCTCTTACACCATGAGTAATATTTAAAACAAAATACAGGAACAATTTAGGTATACATTAGCCTGAATAAGTACTCTTGTCATCACTCTAACCTAGAGTAGATAAATAAGCAAGCAAGAAACACACTCATTTATCACTTTAAAAAGTTAACTATTGATATCTGCAGTGTATGTTCAGATTTTGAAAATGGGGAATCACTATTTAATTCATAATGTTTTATTTAATAATAATTGCAAGAGGATAAAAGGTTACTAATGTATTGTTCCTGTTAATTACCTATATGCATACTTTCAATGAGCAAGGTGTACTTGTCATTTTTTCTTGATTGTGTTTTTTTCTGATTATGTTATTGAAATATACTCTTAAGTTTTTTTAATCTAACAATAAAAATGTGGGCTTATGTTATTTTTTTAATTTCCCCTTTCTAATAATTTACTTTTATTTGTTTTTATCCAAGTATCAGTTTGCAATGGATAAGAACAGAAGATTTATGTTAGAAACATAGATACATGTATATACTTCAGAGGCAGTGCAGCTCCTGGAGTTGGGCAAGTCCTTCTCTTCTCTATGTATGTTCACTCCCATGATCTCATCAAGATTCACTTCCCAAAATTCCACCCAAATGCCAGTGACTTCTAAATGTATCTCTTCAGCCGAGACCTCTCCCCTGAACTCAGCCCGTCCAATTGCCTACTTGACATTTCCACCAGGATGAGTAACAAATCCAAAACTGAACTCCTGATCTTCCCCCATCCCCACCCAAGATGCTCTGCTTAGAAGTTTTGTCATCTCAGTAAATGCAAATATCATCTTTCTCCTGGCTCAGGCCAAACGCTCAGTCATCCTTGACTCTTCCTTTTTGTCTCACACTCCATATCCAATCTATATTGAAATCATGTTGGTTCCATCTGCAAAATACATCCAGAATTTATTTCTCCCTCCCTCCATTTCATCCAAATCCTAGCCTTTATTCCCACTTGCCTGGATTATTGCAATAGTCTTTAAACCCTTTCTTCTTTCTCCCTTGCCATATAGTTTCTACTCAGCAGAGGAACTAAAGTGAGCCTTCCAAAGCTAAGGACAGATCTTGCTACTCTTCTGCTCAAATCATTCTGGTGAAGCCCCATCCTAGTGTAAAAGTCATTTGTAATGACTAAAAACCATACGTGATCTGCTTTTTTAAAAATTTTAATTCAATTAGCCAACATATAGAGCAGCGTTAATTTCAGATGTAGAGTTATTCTACAACAGTAATTCATCAGTTGCGTATAACACCCAGAGCTCATCACATCACATGATCTGTTTCTTCCCTGGCTCACTCTGACTCAACCTTACTGGCTTCCTTCTTGTTCATCAGATGCATTAATCATGCTTCTGCCTCAGGGCCTTTGCACTCAATGTTTTGTCTTCCCTAAACACTCTTCACCTACAGATTCCCTTAGCTTGCTCTCCCTTTAGATATTTGCTTCAGTGTGACCACATCAATGAAGCATCAATGACCACATCCCCCACCCCCCACCCCAGTTTTATTTAAGTTTGCACTCCTTTGGCTTCCCTATGCCCTCTCCCCTTTTTTTGCCTCCATAGAACTTAATACTTTCTAAAATACTGTATAATTTATTTTATAAGCTTTTCACTATACTATAAACTGCACAGAGTAGGGATTTTATCTCTTGTGTTTACTGCCAACTCCCTAACATGGAGAGCAGAATCTGACACATAATAGGTACTTAGCTTTATACTATGAGCTCTGTTATTTAACTGTGAGCCCCTGATCAGGAGAGAAGATGCCTTATAACATCTTTCATCATCTAGGCTTATCCCAGTGCCTATTAAGGAGCAATGATTATGTATGTAATAAATGAATGGAAGGTTGTCTTGGGACATTGCAAATGATGAGGGTATACCACCAGACCTCTGGGTTTTTCTTATCTTGTTATGAAGATGAGACAGCTGTAAAATAAAAATATTTACTTAGATAGGACTAACATATGTAGTTCTGGAAAGGAAGACATAATTAAGGTTGGGGTAGAACAAGTGTGTTCTGAGTTCTGGTCCTTGTCAAGAGAGAGAGAAGGAAGGTTATCTCCAGATGAGGTGGATGATTTGAGCAAATCACCTAGGCTGAATATTATCTCTCCAATTTTTGAGGACTTAGCCTGTCAGTCATCAATCTCTACTCTCTCTTTACTCTCTCAAAAAGTAACATCTAGGAGTAAAGTCTCTCACCCAGAGAGAGAACTATATCCTTAAATTATTTGCCTTGTCTGACAACTAAGTGTCAGACTTGAGTTTCAGGAGACAGACAGCCATTGTGCTCATGGAAGAGATAGATTCTTCTAGCCATTAAAAATACTTCTTTTTCTCAGGAACGAGGAAGAAATGATGACTACATTTTGGGAGGTGATAGAAAAGTTTATAGAATTCATGGAGTCTGCTTCCTTTTTCCAAGTTTATAAAGGAATGGTCGGATCAGTGCAGTCACTCACACTTTAGTGTGAACAAGCCTATCTGTTCTCTTCCTTGGGGATTTGCACTGTAGACCTCACCTATGCTTACAGAATGAATGGATTTAGGTGTCAGCAGTTAAGCAAGAGTTCTATTTATTGACTTAATGTACTTCTATCCAGCTTCTATATTCCTCTTCAGATTTCCAAGTTCCTAGACAAGTTAAATGGTCCACTTTAATCCAAGGGATCACTGAACATGGAAAGTACTGTAAAGAGATGCCTCTAACCCTTAGGTATTTGACTTGCACTCTTACAGAATAGCTTTAAGCTTCAAGTAGTAAAACTACTTCATGAAGGAGAACTTTTGTGATGGCTGGTATGTTGTACAACTCTGCTTCTACTGAATAGGGTCAGAGTCCAAGGTATATGATATTCTCCAACATAAACTCAGGCCTTAGAGAGTCCAAATGATATGCTTTTAGGGATTACAGAAGTGAAGATCTATTATTCATTCCTGCCTGACATCTATTACCCAGAGAGCTGTGAAAATGTCAAAACATTGATTATATTCACTGCTTTCTTATTTGATGCTCTGAACTTTGTGAAATTGCTCAACACTCCCATTTTCAAATTTCCATTAATTATTTATGAAAGGATATTTGTTCCATGGAAAACTTTAATTCATTCAGTTCTACTTTGTGAAAGGGAAAGGGTCCACCTGTCAGTAGGTCACTTCTGGAAGACTCATTTTTCTCATCAAAAGTCATGAGACTTTTGAACCAGAGAACCACAAATTTTGAGCCAAGAAACAGAGCATGGCCTTTGGTGCCTATCTTGGATGGTATGACAATCTTGGAAATGCACTGTGGATGTTGAAATGTTGACATATTAGAGACATGTTGGTGGTTTATAAGTACAGAGAACATAGAGACATAGTACTTGAAATTATGTCTGGTTTTGTAAGCATAGGAAGGATAGTTAGAACAATGTTCAGGCCCTGCTAGATGTGAGAATTTCTAACTTTAAACAACACCCATAAGCATTCTAGAGGTGTTTCCAAGAGAAAGATGGGCATATTGTAGGATCTGAATTTATTCTCTCCAAACAGTAATTCTTCCTTTGGGGCCAGTTTATCTCTTTGGACTTTTAGTTTGCTTCCTTGGGAGGAAAAAATAAAGAGTTTTTATCTGCGATATGAAACGCTTTCATTTTGTAATTCTGAAGTATGGCAAATTATTTCTGGATTTTTTTTGTCTTATCATAACACTTATCACTCTTGTTGTGTTCATCATATGCCAGAAGGTTTCAAGTTAGTTCCCATATACTAATATACTGACTCATACACAATAACCTTATGCAATGTTGCTATTATTACCAGTGTTTATAGATATGAAAACTGAGGTATGGAAAGGGTAAGTGACTTGTCCAAGCTCACACTGCTAATAAGAGGCAGAGCCAGGACACAAATGCAGGCAGTCTGGTTCCATAGTCCTTTGCCTGTAATCATTACACTCAACCACCTACTATTAGTAAGATCAAGGGTCCTTGAAAAGGTGTTTTTAGTTTTTGATGTTAAAAATATTTTGATTTTACTCACAAAACAAACTGAGGGTTGCTGGCAGTTGGATGAGTAGGGATAGGGTGGTGGGGTTATGGACATTGGGGAGAGTATGTGCTATGGTGAGTGCTGTGAAATGTGTAAGACTGATGATTCACGGACCTGTACCCCTGGGGCAAATAATACATTATATGTTAATAAAAATAATTTTAAAAATATTTTGACTTTAGATAAATTAAGGCTAAAAGACTCTAT
The DNA here is from genome assembly GCF_002288905.1 of Enhydra lutris kenyoni. NCBI lineage: Eukaryota > Metazoa > Chordata > Mammalia > Carnivora > Mustelidae > Enhydra > Enhydra lutris. Next base: position 10,401,984 of record NW_019154119.1, read on the forward strand.
CAATGTTCTACTTATCCTTTTATCTCCCTCACATACTTCAATATTTCTTCTCATACATCAAGATTTCAAACTGGAACTTTGAGAAAATGAATAAAATTAATAAGCCTCTATCATTTGATTAGAGAAGATGGAAGACATCATTTACCAGAATTATGAGTCAGAGAGCTGAAATCATTATAGACTCTACGGATATTAAAAGAGAATGTTATTAAAGATATTATGTCTATACATTTGAAAAACAGATGAAATGGACAAGTTCCTTGAAAAACACAAACTACAAAAACTCATTTAAGGAGAAATAGGTAACCTGTATGTATTGAAGAAATTGAATGTGTGGTTACAAACTTTCCCAGAAAGGAAACTCCAGATCTAGGTGGTTTCACTGATAAGTTCTACCAACTATAAAATTCTGCACATAGCACCCCAGAATATTCAAAAAGAGGAAATACTTCCTAATTCATTCTATGAGACTGACGTTTTCTGACACACAAACCAGGCATTTATATTTCAGGGAATGTTCCAATAAAGAGCAATATCTGTCAGAAACATAGAGGAAAATGTTCTGAACCAGAATTCAAAAATGTATACAAAGCATAATACATCACGATCAAGTGTTGTCTATCTCAAGAATGCAGGGTTGATTTAACCTTCAAAAATCAAACAATACTATTTACCATATCAATAAATGCAGAAAAAAAATTGACAATATCTAACATCTATTCTCAGTGAATTAATGATATCAGGAAATTTCCTCACTCTAATAAAGGGCATGTATGAAAAACCTGCAGTTAACATCATACTTAATGGTGAAAGATCAAATATCTTCTCTTAAGGTCATGAATAAGGCAAGGATGTCCACTTTTTATCAGTTCTATGGCCATTTCATTGGAGGTGCTAAATACAATCAGGCAAGAAAAATGAATAAAATGAATAAAAGGCATCTAAAGTGAGAGGAAAAAAAAACATAAAACCGACTTTATTTTTTTTTCCCTTCACTTCCCTTTTCCCTCCCTCTGTCTGTCCCTCTGTCCCTCCCTTCCTTCCTTCCTTCCTTCCTTCCTTCCAGTGGGGTGGAGAAACAGAGAGAGAAGGAGAGAGAGAATCTTAAGCAGGCTCCACGCTGCACTCAGAGCCTGACGTGGAGCTTAGTCTCAGGTCCCTGAGATCATAACCTGAGATGAAATCAAGAATCAGATGCTTAACTAACTGAGCCACCCAGGCACCCTAAACTGCCTTTGTTTCTAAACTACGTTATTGTCTATCTGGAAAACCTGATGGAATCTAACAAAAGACAAAAAGGATTATTCAGTTGAAATTTTTGAAATGTAAGTTACCATGGTGTCAAACTATGTGAAATAATTATGATAAATCTGACAAAAGCTGTGAGTGACACATGCACTGAAAAATACAAAAGATTAAGAGAAAACAGACCTAAATACATTTTTCAAGGGGCAGAAGATTCCTTATTGTTAAGATGTCAATTATTTCCAAGTTATCTATAGATTCAAAGTAACCGCCATAAAAATTCTAGTAAGCTTTTTGTAGAAGCTGACAAGTTGACTATAAAACTTTTATTGAAATGCAAAGAAATTAGAAGAGCCAAGACACCATCGAAATGTGAAACAAGTTAGGAAACTACTTGACTTCAAGGCTTGTTAAAGCAACAGTCACCAAGATAGTGTGATACTGACATCAAGATAGGTAAGTTGAAGCTCAACTTCTGGGGGAAAATAGCAGAATAGGAAGATCCCAGGCTCACCTCAACCCACGAATTCACCTAGATACACCCACATCAGTGTAAATAGCCCAGAAATTACCCAAAAAGTAGCAGGTCAAACTCTCCACAACTAAATGTAAGGAGGCCACAGTGAAAAGGGTAGGAAGAGTGGAGACCCAGTTGGGAGCCAGAATGACTTGTGGGACTATCTCTGGGAGGGAGAGAACCAGAGGTACCTACAGAGAACAGAAAAAGAACCTCACATAAAACACTCTAGCACTGATGACTCACGCTGGGAAGATGAATCCCCATAAAATTCAACTTTAAAAACCAGAGGGTGCCTTACTTTCCAAGTTCTTACAATCACTGGGGTTTCACACCTGGAACTTTAAAAATCAGTGGACTTGGCTCTGGGAGAGCTGGTGGACAATAAGAAACTGAGTCGCAGCCCTTACGGAGTTAGTGCAACAAATAGCTCCATGGAGATACAACATAGGAGCAGCCGTTTGAGAAGTGCCTGGGGTATACAGGAAGATTTATTTTCTAATCTCAGAGCACATGCTAGAGGGCCAGGATCTTTATGAGACTTCTCCAGGAACAAAGGAGCTGGGAAGTACCATTTTCCACTCCCACACCTCCACCTAGACACAGGGACATCTGTGAGATTCAGCTCAGCATCGACACTCTCCATCTAATTAGCTAACAATAGGCCCAACCCCAGCATTCTCCTGTGGAAACAGCCTCTCCAACCAGGCCTCCACTCCAGGTCTCCTCCCACAGCAGATTCATGCAAACCTTGCTAACACTGTGTGCCCCACCCGATGTTTTTCTGCAGCTCTGTCCTCTCCCAACACTGCCGTAAGAACTCTCTAAACCAGCTTCAGTCCCCTTCCACAGAAGACCTGTGCAAACCTTGCTAACTGCACACCCTGCCCCCACATCCCCCTGCAGACATTCCCCCACCAGTACAGTATCTGTTTGAACCCATCCAAAGCAGTGCCACAAGCCTGGCACTACTCAACAGCCAGCATCATTAACAGGGGCCAGCACCACTGCAAAGTGACTCCAGACTCAGGGAGATCGGAACATAACCCCACACATCAGTCTGACTGTGGCCCCAGCCGTGGACTGGGGGTGGACCTGACTGAAGGTGCGGCCCCCCAATGAAAGCTTCTCAGCAGATAACACTGGGAATGTGCCCCCACAGTTCAGTGCTACTGCACCTCTGGCAAGCACCAGGGCTGACTCACCTCAAGTCCAAGACAGCCCCAGACTGATCTAAAAACAACACAAGGACCAAACCCTGCCCACAACAGGCAAAGAGAGCATTGCAGATGATTGGACTGAAAGCAGACATATGGCTCAGCACAGCAGTAGGGCACATGTAGCCCATAGAGGAGACATTTCTGAACTGCCAGGTTCTAATGAGCAGGGGATGTTGTACTCAGGACACTACAGGACCTCTACTTCACAAGGCATTGCATTCGAGAGCAGGAGACATAGCTGACCTTCCTAACACATAGAAACAGACACAGAATTAGACAAAATGAAGAGACAGAGGATTATGTCCATAATGTAGAATAGGACAAAATCACAAGTGAGCTAAATGAAATGGAGATAAGTCATATGCCTGAGAGAGAATTCAAAGTAATGGTCATGAAGATACTGACTAGACTTGAGAAAAGAATGGAGGACATCAGTGAGACCCTCAAGAAAGAGATAGGAAACATAAGAAAGAACCCATCAGAGGTGAAGAACTCAATTAACTGCAATTTAAAAAATACACTAGAGGGAAAAAATAGTAAGAGGAAGAAGAAGAATGGATCAGCAACCTGGAAAACAGAGTGATGGGAGGCAATCAAGCTGAACAGGAGAGAGAAAAAAAGAATAATTAAAAAATGAAAATTGATTAAGAAAACAATACCATGGGGTGTAATAACATTCACATTATAGGGATCCCAGAAGGAGAAGAGAGAGAAAAGGGGGCAGAAAATCTATTTGAAGAAATAATATCTGAAATCTTCCTGAATATGGGGAAGGAAACAGAAATCCAGATCCGGGATGCACAGAGAGCCCCCCAACAAAATCAACCCAAGGAGGTCTACGCCATGACACATAGTAATTAAAATGGATAAAAATAATGATAGAGAATTTTAAAAGCAGCAACATAAAAGAAAAATTATATTCAAGGGAGACCTCATAAGGTTATTGGTTGACTTTTTAGCAGAAATTGCAGGCCAGAAGAGAGTGTCATGATATATTTAAAGTACTGAAAGAAAAAAAAATGTGCAACCATAGTAAGCATAGTAAGCCTATCATTCAGACTAGAAGGAGAGATAGATTTCCCCCACACAGACAAAAGTTAAAGAAATTCATCACCACTAAACCAGCCATACAAGAAATTAACATTTCTTTAACAAGGAGACTCTTTGAGTTGAAAGGAAAGACTATAAGCTGGAGTAAGAAAAGTGGGAAACACAAAACCAGTAAAATTAAGGATATCTACAAAAACCAGTCAAGGGTTTCACAAAATAAAAGGATGTAAAGTATAACACCATATACCTGAAATGTGAATGGGAAAGGAGTAAAAATTTAGTGCTTCTAAGTAGGGTCAAACCTAAGCAACCATCAACTTAATATAGACTGCTATAATCATAAGATGTTATAAACCTAATGATAACCACAAATCAAAGACCAGTAATAGATACACAAAAAATTAAGAGAGAAGAATCCAACTAAATGACTAAAGAGAGGCAGCAAACTGTGAGAAAACAGAGCAAGAGAAGAAAGGAACAGAGAAGAACTACAAAAGCAACCATAGAACAAGTAACAAAATGGCAATAGTACATACCTATCAATAATTACTTTGAATGTAAAAAGACTAAATGTGCCAAGCAGAAGACATAGGGTGATGGAATGGATAAAGAAGCAAGATATAGTTATATGCTGCCTACAATAGATTCATTTCAGACCTAAAGTACATGGATTGAAAGTGATGGGAGGCAAAATATTTATCATACAAATGGAAGTGGAAAAAAAAAAGCCAGGGTAGCAATGATTATATCAGACAATATAGACTTTAAAACAAAGACTGTAACAAGAGACAAAGAAGGATGCTACAGAATCATAAAGGGAACAATTCATCAAGAAGATATAACAATTGTAAATATTTATGCACCCAACATGGGAGCACCAAAATACATAAAGCATCTAGTAACAAACATAAAGCATCTAGTAACAAACATAAAGGAAGTAATTCATAGTAATACATAACAGGAGGAGACTTTAGTGTCCCCTTATATCAGCAGATTAATCATCCAAACAGAAAATCAACAAGGAAATGGTGGCTTTGAATGATACATTGGACCTGATGGATCTAACTGATAACTTCAGAGCATTCCAACCTAAATGAGCAGAATATGTATTCTTGTAAAGTGCACAAGGAACACGAGGAGATAACATAGTAGGCCATGAAACAAACTTCAACAAATTCAAAAACATTGATGTCATAATGTATGTCTTTCCCAACCATAGCACTATGAAACTAAAATCAATTGCAAGGAAAAATCTGGTACAAGTATGAACACATGGAGGTTAAATAACATACTACTAAACAATAAATGGGTCAAAAGAAAAATCAAAAAAATTTTAAAAAATACATGGAGAGAAGTGAAAATGAAAACACAACAGTCCAACTGGGATGCAACAGAAACTATTCTAAGAGGGGATTATAGCAATATAGGCTTAGCTCAAGCAAGAAGTATCTCAAACAATCCAACCTTACACCTAGTGGAACTAGAAAATAGAAGAACAAACAAAACCCAAAACCAACAGAAGGAAGGAAATAATAAGGATTAGAACAGAAATAAATGGTATAGAAACAAACAAACAAAAAACCACAATAGAACAGATCAACAAAACTAGGAATTGGTTCCTTGAAAAGATCAAGAACATTGATAAATCTTTGCCAGACTCATAAAAAGAAAGGACTCAACTAAACAGAAATGAAAGAGGAGAAAAAGCAACCACTACCACAGAAATACAAACAATAACAAGAGAACACTATGAAAGATTACATGCCAACACACCGGACAACCTAGAAGAAATGGATAAATTCCTAGAAACATATAATGTCCCAAAACTGAATCAGGAAGGAATAGAAAAATTGAAAAACCAATTACCAGCAATGAAATTGAATCAGTAATCAAAAACCTCCCAACAAACATAAGTCCAAGACCAGATGGCTTCACAGGTGAATTCCACCAAACATTTAAAACTGAGGATTTTAGAGGGGAGGGGAATGAGGAGATGGGTGAGCCCGGTGATGGGTATTAAGGAGGGCATGTATTCCATGGAGCACTGTGTGTTATATGCAAACAATGACTCATGGAACACTACATCAAAAGGAGGTATTATATGGTGACTAACATAACATAATAAAAAATTATAAAAACAAATAAAGGAGAATAATACTTATTCTTCTCAAGCTATTAAAAAAATAAAACAGGGATAAAAGCTTCCAAATTCATTCTATGAAGCCAGTATTACCCTGATACCAAAACCCGATAAAGATACTACCAAAAAAATAAAAAGAGTGAGAGAGAGAGAACTACAGTCCAATATTTCTGATGAGCATGGATGCAAAAATCCTTAACAACATATTAGCAAACTGAATCCAACAATACATTAAAAAAATCATTCACCACTATTGAGTGGGATTTATTCCTGGGATGCAAAGGTGGTTCAATATTCACAAATCAATCAATGTCATATATCATCTCAAGAAAAGAAAGGATAAAAACCTTATGATCATTTCAATAAATGTGGAAGGAGCATTTTACAAGGTACAACATTCATTCATGATAAAAACTCTCAACAAATAGGGCTAAAGGTAACCTACTTCAACATACTAAAAGTCATATATGAAAAACCCACACCTACCATCATACCTAATGGTAAAAAACTGAGAGCTTTTCCCCTGAGATCTGGAATAACACAAGGATGTCCACTCTCACCACTTTTATTCAGTGTAGTACTGGAAGACTTAGACCCAGCAATCAGACAAGAAAAAGCAACAAAAGACATCAAAATTGGTAAGGAAAAAGCAAAACTTGCACTATTTGGAGGTGACATGATACTACCTATAGAAAACTCTAAAGACTCCACCAGATAACTACTAGAACTGATATGTGAATTCAGTAAGGTCTCAGGATACAAAATCAATATACAGAATCCTTTGCATTTCTATACACTAGTAATGAAGTAGCATGTGATTTCACACATATGTGGAATTTAAAAAACAAAACAAACAAAGAAAAAAATCAAAACACAGAATCTTAAGTATAGAGAATAAACTGATGGTTACCAGAGGGAAGATGGGTGAGGAAATGGGTTAAGTCCTTGATGGGGATTAAGAGTACACTTATCATGATGAGCACTGAGTATGTATAGAATTGTCAGATCATTATACTGTACATCTGTAACTAGTGTTACGCTGTGTTAACTGTAATAGAATTAAAATGAAAACAAATAAATTGATCAATAGAAGAGAAGGGAGTCCAGAGCCAGTTTCATCCACACATGGAAGACTGATTTTTGACCAAGTTGCAAAGACAACTCACTAGAGAATCGATCATCTTTTTAAAATTTGCATATAGTTGACACATAGCGTTACCTTAGTTTCATGTATACAACTTAGTCATTTTAGTATTTTATACATTATTCTATGTTCAACACAAGTACAGCTACCATCTGTCCCATTGCATCGTTAATACAATATCCTTGACTGTATTTCTTATTCTCTGCTTTTTACTCCCCTGACTTATTCATTCCATCAACGAAGGCCTGTATCTCCCTTTCCCCTTCACCCATTGCTGAACCTCCCACCTCCTGTCCCTCTGGCAATCATCAGTTTTCTCTGTATTTATAGTTATGATTCTGCTTTTTGTTTGTTCATTTTTTAAGATTCTGTGGAATCATATAGTACTTGTCTTTTCAGTCTGACTTATTTCACTTAGTATAATACCCTCAAGCTCCGTCTATGTTATCTCAAATGGCACAGTCTTGTCCTTTTTTATGGCTTTGTAATATCCCATTGTAGATATACCACATTTTCCTTGTCCATTTGTCTATTTTTTTTTAAGAGTAGGAATGGTATTTATTTCAGAGACTAAATATAGAGATACTGTGCATGTCTTTGGATTGTTAGAGAAAAAAACAAAAGGGCCCCAAATGGGGTCACTTAAACTGAATTTGTAAACTTGTGCTTAATACACAAGTATTGTGTCTGTTTGTCTATTGATGGACACTTGGGTTGCCTTGATGCCTTGGCTATTGTAAATAACTCTGAAATAAATATAGGGGCGAATATATCTTTTTGAATTATTGTTTTTGTTTTCCCTGTGTAAATACCCAGTAGTAGAATTATTGGATCATGTGGTATTTCTATTTTTAATTTTTTGAGGACCCTCCATACTGTTTTCCACAGTGGCTGCACCAGTTTGCTTCCCACCAACAGTGCACAAGGGTTCTTTTTCTCCACATTCTCTCCAACGTGTGTTGTTTCTTGTCTTCTTGATTTCAGCCATTCTGACAGGTGATCATCTTTTCAATAAATGATGTTGCGTACACATACACAATTAACTCAAAATAGATCATACTTCTAAATGTAAAACCTAAAACTATAAAACTTCTGAAAAAAAACTTGGAGAAAATCTTTTGAGTTTGAGTTAGGCAAATATTTTTCCCAAAATCAGAAGCCACGAGAGAGCAGATAGACAAACTGGACTTTATCAGAATTAACACAGCTGCTTCTCATTAGGGATTTCTAAGAGAACGAAAAGACAACAGACAGTTGTAGAGAAAATATATTTGAGAAACATGCATGTGCTAAAGTACTTGTATCTAGATAAAGGTCTTTCAGAACTCAATAAGAAAACAAACAACCCAGTTAAAATTTTTCATAAGATTTGAACACTTTGCTAAAGAAGAAATATAAATAGAAAATAAGCTTGTGTAAACTGTCCGACATCCCCAGTCACTGGTGGGATGTAAATTAAGAGTAACAAGAGGCCAACATGCTTCTAATAGAACAGCTAAAAGTTAAGACAGACCATACCAAGTATTAGCTAGAACGTGGAAAACAAGAATCTCATCTGCTGCTGGTGGGAATCTAAAATGGTACAAATCCTTTGGTAAATGTTTTGGCAGTTTCTTTAAAAAATGTTAAGAATGAGATGCCTGGGTGGCACAGTCAGTTAAGGGTCTGCCTTCGGCTCAGATCATGATCCCAGGGTCCTGGGATCGAGTCCCTCATTGGGCTCCTAGGTCCAAAGGGTGTCTGCTTGTCCCTCTCCTTCTGCCTCAGCCTCTCTCCTCTGCTCATATTCTCTCTTTCTCACAAATAAATAAATAAAACCTTAAAAAAAGTTAAGTGTATGTGCAAGATGTGATCCAGCCACTCTTCTCCATATTGCCCTAAGAGAAGGACTAACACAAAAATGTTCATTGTAGCTTTATAAAAATACAAAAGCTGGAGGGACGTCTGGGTGGCTCAGTTGGTTAAGTGTCTGCCTTCAGCTCAGGTCATGATCTCAGAGTCCTGGGATGGAATCCTGCATCGGGCGCTTTGCTCCCGAGGGAGCCTGCTTCTCCCTTTCCTTCTTGTGTGCACTCTCTCTCACTATCTCTATCTCTCTCTTTCTCTCTCTCTCTTTCTCTCAAATAAATAAATAAAATATTTAAAAAAACCATAAATAACCAAAAAAGACCGAAAACGGGATATAACTCAAATGTCTATCCACACATGGATATCTGAACCCGTTGTAGTATTCCCGTACAATGAGACATCATTCAGAAATGAAAACTCATGAAGTACTAATGCGTGTGACAATACATATGTTATAAACATATGTGATAACACAGTTACACTACATGAGGAAGTCAGGCAAAAAACAGCCTGCTGTTTGATTCCATTTGTGAAAAACTTTAGGAAATGTGAACTAACATAGAGTGCCAGAAATCAGACCAGTGGTTGAGAGGAGCCAGACAGAGAAGGGCAGGATCTAGTGTTTACAAAGGATCTTTCGGGGGTGACTGATAGGTTTATTATCTTGATTGTGGAGATGGTTTCATGCCTGGATATTTATGTGAGACATATCCAATTGAATGCTTTCAATACGTGCATTTTGTTGTGTGTCCGTTGTTCTTCAGTAAAGGTGTAAACAAGAGATGAACTGAGCCAGGCTCCCTGTCATAAATGCTGAGGAGTTCTAGAAAATCAATTGCTTTTAACAGTCCCCTCATTTGAAGTTATGTTTGATATGGTAAAGTTCTGACACCACCAAAATATTCAGTCGGCTTGCGGCCTGATTCTGGAGTCAGATTAACATGTAGTGGAAGGACTATTTGGCTTCTTGCTTGGCTGATTTAAATTCTGTGCTGCAGAGGTGAAGTCATTTGTATGCAGCCCATGTTTTTCACCAGCAAACACAGACTGTAAGTCTACGAGTAAATCTGAGCGAGCGTTCTGGTTGTACTGTGAGCAATTGGAGTCTTGAATGACCTTGACAATGAGTATATGTAACCCGCAAAGAAAATTGTGTCTTTTTAAAAATTTTAAGTTAAAAAGTATTGACTCATTTTCAGCAGACGTAAGGAATCATATGTTGATAATACCTTGTAAAAATCCTTTTAAGAGCATTAATCAATCCTGTTAAGTACAAGCCCTCCCTATCCCTAGGAGGATGAAGCAGCTATGAGAATTCATGCCAATTTTTTAACATACGTTTTAATCCAGCCGGGGGGTGAAATAAGAGTGTTGAATTCTTACCATTTAACGTCTCTTCTTCATGTTACTTTTAAAGGCCTCAGAATTAGGTCACAGTGGCATGTGTATGCATATATGCCTGTGAAGAATTCCCTAATTCATATAAATGTCCAAATATGTGGACCAGGTATGCTGGGTGGATTAGGCATTGAACTAAAAGTAACAATACTGGAATATACCTGGCCTCCAGTCCCCAGTTTTGATACTTTTTAGCTCTTTGAATTATGTCAAGTCATCTTACATCGCTGGGCCACAGATGACTTCTTTGTAACACAAGGAACAAGCACACGAATTACCACACTTGTCTAGTGTGTGTGCCCAAATGCCAATTGCACTGGGTCACGCACATTAAGTTATCATTAGTAGCTGGACTGCGGAAGTCTTGGATTACAAATCGATCAGGTTAATGCAGCACATAGTGGAGGGTAGGAATGGGCCTCCTGGAATGAGACGGATGAATTCACATCCCAGGTTCACCCCTCCCAGCTGTGCGATCTTAAACAAGTCCCCCACATCTCTGAGCTGCAAATTTCTTTTCTGCAAGATTAAGGGCAATCCATCTCAAAGTACCACCATGAGAATTAAATAAAGCAATTTATAATAATATTGAGGGTTGCTCAATAAAAGTTAGCAATTATTATTCCAACAAATTGTCAAAAAATTTTGGTGATCAGAAAAAAAATGCATTTTTAAAGGGAATTATTAAATTCCTGACAAGTACAAACACTTCAGCTGGTAGTGCCAAATCCTTGAACATTTAGAAGTAGATTTTAAAGCTTAAATGCATTCCTTCTAAATGAGAATTTTTCTCCTTATTATACAATAGGGAATTCTATTTCTGAGGAAAGATTGATATGTAATACACCAGTTTTAATGAATAACTTTTAATATAATTCAGACAGTTTGAACTTTAGTCAAATGAATGTTAATCCATCATTTCTGAGTAAACATTATGTATCTAAAAATTGCATGGGTAGTTTTATTGATGCCATGAAAGAGAAATGAGGAACAATAAAATCCTTAAGTTAATGTCAGTCAGTTTTAACCAATAATTTGACCTAGGTATCAAATGTTTTCTCAAGTGATTGATCATTATTTAAGGTGGGAAACATCAGATATTTTAGAGAAAAAGCCTGACCTGTCTCTCTAAACTTATGGGGATGGATGAGACAATGTTACTTGGTCAGGTATTAGGAAATGGTAAGAAAGAGACACAGGGAAATAAGTAATTAAAATAGGATAAAATGAATGCATAATGGAGTTAGATGTGAGGAAAAGAGGGGGCCTAAGACAATGGCAATCTGGTCTGCTTATGAGGCTCGAGACAAGTTTCAGTGCAGAAACTTCACTGAAGTTTGGGCTGAGTCTCAAAGTGTGAGTAGATAGATGTTTTGCAGGTAAACGATAGGAGAAAGAAATGGAGGGCAGAGGGCAAGTGTGTTTGAGGGACAGTAAGTGATTAAGTATATAGTGAGATTCAGGTGCAGAGCAGGGGGAAGTAGGATTCAAGCCCAAGCACCACACTGTAATGGCCCTTCATACAATATATAATAAGAATGTGGTACTAATTCTGCAGGTGCTTGGTTCACTAACCAGTTTGGCATCTGGGAGTCCTTGCTGTGGGTCAAAAGACTGGTTATTTTGGGGGAGTGCTGTGCATGCAGAGAAAATCTGTATGCCAAATTGCTGATAGAGCTTCTTGTGTAGTCCCAGGTGTTCCTAGATGTGTGAAGACTCACGTATCTGCTTGGCACAGAGTGTTACAAATGGACCCATGGCCATACATGGAAGCTGTGTGAGCAGAGCAGCAATGGCCACAGATGGTAGAGAAGCTGGAACCATGTAGTCCTATTTACTAAGTCTCACAGAAACAGAACTTTGTGTGAATGTTCTAGTTTTCACCTATAGCAGGAGCACAAAAACTGCCATGATGGGGTTGTCATTTCTACTGTAGATGGGAAAGGGGAATTGTGGCTTCTTGAGTCTGAACAACTGATTGCTGATTCTCAGATGACTACTGCAGAGGAGTTCCACCCCAGGCGGGTTTTACCTTCTCTTCTGAAAGGTAATGCAAATCCAGAAGAAGGTGGCTCTAGAAAGGGTCCTTTATATATCAGAAAGCATTCAACCATTCATAATCATCTCCTTCCTTTCTTCCTCAAGTGTGTCTGGAACATCCCTGATAGGCAAGACCCTGTAGACAAGGACCATACCCTACCCTCCAGGAGCTACCTTGTAATTGGAGAGGAAGCTTCCCACTTAGGCCAACAACAACAACTTGAGAGGAATAAGTGGCTGGGTATCCAAAAAGGGACAGAGATGGTCCAGGTCAGTAGAACTCAGAAGGGAAGGGAAAGATTTCTGAGCCATGTTGTGGCCAGCTGTGTTGTGGCCTTCGTCTGGACTTCAAAAGACAGCTAGTGACTGAATCATGATAAGACCATCTTCAAGCAGGAGAAAGGACATGAGCAGAGGTCCAGAGGCACTGAGGGAGCTACTGTCCATCCACCGGCAGCTCTCTAAAATAGATCTCCTCCTGTCTGTTCTCTTCACCCTACTATCCTGACTCAACTAGGCTGGGGCTCTTTGCCTTCTGCTTGGCTGCTTGTCTCTATGCCATTCAAGCCATTCTCAGTTTGAGGTGATTTTGCCCCCAACCTCCCATTCTTGTCAGTGGACATTTTTGATTGTCACAACTAGGAAGAAATGCTCCTGGCATTTAGAGAGTTGAGGGCATCTTGCAAAACGAAGAATTATAATTTTTTTTTTCAAAAAAGTGCGAAGAGTTACATGGTTCAAAATATTAATTGTGTCAGGACACCTGGGTGGCTCGTGGTTGACTCTTGATTTCAGCTCAGGTCATCATCTCAAGGTCCTGGGATTGAACTTCACATTGGGCTCTGTGATCAGTGAGGAGTCTGCTTGAGGATTCATTCTCTCTCTCTCTCTCTCTCTCTCTCTATCACCCTGTTTGCTCTCTTTCTCTCTCTCTCTCTCAAATAAATAAATCAGTCGTTAAAAAAATGTTTTAATAGTGCTGAGGTTGAGATTGAGAAACCCTGGGTTGTTCTATTTAACTCTTGTCTTCCCACCCTCACTGAAAAAGATGATTCCATGGGAATTTTCTTCAAACTTGACAACTATATTTAGACATGATTGTGACATTTATCCTGGGACCTGAGCACTGAAGGGCCCCACTCTGAGGCTCCCCCTCCCAGAGAGACTGGCCCCCTGACCATCTGTCTAACAGGGGCAGGGGAAGTCAGCTGGGTCACATGCTACAGAGAGCCAAGGAGGAGGAGGAAAGAGGCCATGCCAGTTTGTTGGAAGATTAGAACCTCACTGGGATTCTCTGAAAAAGTGTTAAGTGGTAGAAGTGGAAACGCTTTCCAGGAAATTAAGGAGGAAAAGGGTGAAAGAATGTGTGCTAGTTTCCTGAGGCTATTGTAACAAAGTACCATAAACTGGGGGGCATACACAACTGCAATGGCCAGTATATGAGCTGTGGAGGGCAGAGTCTGAGATCCAGGTTCCTTCTGGGACTGTGAGGGAGAACCTGTTCCAAACCTCCTTCCTAGCTGTTGCTGGTGGACTAGCCACTGTTGACAGAGAGGCATTACCTTGCTCTCTGCCTCATCTTCCCCTGCTGCTCTCCTATATATGTCTGTGTCTGATTTCCCCCTTTCACAAGGGAACTAGTAATTCTAGATTAGGCTCCACAGTGATGGCCTCCATGACAGCTTTATTTCCAAATAAGGTCACAGTTTGAGAGGTAAGGACTTCAGCATGTGGATTTGGGGTGACACAATTCAATCCATAACAATGTGGTAGTCACCACTCCTTCCTGGAAAGGTCCACACTGTTTACTTTAAAATGTCCACACTGTTTACTTTAAAGTCTGCCTTTCTAGAAAAGCTCATATGAGCAGAGTCCACGAGCTTCCCCAGGGAAGAGGCTGGGGCAAGTAAACATGTAGAAATTTTAGGCAATTGAGCATAAACCAATATTTAAGGGCTTTGAAAACACAAGGTGTTGCAGTACAAACTGCTATTTAGATTCGCAAAATGTACATATATATGAAAAAAATCAATTAAGTCACTTTGTTGATGATTCTTGCCAGAATCTTTGCATTTCTTCTCTCCTTGGGGAGAACAAAGCTCATAGTTGAATTTGAGATAATTGAATTTTCCATGTGGCTTGCATTTTACTCTTCCCTCTTTCACTTTATCTGACTTTATTCTACTCTATTTTATGTTGGTCTACTGAGAGGCGTGGCAATCAGAGGGAAGGAAAGCTTTTTTTTTTTTTTTTTTTGGAAGGAAAGCTTTTTGATATAGATAAAACTCTGTGACCGATAGAGCTGCAGGGGTGAGGCAAAGAAGGGATGCAGATGCACCAATAAACACCAAATACCTTTTGAAATAATTTATCTAATCACTGCCAGATCTCGCCATTTTTAGAGATTGATTTTATAAGGTTCATTATTCTCTTGATATTCCTTTGAGATACTTTGATCTGTGAATTCATTTTATTTCAGCCCCTTGCCTCCCATCTGGCCTGCATCAGTTGCTTTGCAGGTCCCAGGACCCACTAACTCCCAGGCTTAGCACTGTGTTGTCAATTTGTATGCTCAGCCTGACCTTTGTGTGGGACACTTTGTAGTCGCCAAGCCGATAAGTGACAAATTAATTCATGAGCAAATGGATTTAGTTTATGGATTTCTAATCACACTAATAGAATGTGTGATTAATATAACTGATGATGATCACTTACATCTAATGTGTTGACGTTTTCCACACTGGCTACAGTCAAAGGGCCTTTTCCAACTCTCCTTTGGCCAACTGCGGCCTGAGGTTAAAGTGATTCAGGGAGAGAACGTTTGGGCAAGGGGAAAAGAATATCTTTGTCTCCTCTTGCAGGTTGGATGTGAAGGTAGAGATAAGGCAAAAAGGAAAAATAAAAGGTTGAAAGATCAAAATGTGAGGTAGCCCTAACAGCCTGAAAATTCTTGTCCTCCAACATGAGGAGGACAAATAGCATTAATTACTCAACTCACTCTAACCACGAGCTTGTATGTACCTTTGATGGTCTGTGATCGATGGCTGAAGAGAGTGGGAGAAAAACAAATATTTTCAATTATAATGAAGGATCCATTTAGAAGCTTACTAATTCTCTTCTTGCTACTGCTACCCAAATATAACAGAAACCCAAGTTTAATGAGAAAGTCATATACAAAATAAACCACATGGTTTAATGGAGAAGTAAAGATATGTATTTATTTTATTTTTTCCTTTATGTGTATGTATAGATGTATTTTTTTTCCTTTATATGTATGTACAGATGAGATACTTTCTCTCTTCTAGGTTCCACACTGGGCATAAGTTATCTAGCATTTTTGCACCAAAATACAAAAGATCGATCTCTGCTATAAAATAATTTTCTCTACACTAGGAGAAATAGAAAATAAACATATATTTACAGAGCAACATGGCAATTGTTATGAGTTCTATTAGCACTGGGACATAATAACCTGAGTCAGTTGAGGAGCATCAGGGAAAGGTTTTGTAGAAGAGAAGTATTTGAGCTGAGATTTGAAGGTTATGCTAGAAATTTTTTTAGGTGGACAAGCCTGGAGAAGAGATTTTAAGCTCAGGAATTCAAAGATCTATATGGAGTTGAGTTCACCTGAAATATAAATTGGAAGGATATTAGAAAAGGCAGGATACAAGTCTGGATACCAGCAAAAGTCAGATTATGAAGGATATTCTTTGCCAAGCCAGTAGCATTAGATTGTATTATGTGGGAAATAAGGCATCATTCATGAATAATACATGGTAAGTGGCATGATCATGTTTGCATATACAAATTATTACAGTAAGAGTGATGTGGAAGAGGAGTTGGATGATGTGTTTATTTTTATTTTTTTGTAAGATGTGTTTTGAAGATCATTAATACTGATCATGTCAATAGGCTAAAACAGAAAAAGAAATGCATGGTCAGATTGGTAGATGCAGAAAAAACATTTGACAAAAATCCAGCATACCATCCATAATAAAAAAAAAAAAATCCTGGTAAACTAGAAATATAGGGGAACTTTCTCAACTTCATAAAGAATGTGTACAACAAAACCTCCAGTTAACAACAGATGTATCCCCTAAAATCAGGAACGGGACAGGGTGTCTCCTCTCTCCACTTCTTTTCAAAATCCTACTGGAAGTTCTATCTAATACAATAAGACAAAAGAGAAAATAAAAGGAATACAGAGTGCAAAGGAAGAAATAAAAGTGCCTTTGTTTATGGATTGAGCAAATAATCTACTGGAACTAATAAGTGATTATACAAGTGTTGTAGGATACAAGGTTAAACTACAAGAGTCAATTGATTTCCTATATACCAGCAATGCACAAGTGGGATTTGACATTTAAAACACAATACCATTTATATTAGCAGACAAAAATATGAAATACTTAGGTATAAATCTAACAAAATCTGTACAAGATCTGTATGAGGAAAAACTACAAGGACTTTGATGAACAGAATCAAAGAACTAAATAAATGAAGGGATGTCTTTGTGCTTGTATAGGGTATTTCAATATTGTCAAGATGTCCTTTCTCCCCAGCTTGATTGATAGCTGTAATGTAATTCCAATCAAAGTCCCAGCAAGTTCTTTTGTGTATAAGGACAATCTTATCCTAAGGTTTCTACAGAGTGGCAAAAGTCCCAGGATAACACACAATATTGCAGTAGAACAAAATTGGAAGACTGGCAATACAAACAGAAAAATCTACATTCTGTATTACTCCTACTGTAATACATTTTAGAGAAGGCAATCCTATGGAAACAGTAGAAGGGTCACGGGTTCCCAGGGGTTCATCAGTGGATGGAGAAATAGGCGAAACATAGGGGATTTGTAAGGCAGTGAAGATTATGTTATGATGCCATCGTTATGGATAGACATCATTACACATGTATCCAAATGCATAGATTATACAACACCAGGAGTAAACTGTGACGTAAACTATGGACTTTGGATGATTCTGTCAATGTAGGTTTACCAGCGTTAACAAATGAACCACTGTTGTGGGAGATACTGACAATGCAAAAAGCTATTTGTGTGGGGGGACCTGGGTTTCTGAGAAATCTCTGTACCACCTTATCAATTATGTTCTGAATATAAGACTACTTTAAAAATATGGTCTTAAATAAATAAATAAATAAGTCTTAATTTTTGAGAGGCCTTTAATAATTCATTTGATCAATGACAGAATCTCAAGTGATTAGTAAGCGACACTGCCCATGTGGCAGCTCTTAGCCTTAGCTTTGTGGAGGAGAAAAGCAAGTCATGCTTGGAAGGAATATCCTCTATTGTGGTTAGACAACCTTGACACCGAGGGTCACAGTGGCCTCGCCATGGCCAACTCTATTGGAGGCTGTATAATTGATTTTCCCATCTGCTACCCTTTCAAGTTTCCTGTGTGAAGGGATCAGATATTAAAACTCTCTGGGCATCACAGCTGGCTCCTGACCAAAGATTCCTTTCTGTAGGAAACCAATTTAGCCACTAGCCACTTCTGTCTTACCCTCCTAAGGCTTTTTAGCTCTCTAATCACACAGTCTGTTTTCCAACTAATTAGTGTTGGGACAACTCAGCGCTGAACTTCAACTTGGAAATGTTAGTGTCATGGGGAGAGAGCACTTAATCAAATGACTTGTGATTATTCAACAAAGAGATTTTCTTTGATTAAGACTGCCACCCTTTCTGAGGCACTTGGTCTTCCTTTTGACAATATGGGATTGAGCGGGCTCTGCTTTGGCAGGGCTGCCATGGGCACTGATGTGTTACTGAAAGGAAACATATAGCTGGGCAGCGATGCCAATAGGATTCAGAGACCTGTGTTTTCTTTGAAATCAAGGATTTTTTTAAATTAGTTTCAGAGGCAAAATTTAGTGATTCATCAGTTACCTACAACACCCAGTGCTCATTATATCAAGTGCCCTCCTTAATACCCATCCCTCAATTTTCCCTTCCCCCCAGCCATGTCCCCTCCAGCAACCTTCAGTTTGCTTCCTAGAGTTCTGCATCTCTTATAATTTTCCTTCCTCTCAAGTCTCATCTTATTTTATTTTTCCTTCCCTTCCCCTATGTTCATCTGCTTTGTTTCTTCCATTACTCATATGAGTGAAATCGTACGGTATTTATCTTTCTCTGAGTTATTTCACTTAGCATAATACCCTGTAGTTCCATCCAATGGAAAAGAAATCTATCTTTCCCTATGTATCTGTATGCTGAGAGCATCAAGATGAAGGGCTGCTTCTGAACCATCTAAGGTTATCATGGACAGATTGAGCAATAAAAGGAGCAAGAAATGGTGATAAGAATAGGGGTTTTGAGGAGGAGGAGGAGGAAGAGGAGGAGGAAGGGGAGGGGGAGGAGGGGGAGGAGGAGGAGGGGGAGGAGGAGGAGGAGGAGGAGGAGGAGGAGGAGGAGGAGGAGGAGGAGGAGGAAGAAGAAGAAGAAGATGATTAGGGGTTTTAGAGCCAGGCAGATGTGATTTGTATTTCTGTTCTGATCCTTACGAGCTCTCTGACCTGAGGCTATGAGTTGACTTGCTCATAGTTCCAGTTTTAGAATAAGCGAAATAGGGACGGTAGACTTGATTTGCAGAATTGATTAGAGGGAAAGATAAATTGTATATAAGCCGTGCAGCAAAGAGCCTAGAACATTGGGGGTGTTTAATGAGCAGTAGTGTTATTACTATGATGTTTTTGTTTTTATGAGGAAAGAAAGGGGCTTAGTCACTCCTGACGTCATGCCCCTCGTAGAGCAACATCCTCGATGTGCCATCTAGTTTGATATTGAGTAGCTTGCCATTCTGAGGAATTCCCATACAGTGGCTCCCTATTTTCCCTTCACTCTGAGGAAGCCCTAACTCATGCACCAGTGAACCACTACCCACTGATGATGGTATGTCAGAATGTGACAGGTGAAAGAAAATAGCTTTCTCCTTCTGAACTTTCTTTCCCTAGAAGGAAGAGAAGGGGACAGGATCTTCCAGTGCATCCACTTCATGGCCCTCCCTTTCAAATTTTCCCAGTTCATAAGCTCCTGGAAAGAGGAAGATGCTGATGTTCTCAGGAGAAGCTGAAATAGCACAGCTTCAGGTCATAGAGGATGGTGAGGCCCTCAAGAGAAAGGGTCTAGGATTGTCTGCCCAGTGCTCATCATATATGCACATCTTCTTCCTTGTACTCTATTCTCCAGCCTAACTAAACTGTTATGTACTTCTTCCCTTCCCCTATGTTCCTCTGCACTATTTCTTATATTCCACATATGAGTGAAACCATATGATAATTGTCTTTCTCTGACTGACTTAGCATAATCCCCTCCAGTTCCATCCATGTTGATGTAAATGGTTAAGTATTCATCCTTTCTGATGACTGAGTAATATTCCATTGCATATATATACCACATATTCTTTATCCATTTGTCTGTTGAAGGACATCTCAGCTCCTTCCACAGTTTGGCTATTGTGGAGATTGCTGCTTTGAACATTGGGTTGCAGGTGTCCCTTCTTTTCACTACATCTGTGTCTTTGGGGTAAATACCCAGTAATGCAGTTGCTGGGTCATAAGGTAGCTTTATGTTTAACTCCTTGAGGAACCTCCATATTGTTTTCCAGAGTGGCTGAACCAGTTTGCATTCCCACCAACACTGTATGAGGGTTCCCTTTTCTCCACAGCCTCGCCAATATTTGTTGTTCCCTGTCTTGTTAATTTTAGCTATTCCGATTGGTATAAAGTAGTATCTCAGGGTGGTTTTTACTTTGACTTGGAGGAAAAAACTGAGGATTGTGGAAAGGGAGGTGGGTGGGGGGATGGGGTTACTAGGTGATGAGCATTGAGGAGGGCACATCATGTGATGAGTACTGGGTGTTATATGCAACTGATGAATCATTGAACACTACACCAAGAACTATTGATGAAAATAAATGATTACGGTACTTCAAATTGGTTGAATATTTCCATACCATCTTAATTTTGATCATACTGATCTCTGCCTAGATAATCTTTTTCTCATCATTTTTAAAAGTTTATTTTTATTTTTTCTTCTTAACATATAATGTATTCTATGTACAGGTCTGTGATTCATCAGTATTACACAGTACACAGCACTCATCACAACACATACCCTTCCCAATGTCCATCACCCAGGCACCACACCCTCCCCCCCCACTCCCCCCAGCAACCTCAGTTTGTTTCCTGAGATTAAAAGTCTCTTATGATTTGTCTCCCTCTCTGGTTTCATCTTGTTTCATTTTACCCTCTTCCCCAATGATCTTCTGTCTTGTTTCTTAAATTCCACATATCATTGAAATAATATGATAATTATCTTTCTCTGATTGACTTATTTCACTTAGTAAAATACCTTCTAATTCCATCCACATTTCTACATCATTGCATATGGCAAGATTTCCTTTTTGATGGCTGTGTAATATTCCATTGTATACTATGTATATCTCACATCTTCTTTATCCATTCATCTGTCGATGGACATCTGGGCTCTTTCTGTATTTTGGCTATTATGGATATTGCTGCTATAAACATTGGGGTGCAAGTGCCATTTGGATCACATTTGTATCTTTGGGGTAAATACCCAGTAGTGCAATTGCTGGGTTATAAGGTAGCTCTATTTTCAACTTTTTGAGGAACCTCCGTACATTTTCCAGAGTGGCTGCACCAACTTGCATTCTCACCAGCAGTGTAGGAGTGTTCCCTTCTTTCTGCATCCTTGCCAACATCTGTCATTTCTTGACTTGTTAATTTTAGCCATTCTGACTGGTGTGAGGTGGTATCACATTGTGGTTTTGATTTGTATTTCCCTGATGCTAAGTGATGTTGAGCACTTTTTCATGTGTCTGTTGGCCAGTTGGATGTCTTCTTTGCAGAAATGTCTGTTCATGTCCTCTGCCCATTTCTTGATTGGATTTCTGCCTACATAATCTTATTTATTGTGGGTTCTGAAGCCACACAAACCGAATCAAAATTCTGACTCCATCACATTCTTAGCTGTGCAACCTTGGACAAATTATGTACCCTGTCTTTGCTTCAGTTTTCTTATCTGTAAAATTAGAAAACAATGGTATTCCTTGCTACTTCTGGTGTGGTCCTAGACTAGCAGGTCCAGCTGATGAGTATTTTCTGGAAATATAGAATCTCAGACCTACTGAACCTCAGTTAGATTTTAACAAGATACCTAGGATATTTATATGCACACTAAAGTTTGAGGTGTGTTGATGATGTTTACATGATGGTATGAGGATTAAGTGAGGTGGTAGATGGAAAGCAGCTAGACCTGCCATAAACATTAAGTGCTGAATAAGTATTAGCTATTATTTGTTTTATTCTACATCAAGATGCACCTCAAGTGGCAACTTTCCTGTCAAGTTTCCTATGATCTTTCTGTCTTCCTCTTCTTATTTATTCTTTTATTTATGCTCCACAAAAGTCTATGTAGGTACTTCTGATAATTTATTTGCTTGTACCTTTCTCTGTCAAACTCAGAGATCTTTAGGGGCATAGAAGTGCCCTCTGGGCTCAGGACAGTGCCAGAATAGACCTTTAATAAATGTCATTTGAATACATGGTATACATACATGTTCTCCCAACAACAACAAACAGTAACACTACCAAGTAGATGATGTGAAGAATACTTATTAGGAAGACTCAAGGATCCTAAGAAATTTCCATAGGGAGGGTGAGATTTTAGCTATTCTTTGATCAACATAGCTGTTCAAGAGTTTAAGAGAAATGGTGAAAAATTCTGGGTGCAGGTAATGATGTGGGTGAACCTTAAAAATGGAGGTGTAAGTAACAGGTCCAAAGGGGCAAGAATTGATATGTGGTTCTGGAACAGATCATACTTTACAGAACTATAGAATAAAACATAAGTTGTACACTCACTTACTGAAGATCCTGAGTGCCAAGCTAAGAAGTTTGATAATAGGCAACTTTTGAACGTTTGAGTTGGAAAGTAACATGTTTAACATGTCTTTAAAAAAGAAAAAGGGACACTTCGTTGGCTCAGTTGGTTAAGTATCTTGTCTTTGGCTTGGGTCATGATCTCAGGATCCTGAGATGGATCCCTGCATCAGGATCCCTGCTCAGCTGGGAGCCTGCTTTTCCTTTTCCTTCTGCCCTTCCCCTCTGCTCATGGTCTTTCCTCTCTCTCTCTCAAATAAATAAAATCTTTTAAAAAAGAAAAAGAAAAGCTTATGAATTGCATCTGCTTCCTAAATAGCTCTTTGGAGAATAAGACTGATTTGTGCCCACTGAGACTCAGATGAGCATTCTGAAAGAGAATGGGGGGACTGGGGAGAAGTGGCGATGTCTGAGCTGGTGCATACTAGCAAAGCAGAGACTCCTTACATGCATGGATGGTACCATTTGGCTTTTTGCCAGTTCTTGAAGAGGAGCAAACTGCTCTCAAGTGCACATGGTCACTTACAGATTGTTTCAAAGTTCTTTATGTTTTCTTAATTCTTGCTTATCATGAGTGTCATTTTCTAATTTGCAAACACCCTGAAAGTCTGTAATTTTCTCTACAAAATTACAGTGAACTATGAACAATTCAAAGGACCATTTTAGGTCCTGAATTCGAGTTGCTGCAAACTAGTTGATTAGTGGTAAATACACAGCAGGGTTAGACTGGTGTAGCGGGTGTGTGGTCAGCTGACCTCACTCACTGGCTTCTTCAGTGACTCTCTTGTAGATTTATTCCAACTTGGTGCTTCAATAAATTTCCCAGTGTCTTCAGGCCATTGGTCAGAAGAGCAGTCATCAGAGCATGCCCATGAGTTTGGAGATATGCTAAGGACGTTTTATGTGTATCCTCAGGGTGAAGTGAGAGCTTTGCCATGTTTCCGTTGGAGCTGAATTAATTGAAAAAGAAGCTCCAAGAACAGCTGATTTGTCCTCAATATTCTGTACTTCCTTTGTGCTGTAGATAAAACAGGAAAGAGGATCAGAAATAAATCAACTCTCTTACAACTAAACTGCTTACATCTTCATCCTCTTTCCTGATTCTTTTCTGGATTTTACTTTTTGTGGGCAGGTGTCTAGCCTCCGCCCCACCCCCCTGCCCACCCTTACTGTCCAAAACCCTTATTGTCCAAATGATGCACCATCCAGACCTGAATATAGAGAAGGAGCCCAGTGAAAACTTACTAAATAGTTAAAGTTCAGAAATCTCTTTAGTAGGTATTTATGGCTGGGTAATGCTGATAGTGCTCCTGGTGCTTTATGTGAGCAAATGAAGAGGCTGAGTACCTATATTACATCTTAGACTTCAGGCAGAACTTCTGCTTATGGCTCCTTGAGGGCCTAAATCTTTGTCCTGGAGCCCAAACTTACCATGCCCATGGAGAGACAGTGTATAAGTAGAACCTATTTGAAAGGGAACAGGGTAGCTGAATTACAGTGGTATGTGGTAGGGGGAGTTTGGTCAGGTAAAGAATAACACATTATTTTTATCTCTAATGCATTGTAATATCTTGTAAGTAAGAGCTAATATCTATTGTGTACACAGTATATGCCTGCCATTGTGTAGTAGCTCACAGGCATTATCTTACTAGTTATTTACAAAAACTCTAAGTAGGTATGAATATTTTTCTTGGTATAATGTAGCAAGACTGTAAAATTGTGAGACATTATGTAACTCACCTGTATTCAAAGAGATTAACAGAAATAAATTCTTGTTTTAATTTGTATGATTTCTAGTGAATTTGCACATTTATTACCACATATTTATTGGTCATTTTTTTTTTCTGATGAATGACCTCTAGGGTGTCTCTAGAGGTCATATTTTATGATTAATGAGACATTTGCCTTTAAGTTTTTCTGGATTTTGATTTTTGTTTTGTTTTGGATATTGATTTTTGAGAGTGATCATGCATTTAATGACAAATCAAAATTTTATTTGCAAACTTAAAGTTGTTTTATCTACCACAGATAAAGAACACAGAGGTAAGACTTTGTTGGAGACAGATCACATATGTACCTGACTTTTTGGAGAAGAGCTATATATGAGAATCCAGGAGAAAGGCTGATTGGGAAGAGAAGAAGGAATTTCTAGGAAGTAAGGGGTTTAAAACCAGAAAGCAATATTCATCACACTGCTCTATCCTTTCAGACAACCCCTACAGATAGTCTATATAGAGGGTGAGGAGAGAACCTTTGTCTTGGACTGTGAACTATGTAATTGAGAAGGGAAAGTGCAGGAATGGCCATCAGAAGTTCTGTATTTATTCTGCTTTAGACAATTTTAAGGGCTTTAGATAAACCATTTAAATTTCCTGCAACATAGGTTTTGTCCTAGCAAATATCCTCTAAAAATATGCATTATTGTTGGCTTTGATATAAAAGAAATATAATCAGCCCTCAAGGTAGAATAGAGAAATAATGCTTGGTCCAATGCTGTTATTTCTTTTTTCCCCAATGGATCATAATTAAGTTCTCACAGGATGCATGAATTTTTATTTTTTTTATTTTTATTTTTTTTTAAGATTTTATTTATTTATTTGACAGAGAGAGAGAGAGAGATCACAAGTAGGCAGAGAGGCAGGCAGAGAGAGGAGGAAGCAGGCTCACTGCTGAGCAGAGAGCCCGATGCGGGGCTCAATCCCAGGACCCTGAGATCATGACCTGAGCCAAAGGCAGAGGCTTAACCCACTGAGCCACCCTGGTGCCCCAGGATGCATGAATTTTTAAACTATCATTTACATAGGTGGAAAAGTTATCAATTTATTAAGCTCATTTAAAAAGCACATATCTTCCATATATTTAATGTGAATTAATATCATCCCAATGTCACTAAAATTGAGTAAGGAGTAGAGAATAGAAAAGCACTTTACTTTTTTTTTCTGAAAAGGTCTGATGCCAAGATAACATAGCTTATTTTTCCAAACATGGCGGATCAAAGAGTAGAGAATCTGCTTGAAATGGATGTTCTCAGAAACAATGGCATCTAAAGATTTATTTCTTTGAGGGAAGCAAAATGCTGAAGGAAACAATTCAAAAGTTATATCTGGAAATTTTTAAATGACACCATTTACAAAAACATAAAAAATTAAATAGAAAAAAAAAAACTAAAGATGTGCAAAACCTCTATACCATTGCTACTCAAAGTATGGTTCATGGAGAGAAGCCAGTCCATGTTTTTGTTTCTTACTTGTCAGCAATGAGATATGTGCAGAAATTAAGAGTAAGTGTTTATAAACCTTTGTAATTTCATATTTCTGCAGTATCTAAGCCCATGATCCATGGATTTGATTCATTAAAACGTGTGTAAACCAGTTTACATATTGTTGAGCTTACTTGGTAAGCCACGTGAGGTACAAGCTCTCTGACATTGTAAGGCACAGTAGTCTTACATATATGGACATGCACTGGGTAGAAAACAAAACTGGTTCTGCATTATAGATATAAACTGTACAGAGCTTTACTGAACAAATTAAAAGGATCTAAATAAGAATGATGATAAACTATGTTCATGGACTGGAAGACTTGGTATTTTGAAGATGTCTATTTTCCCTCTGATTAACATATAAAGTCAATGTAATCCAGATGAGGTCTTGGCAGATTATTATTATTATTTTTTGTGTGTGTGGGAGTGGGAAGTGAAAGAAAATGACAAGCCGAATCTTAATTAATATGGGCTAAAAAAATAACCAAAGCAATATAAAAGAAGAAAGATAAAGCTTGAAGACTGAAAGTACCAGCTACTGAAAGTACCAGCTACTGAAAGTACCAGCTACCAATAACTAGCATAAAGATATAATAATTAACACCATGTGATATTAAGTCAAGAAAGAAAATCTAGCAATGGGACAGACTAAATAGTCCATAAACAGATCCTATACACTCCTGGTCACCTAACTATAACAAAAGTGATGCTGCGATATAGTGGGGAAAGAATAGTCTTTTCAATAAATACTGCTAAGTCAACTGATTTCAAGGGGAAAGTAAATTACCTGGGCCCTTACTTCAAACCATACACACAAAAATGAATTCTAGATTAATTGTAGATGTAAAAGTCAAAACAATAGAGCTTTCAAATGAAAACACAGGCAAACATTTGTATAATCTTGAGATAAACAAATATTTCCTAAATAGGACACACACACACACACACACACACACACACACACACACAACTTGATAAAGGCATCTATCTTAAAAGTAAGGGCTTTTTTCTTCACAAAAAATCATTAAGAGAGTGCAAAAGCAATGGGAGACAACAGAATTGGAGACAACATTTACTATACATATATTCAACAAAGCACCCATATCCTTAATAAATATATCTATAATCTAGAAATCAATAATAAAATCAGTCTAATTGAAAAATGGGTAAATAACTAAAATGGATACTCCACAACAAAGGATATTTAAATGGCAAAAAAAACAAATTAAAGTGCTTACCTTCATTAGTCAGCATGAAAGTGCAAATTTCAGTTGTGAAATGGCAAGTGTTGGCAAATATTTGGAATAACCAAGCTTTCGTATATCACTGGTGAGAGTGTAATGCTAATAAATTATTGAAAATTATAAGCTAAACCTACACATACCCCACAGACAAGAAATTTTACATATTCTACTAGAAGATATACTAGACTGCTAACAGCTACATTAGCCTCACATTGGAAATCACCCAGTGCCCATCAAGAGTAGAGCAAAACAATAACAGTAGCATATTTACATGGGGGAATATTACACAACAGTGAAGATGACTCATCTACAACCTTACCCAATCACATAGAAGGATCTCACACACAGAGTTCTGAATTAAATGAACCAAACACAAATGAACACTTACGTATTATTCCATTTATTTCAACAAAACAGGCACTAGTGATGTATGCTGTCTAAAGCCTACATAGTGGTTACTTTTAAGAGAATATAATGCCAGAATTGGAGTATGAGGAAAATTCCTAAGGTGCTAAGAACTGGGTTTCTTGATGTGGTTACATGAATTCAGTTTGAGAATGTTCACTGATCTATGCTCTTCTGTCTCTGTATATTTTATGTCTGGCAATAGACCAAGCTAAATAAGCACACACAGAGAAAGAGAGAGAGAGAGAAGAAGGGAAAGAGGGAGGTTTCAAATGGAGAGTTAGAGCAGCTTAGAGGAAAAAGATAGGAAGACAATCCAGATTTCCAATTCTGAAGTTCCTCTCAAGTTGTGTTAGCACTCTGAGTTCACTAAAGGGTCATGTCCCCTTTATTTGTTATTATTATTTTTGAAACAGAGAGAGAGAAAGAGGGAGTGCATGAGCAGCAGGGGAAGGGACAGAGGGACAGGGAGAAAGAGAATTTTTTTAAGGATTTTATTTATTTATTTGATATATAATGAGAGAGAGAGAGAGAGAACACACAAGCATGGCGAGCAGCAGGCAGAGGGAGAAGCAGACTCCCTGCCAAGGAGGGAGCCCGGTGTGGGGCTCTGGGGCTCGATCCCAGGACTCCGGGATCATGACCTGAGCCAAAGGCAGACGCTTAACCAACTGAGCCACTCAGGCACCACAAGAAAAATAATCTTAAGCAAATTCCCTGCTCAGTGTGGAGCCCAACATGGGGCTCCAACTCAGGATCCTGAGATCATGACCTGGACCGAAATCAGGAATCAGATGCTTAGCCTACTGAGCCCCCCAGGTGCCCAGGGTCATGTCCCCATTAAAAAGAGAGGTTTAAAGTGTTAGATTCTCCAGTGTACCAACTATATTTTCAAATATAAATCCAGTACATATACCTAGCAATACAGAAGAAAAAACTGCAGGGATTAACTGTCAAATATATGGAACATAAAATGGTTCAGTAACTCTAGAATTCCCAGCTTGAATCTTTTTCATCCAAGAAAATATGTTGTGTGTCAGGCTAAGGAGACACTGGAGGTACCATTGTGGAGGGTTTATTATAAGCATGGGCGGCATAATCTAACCAGATCGTTGATAGCCCCAATCAAGGCACCACATGTGAAGCCAAATACTCTAATAAAACAGGAGTTATTTTTGGTCTGATTTAAAATGAATATTATACTCAGTTTTCCAGCTGAAATAAATGGATAATGTGTAGTCTAATGCTGTTACCTAAAAGTAATAAACACGTTAATATAGTTTAGAATAGGTACTGGGATTATACTTCATTACATCTAAAAATAAAGACTTTTAGAGTCCTAAAAAAACCAAGTCAATGGATGAGGCAGGCTGATGGACGGAGTCCTGTAGCTTAATAAATTACAGATGATGAGAACTTGCTTTGCTCTGAGTTAGGAGTGGGTGGAGGCAGTGGATTTGAAGAGTTCTGCTTCCCCTCATTTTCTTTAGAGTACTTCTTTTGGTCAATCAGATTTAATACACTCGTTTTTTAGATATCCCCTTCCCATGAGATAATGCCACATATTAGCTGAGCATTATTTTTTCTTCGATGGATATGCATTAATACCACTGACTTTTTTTTTTTATTTTTTCAGTCTTTAATTCAGTAATTTGTTCATATTTTGGTTAATTTATTCAGTGATCACATATTGACTAATTTTAACGTATTGGGGACTATGGAAAATAAAGAGATAAATAAGAAACAGTCCTTGCCATCAAAGAGAATGGATACTAACACAAATATCATAAATATAAAAAAGGTAATATAAGGTAGAATGCAGTAAGATAAAGGAAAGACTGGAGAGAAAGAAAGACATCCTTTCAGAGATTTTCAGAAGTTATGGTCTCTGAACTGGACCATAAAAAGGAAAAAAAAATGTGGGCAAAGGAGTTGAAATGAAGTAAGTCCCAATTGGAGGAAAGAAAATGAGCAAATGTACAGGGGTAGGGAAGTGTGAGTGTATATTAGGAGCAGCAAGCAAGTTTGCCTGGTGCACAGGCTTTAACAGAGGGAGTAATAAACAGGAAAGGAAGGACACTGTGGTAGTGGAATGTCTACATTCAATGGAGAACACTTGACTTGAAGACTGGGAAGACACTGAAGACTGGACTGAGGAGAGAGGGAGACTGGTTAGAAATGTTCCCACCATTAGAATGTAAATTGCACAAAAGCAGGATCTGCTATATCCCTAGTACCTTCCACAGTAAGTTTATAGCTGGCATTCAATATATATATTTGTAGAATATTATGAATGTTCTTAAAGAATACCATAGAAGATCTTCCTGACAACATTCATTTTAAATGTTTGTTTTGAGTAAGTAATATATGCAAGTTTCAGGAAATCCAAAATGTTTAGAAGAAAATATATTGAAAAATAATTTCCTCCTCTGGACTCCCACATCTCTGTCTCTCCACACTTTTGTTCCAAGAAGCAATCATTGTTACGCATTTCTTGTAAATACATCAAGAGATGTGCATCTATGTCTGTGTATCTCTACTTTTACATACATAATTTCTACAGCTTGTACAAATGAAGACACTTCCATGTGCAAGTTTCTTCAGGATAATTTTATATTTGTATGTCAATGATTATTTCTCATCAGGACTTATAGAACTGCCTCATTCTTTTTAAACTACTGCCTATTATTTGAAAGAAGGAAATGTAATTTAAACAAGGCTCTCAAGATAGACATTTTCAATACTTCCTTAGTTTAAAAATGTAAGTGGTATACAGGATGGATCTAGTGTAGTGTTTTTCTTCAAAAAATATTATTAAACACTTAAATATAAGAAAAATATATAAAAAATAATTCAGCAAGAATCTTTGTGCCCAGCAGCAGCCAGAGTAATATAATATTAACAATATAGTTTAACCCTTTGTATAGCCCTCTCCATTACATACCTGCCCCTCTTCAGTGAGCATTGGCTTTGGTATGATTATTCCTAGGGCTGAGTCATTCTACCTGTATTTCAGAGCCATTTCCACTTTTCCTTTTCAGTGGACTTTCTGTTCATAACCTCTGCCCACTTTATATTATATAGTCAGTATCTTACTGATGTATAGGAACTCTTTATGTATTAGTGAAATGACCTTTTTGTGCGGACAGACAAAGGAGGATGCTGGTGGACACCCTGGCAGTTCTCTCTTGGTTGCCTGCTTATGAGTTAGTAGCTCCTCCTTTTCCTAGTAGCACGGCCTTGGTTCAGTCTTCACTGTCCACAAGGTTGTGAGGTAGAACTAGCTGGCAGAGCGAGCAACAATATGTAACTCTGACAAACAGCAGGTACCCGAGCTCAGACTCTCCTTCCTTGAACTTGCAGGACTGCCCTTGATACTTTCCTTGTAGAATAGGAGAGCAATGAGGAAGCAAAGCTCTTCTCCTTCAGCAGAGTTCCAAAGAGAATCTATGTGCACAGACCCAAGCATACATCCCTCCAGTTCTTTTTTTTTTTTTTTTTTTTTTTTTTTGAAATTAAAAGTTATTTAATGGGAGCAGAGAAGGAAACATTCATTCTTCCAATCCAGATTACCTCTTCAAATGAATCCTGAGCAACTGAGGATTAGCAAAGCCACAAAGGCCTTCTGCATAATTCAGAGGTTCAGAGGATTTCTCAGAGTATGTAAAGGAAAGTATCATATCATATATTTTTATGATGCAAATAAGAGAGAAACTATGAGTCAGGGTGAGAATATACTGATTATAACATCTATGCAATGAAGACACAAAAGCAGAAGGGGAGAAGGTAGTCATCATCCAGCAGTCAGCAACTCAAGGGGATAGCTCCTCAAGGGCATGGCTCCTCAAGAACATGGATGTGAACCACATCAGTTCTGCTTGGTCTTCTGGCCTGAGCCTGGAATAATGGTTGAGGGACTGGGCTCTTGTACCTTGGTTTGGCCAGGCTGAGGGACCTTAGGGTGGGCTGGCTCAGGGAACTTGGTGTGACCTGGCTCAGGAACTGTGGGATGGCCTCGTTCAGGATACTTGGAGCAGCCTGGTTCAGGAAGTTTGGTATTCCCAGGTTGTGGTAACTTGGTGTTGCATGGCTCTTTGGTAATGGGAACAAATGGATCGTGGGGTGGAGCCTGGCAGGGCTGTTTAACCTGCTGCTGTTGGGGTGGAGGAGGAGGGGTGCAAGGCTGCTTCGGCTGCTGGGAACTCATGCTTCACAGGAGACTGGACCAGCCATGCAGAGAAGTTTGAGCTGACAGTCTTAAGTCTGGTCATCCCTCCAGTTCTTAAGAGAATGGGATTCATGCAACTTGCTGTCCCTCCTGCCTATAGATCACCAAAGATGCACAAAGTGCTTGCCCTGAGCCTTTTGCACATGAACCTGTGATGTGGCTTGCACTTGCTTTCTCTCCCAGTTTATCATTTGTCCTTTCACTTTGTCTTTTGCCTTGAAAACTGTCCTGGATTTTTTGCGCTCATTTGGCTTCAAGAATGATTTATTAAAATCTACGTGATTATGTTGACAAGTAAAAAAGTAGTTTTCTTCTAAACTTAAAATAAGTTCTTGTATTTTTCCATATATGATTATTATTTCAGTCAGAAATAAATCTGTATTCAGATATACAATTTAGTCCACTGACATTGTATTATGCAACTTAGTATCTAGGACTATTCCACAGAGACATGTAATTTTCCTTTTATTACTCACATATGGCTGATAAATTCTCTTTCTAATGGGAAGAAGCATGTGTATTGAATCGATTGGAGGATATAGAACAATGTGTACTTTAGGTTAATTATTTATGTGGTGTAACACTCTATCTTTTTAAAAAGGGTTTTGTTATTTAAACTTATGCCCAAACAGAAATAACACAATAAGCTTCTGCGAACTTATCATCCATCTCCAACAACCAACAATCCATGGCCTCTCTATCCCATCTTTACTTCCAGCCTTTACAACCACCCACTGCTTCATCACTGGACCAGCTACTCAGCCCTCTATGTTGTGGATTCTCAGACTTCTATTATGCTTAAACAGGCTTTTCTCAGACTTATATGCTTAAAGATGCCAAAGTCATTAAAAAAATAATGATCTATGTTTCCCTCTATTACTTTTGCAGCATTATTTTTCAAGTTTAAATAATTGTCCAAATTATTTGTGGGATTAATTTGGTCTAATGTGTCCTACTTATTTTTTCCAGATTGCTCTTTAATTGTTCCAGTTTAAATTTATTTAAACAATCATTTCTTAAATAACTCATCTTTTCGATAGTGATTTGAAATGTCAAATTGATTCTATGGTAAATGCCCACTTATAATAGGAATTTTTTTGTGTATTCTGGTATAGCCTGTTGATCTGCTACTATGCTGTTTTAATTGCAATTTTCAAATTCTTTTCATCAATATTCCTAAGCGATTTTTTTCTTTAATTTCCTTTTATATCATCTGACAGAATTTGGTATTAATATTGTGCTAAATTTGTGACATGAATTTGAAAGATTTTCCTTTTTTTATTTCTGTGGAAGAGTTTAAATATTGGAGTATTGAGTATTGGAGTATTAAGTATTGGAGATAATCACTTTTTTTTTTTAACTTAAATTTTACTTAGTTACCATACAATGCAATATTGGTTTCTGGAGTAGAATTCAGTGATTCATCACTTACATACAATACCCAGTGCTCAAGACAACAAGTGCCCTCCTTAATCCCCATTCACCCATATAGTCCATCTTCTACCCACCTCTCTCCATCAGCCCTCAGTTTGTTCTCTGTTGTTAAGAGTCTCTTATGGTGTGTTTCCATCTCTCACCCCTGCTTCTCATATGCTCATCTCATTTCTTTCTTTTTTTTTTTAAATATTTTATTTATCTATTTTAGAGAGAGAGGGAACTTGAACCAGGGAGATGTAGAGGGAGAGAACCTCAAACAGACTCTGTGTTGAGCACAGAGCCTGCTATGGGGTTTGATCTGATGAGCTGAAATCAGGACCCAAGCTGAAATCAAGAGCTGGACACTTAGCCCACCCAGGCATCCCTCATCTGTTTTCTTTCTTAAATTCCACATATGAGTGAAATCATATGGTATTTATCTTTGTTTGACTGACTTATTTCACTTACCATAATCCACTCTAACTCCATGCACATCATTGTAAATGGCAAGATTTCATCTTTTCTGAAGGCTGAGTAAGGTTCCACTGTAGATATATAATACATCTTCTTTATCCATTCCTCAGTTAATGGACATTTGGGCTCACTCCATGGTTTGGCTATTGTTGACAATGCTGCTATAAACATTGGGGTGCAGGTGCCCCTTCAAATCATTATGTTGGTATCTTCTGGATAAATACCTAGCAGTGCAATTGCTAGATCGTAGGAGAGTTCTGTTTTTAACTTTTTAGGGACACCCCATACTGTTTTCCAGAGCGGCTGCACCAGTTTGCATTCCCACCAAAAGTATAAGACGGTTCCCCTTTCTCTGATCCCTTGCCAATACCTGTTGTTTCTTGTGTTGTTAATTTTAGCCAGAAATATTTGCTTTTAAAGTTTGGACACATTTTCCTTGTGAAATCATCTGGATCTAGTATTTTTGGTGGCTATATCTTTAAAAATTTTTTCTATTGTTGTAATGGATTGGTTTGGATTTACTATCTCATCTGGAGCCAGTTTTCATGTTTCATATTTCATTAAAAAGTTCCAGTTTTTAGATTCTTCTTCTTCTTCTTCTTCTTCTTCTTCTTCTCCTTCTCCTTCTCCTTCTTCTTCTTCTTCTTCTTTTTCTTCCTTTTTTTTTTCCCCTCTGTGATCCAGGTCTAGGTAGTAGGAACAGGTACTTCTCCTGACCCTGTGAGCATTTGAGCATCAGGCATTATTCACTGTGATCCTTTCAGATGACTTCATCCCTAGCTTCGGGAAGTTTTGCGTATGCCTGCACTGATCAGTATTTTGCAGGATATTGGGAGGACATTTTGCAGATTTCCAGAGTCCTTTGTGCTGCTCTCCCCTCTCCCACTCTATGATGACAGCTCTAGCCACTGTGGTCTCCCCAAAGTGTTGGATCCATCTCCTCAACTCAAGAGGAGATTTTGGCAAAGACTCAGAAGACTTTGCCTGGGTTCCTGCTCCATGATCCATGGGCTGACACTCAGTAAGCTGGATGATTATAGGGCTCACAATATTTATTTCCCATCTCCCATTGACCACTGTCCTTCATTGCCTTCAATCTGTATATGTCTTTCATTTCTAAAAACACACTTAGATTTATATTTTGAGGTTTTTGGTGCCACTGTTTATTTCTCTTCTTTGCTTATATTAATATTTTTGGATGCTTTTAATAGACATGGTTTGAATGTCTCTTACCTTTTAGTACATCTACCATTTCTTTCTGTTTTTAAAAATCTCATGTTGTTTACATTCATCATTTCTGGTCTCATGTCACATTTTTTATAATATGTTTGGCCTTGTCATCTCCATTCTGGGTTGTTCCCAGTTACTTACATGATTATTTGCCCTAAGCCCAGTCATCTCATGATTCGTCACTTTCTGTTGTCATGTCATGCTTTCCCTGGGTTCATATACCTCTGATGGTGTTCTCTTATTGTGGTCATGATTGTTTCATAATATTTCTTTAAGCCATGGGGATATATTCAGTTACAATTTTCATCTACTGTGTCACAATATATTTTCTGTTGAGTGTTCTTCATCTCATATTTTTTTCCTATTTTCTTTTTTTTAATTTAATTTTATTTTTTCAGTGTTCCAAGATTCATTGTTTATGTACCAAACCCAGTGCTCCATGCAATACGTGGCCTCCTTAATACCCACCACCAGGCTCACCCAACCCCCCCACCCCCTCCCTTCTATGCCTCCATCAGAAAGGATTTATTCCCTATTCTCTTTTTCCTTTTATCTCACCTTATCATTGCATCCATTTGACTAATGTCAATAGTAATCATTATTGCTAATCTTCATTGACCAAAGATATTTTTTCTGGATAGCTAGTTTTAGGAATACATATGGAGGAGGAAGCATAGTTTGTTCATGTGAGACTTCTCTTTATGACCCATGGGTGTCTCTAAGTGATGCCTTTAATCCCTTACCTGCTCTTTAATGAACCAAGACTGACACTATAGGGCCATTAACAATGCAGACTTACAGCCCTCATTTTCTTCAACATCAGACTATGTTTTGGATGATAGCTTTTTATTTCTAGCTATGGTGTTAAAAAATAAACACATAATTTCAAAGAATATGAAAATCTGAACCCATTTAAAAGAATACTTTTCTTGGTGTTCCACTAGAATAGACTGTTTTGTTGATGATTTTTGAAGCTCTTCATCGTCTAGAAAGCAGAGCATACAACGATTTCAACCTCAACCATGGAACTGGAGGGGGAATCACTAGTGGGTTGGTCCAGGACATCATCAGTCTGGAAACCAGCTTTATTCCCACTTCTGCTTCTAATTATTTGTTAAAATCCCATGTTTAATAAAAATTGTTTTTTTTTTTTCCCCTGCCTATTCACAAAGCACTCTTCTAGCTTCCAGGCATAGAAATTTCTACTCCTCCTGTACCACTTAGCAAAATGGGAAAACTAATATGAATGTGCTTGAAGTGTTGAGTGAAAATCTATTGTTTCTTCCTTCCACCTTCTCAGTGGTTGGCTGCAGCTTGCCTCTCAGTGCCCCGATATTACCTCATTCTCAGCTCCAGATCAGATGACGTTCTGACTGAAGAGGCTAGCTTTGCCCCATCGGAACTATCTTCCACAGACTTTGGTTGACTGTCAGGCTGGCACTGTCAGACAGGAAGTCTCATATTTGCTTCTGTATATTTTGCTGCCTCAGAAATCAAACTCAATATCAAAAATAATTTTGTTTTTTCCAAAATATTTTATATCACTGTCTCGTTTGAGAACTCGGGGATTCTTGACCACACAGCATGGTGATTCTGAAAGTCCCTTCTTTCTTTTTCCTCCTTTCCTTCTTTCCCTCCTTCCTTCCTTCTGCCTGCTTGCCTGCCTGTCTTTGTCCCTTCTTCTTTGCACCCATTGTGATGTTCAAGTACTTGAAAATGGCATACAGAGGATAATACATCAACACCACAATTTAAAGTATAGCCAGCTGCAGTGAGAGAGTCATCTTGGTTAGAAAGGACATATAGTTGACAAATATTCAGTCTTCTCAGTGCTGTGGTGCATGAAGCCAGCACCTGTACGGGACACTCTGTTGTGACTAGTGAAAAAGTTATGTGTCTTTTATATCTTACCAGATGTTTAAATGATTTTCTCATTCAGTGACCCTGGTTAGGGCAGCATGAAGAACAGGAATGGAAATCTGAATAGGCACTTTCAGACTTCACTTTATCCTGCAGACACAGACATAAAATAGTAAGGTGGAGGCATAGGGGGAAAAAGGCATAAAATTTAATCATCTTCTTCTGGTTTCCTTTCTTCCCTCCTGTCCCTTCCCCTGGGTCTGCACTCAGCTGGGTATAAAGTAATGACCCCATTCTCATTACTTCTTTTTTACAATCTTTCATAATTGTCTTTAAAGAGACTTGGAAAAAGTCTTTTGTTACTCCCAGCACTTAGCAAAGTCCCCGTGAGCAAGCCAGCTCCCCGGGGTGAGGACCCTTCAACACTTCCTATCACCAACTAGCTTCTGTACACTTTGGCAGTCAGACACATGCCCGTGAAACAGTTCTTTCTCTGCTGCATCAGGACATGTAAATGAAGGAGCTGGGCAGCTAACTGAAACAGTGGTAGGATTCTTTGTTAATGTTGGGTGTGTGGGGCTCCATACCATGGATGGCTCTGTGTTAGAGTTGGGGCTGGATAAATATAGAGTGTGTGAAGTACTGATTAGCTCCTTTGGCCTGCTCAGGGGCTGAGTTAATCAGCAAAGAATCAGACTGTGAGACATAAAAGAAAAAAAAGTAGGAAGTACAGTTTAAAAAAAATGCTTTCTGGAACACTAAACCACTCTCAGTTTCTGAAAATACAGTATAATTATAGTGTAAAAGAACAGGAAGCAATTTCAGAAATCAACCTGTGCAGGCGTTTAACAGATAGATGTCCTGAGGCAAAGAGAGAAGAAGGGTCCTCCCAAGGTATGCA
Organism: Enhydra lutris kenyoni; assembly: GCF_002288905.1. NCBI lineage: Eukaryota > Metazoa > Chordata > Mammalia > Carnivora > Mustelidae > Enhydra > Enhydra lutris. The sequence goes on from NW_019154119.1 coordinate 10,439,528, forward strand.
TTTTGTGGATGAGATCCTTAATCTGGGAGTTTTCATCCTCAACATTATCACAGTTGCCTGTGATTCTTGGTCTCGGAAGGCTCTTTTGTGTACTGTAGGCTGTTTAGCAGAATTCCTGGCCTCTACCCTTTGAATGCCTATTAGCACCCTCTACAAAAACACAGCAATCAAAAATATCTCCAAACATCATCAAAATCCTGTAGGGATGCATCACTCCCAATGGAGAACCACTGGTCTAAGATAGGTTAATATTGTGCCTGTTTTGAGTAAAGAGTTTGTGTAGACCCTCTGTATTTGGTGCTGGATTATAATATTTCTATACTTCTCAAGCGGACTTTTTTTTTTTTTTAGTTTTTTTAAATTTTTTTCAGTGTTCCAGAATTCATTGTTTATGCACCACACCCAGGGCTCCATGCAATACGTGCCCTCCATAATACCCACCACCAGCAAACTTTCAAAGAAGAAATAATACCTATTCTCAAGTAGGCTTTCATTAGGAAATAGACAACTGGCAGAGCTCAGAAGACAGAGAGATCTTGATGATGATGATGATGGTCAAGATGGTCAAGAAAAATGTCAAATAAGAATTTAAGCTATTGTTTATCCCATTTCTCTGTAAAGGCTAGACTACTTCTCTAAGACAAATCATAAATGTGGTGCTAGGGGTGCCTGGATGGCTCAGTGAGTGAAAGCCTCTGCCTTCAGCTCAGGTCATGATCCCAGGGTCCTGGGATTGAGCCCCACATCGGGCTCTCTGCTCAGCAGGGAGCTTGCTTCCCCCACCCCCCTCCTGCTTCTTTACCTACTTGTGACCTCTGTCTTTCAAATAAATAAATAAAATCTTAAAAAAAATAAGCGTGGTGCTGCACGTACGATTTGTCCTTTGTCTGCTATTAACTCATCACCACTCTGGTTATCAGTTTTCTTCTTGTTAAATAAGAGTATTTGGAGGATATGTTTTCCATGTCTCATCCAACTTTAATAGTGCTACTTATTCATGTTCTAAAAGTGAAAAGCCCCATGCAGGCTCCCAAATCAAGAGAAAAAAAACATTGCTCTCTCAAACCTTCATGGAAGTCCCAAGCTCCAAGAACTTTGCAACCTCCTAATTAAGCACGTTCTCCTGAGCAAGTTACAGGTTTGATTTCTGGCAGCTCAGCTGAACCTGCCAAGTGTCAGAGTAGTTGATTAAAACAAGCAAAAAATGAAAGTACAAATTAAGGCCTTAATCACTTATTGTCATCTTTAGATAAGCAAGAGGCTTAATAGGAGAAAGTGCTGACTCGCCACTGTTCCATTTTAACCTGTGGCCCAGTATCACCGGGTGGATCAACACAGATGTGGAGGTCCACTCGCTGCCAAGGGACCCCTAACCAAAAGTTCCTGTGGAACTTCTTTTTGGACTTTTTTATGGACTCAGTAGCTGGTCAAAGTAGTAGGAGAGGACTGAGAGTGGGAAGGTACTGAGTACTGAATCAGAGTAGAGAAAAATGTCCTTAGTGCTGCCCTGCTGCCCTAAGAAGGCCTTTGCAGAGATACCTGAGATAGATCTCAGCTGAAGGGCCCTGTTAAAATGAATTCTGAATAAAGGCACCTGGACTAAGAATACAACCTTGAGTAAGAGTATGACAGGACAAAGTGGCCTGAGTCTTTGCAACTCTCCTTAGGCACTGTGCCAAGCCTGGTAAGAGGCAAGAAGATTCCCCCAGGAAACTTTTGTAATTACTGATGGTCATTCTTGAAAACAATCACACGCAAGATTTCTGGCCAAGAAATGGACTCCTCAATATCTCTTAGGTCTGCTGAAAATTCTAGCAGGTACATTGAGTGACTTTCTGTGAGCCTATTCTGATTTTAATATGCAAAATGTCTTCCTTGGTTTCTTTTTTTTTTTTAAGCTTTTATTTATTTATTTGACAAAGAGAGACAAAGCAGGAGAGGGAACACAAGCAAGGGGAGTGAGAGAGGGAGAAGCGGGCCTCCCACTGAGCAGGGAGCCAGATGAGGGGCAGGATCCCAGAACCCTGGGATCATGACCTGAGCTGAAAGCAGACACTTAAGGACTAAGCCACCCAGATGCCCTTCTTCCTTTGTTTCTTCAAAGAAAGTTGGACACTTAACCTCCATTTATGACTGCTGGAGATCCAATTTGTTATCAGAAAGCAGATGAGAACATATGCCATAGAAAGGAGACATCTGTTATTTTATTCTTTATTCTGTTAATGTGGTGTATCACATTAATTGATTTTCAAATGTTGAACTACCCTTCTATCCTAGAGATAAATCACACTTGGTCATGGTGTATGAATTTTTTTTTAATGTACTGTTGGATTTAGTTTACTAGAGTTCTATTGAGGATTTTTACATCCATGTTTATCAAGGATATTGGCCTCCAGTTTTTCTTGTGGTATCATTTTATGGCTTTGGGATCAGGGTAATCCTAGCCTCAAAAACATGTTTGGAAGCATTCTCTACTCTTTACTTTTTGGAGGAGTTTCAGGAGGATTGGAATTAATTATTCCTTAAATGTTTGATAGAATTCACCAGTGAAGCCATCTGGTCCTGGGCTTTTCTTTATTGAGAGGTTTTTGATTACTAACTCAATTTCCACACTAGTTATAAGTATGTTCAGATTTTATATTTCTTCTTGGCTTAATCTTGGCAGGGTGTATGTTTCTAGAAATGTATCCATTTCTTCCAGGTTATTCAGTTTGTTGACATATAATTGTTCATAGTAGTCTCTTATCCTTTTTATTTCTGCAGGATCAGTTGTAAGTCTCTTTTTTCATTTCTGATCTCATTTATTTGAGTCTTCTTTTTCATTTCAATAGATGCAGAAAAAGCATTTGACAAAATTCAGCAATTCCTCTTATGACAAGAAAAAAAAAATACCTCTGAACAAAGTAGGAATGGAAGGAAATTACCTCAACAGAATAAATGCCATCTATTAAAAGCTCACAGCTAGCATAATACTCAGAGGTGAAAACTAAAAGCTTTTTCTCCAAAAGCAGGAACAAGGCAAAGATACCAACTCTTACTGCCACTTCTTTTTAACATAACACTGGAAGTCTGGGACAGAGCAGTTAGTTTAGAGAAAGAAATAAAAGCTATCCAGATCAGACAGGAAGAAACAGAGTTGTCCTTACTTACAGATGATATGATTGTATATAAGGAAGCCATAAATACTCCCCCCTCCAAAAAACTACTAGAACTAATAAGTGAATTCAGTAAGTTTACAGAATACAAACTGAATGTATACAAATCATTGTGTCTCTAATACTAATAACAAATTACCTGAATCAGAACTTAGGAAAACAGTCCCATTTACAATAACAACTGAAAGAATACAATAACTAAAAATAAACTTAACTAAGGAAGTATACTGAAACCTATAAATGTTGATGAAAGAAATTAAACAAGATACAAACAAATGGAAAGATTTCCCATGTTCATGGATTGGAAGACTTACTGTTGTTAAAATGTGCATAACCCAAAGCAATCTACAGTTTCAAAGTAATCTCTATCAAAATGTCAGTGGCATTTTTAAAAATTTTTCTTTTAAGATTTTATTTATTTATTTGAGAGAGAGAGAGTGGGCTAGAGAGAGCAGCAGCCAGGGGAGGGACAAAGGGGAGTGAGGAGCAGACTCCCTGCTGAGCAGGGAGTCCGATTAAGGACTCCATCTTAGGACCCTGGGACCATGACTTGAGCTGAAGGCAGATACTTAACCAACTGAGCCAATGATCTCCTGAAAGAATACATTTTAGAAGTCAAAAAGGAAAAAGTCCCTTTACATTGACAACAAATCTTTGAAATGTACCTCAGTCAATTTTTAAGAAAACTGCTTTCTATTTTAAAAATAAACAAGTCTACTTGTTTATTTTTCCCATTAGAACATAAGCACCACAGAAATTCTATCTGCTTCTGTATTTCTGGTACTCAAAACAATGTCTGGCATAAAATAAGTATTCAAAAATTTTGTTGAATGAAAAATAAATGAATTTATGTGTATTTATTAGATATAACATCATTTTTATATGATTATATTAGCATTCAAGTAGGATTTCTTTTTTAATTTTATTTTGACAGGCATTTTAAAATTTTTCCTAGGGATATAATCACAATATCTGAAAATATATTTTTGTCTCATAGTATTTTACACTGATCGGTTAGTTTAATTTTCTTCTCTGACTCTATTAGCTAGAAACATCAAAACTATAGATTATACATGGTGGATGCAGGAGATCCTTTTCTTATTTCTGATTTTACTAGAATTAGTTTTATTATTTTACTATTTATCCCAATTTTCACTGCTAATGTTGGCAAATTGTTGCCCTTTGAATGAATTTACTTAGCATTTTTATTAGAAATTCCTGCTAGATTCAAGTGAGTTTTCAGTACCTACTGACATAATTTTATGGTTATTCTCTCTCTCTCTCTCTTTTTTTAGTGTAAGGTAGTATATTTACAGATTTTTCTGATGGTAAACCATGATTGCATTCCTGAAATAAATCCTCTTATTTTGATATGCTATTCTTTAATATGTTATTGGATTTAATTTTTTTAAAGATTTTTATTTATTTATTTGACAGACAGAGATCACAAGTACACAGAGAGGCAGCCAGAGAGAGAGAGAGGAGGAAGCAGGCTCCCTTCTGAGCAGAAAGCCTGATATGGGGCTTGATCCCAAGACCCTGGGATCATGACCTGAGCCAAAAGCAGAGGCTTTTACCCACTGAGCCACCCAGGTGCCCCTGCTGTTGGATTTTATTTAAAAATATTTTGTTTAGAATTATTGCACCTATTTTAGTAAGTTAAACTGAACTAGTTCTTTTTTTCCTTTGCACTACTTTTATTAGCTTTTGATAATAAAGTCATACTATCAACACAAAATCAATTGGGGAGTTTTTTTTTTTTTAATATCTTTTTTCCTCCTATGGTTCAGGGTAGAATAATATTGAAATTAATCTTTCTTTCTTTCTTTCTTTCTTTTAAATTAACTGTTCTTTAAAGTTTCAATAAAAGTCAACTCTAAAACTTACAGTTTTATTATCCTTTCTCACTTCATTTCTATTCTTCAATTTTTTTAATTTTGCTTCTTCTATATAATACTTGGTGGAAGGGCATGCTATGTCTTTTGCTTCTAAACCAAATTTCATTATCCTTAGTATTTCCTTTTATACCTCTATAAACTGCACTTGGAAAATATTCTCCAGTCAGTCATTTTCAGTTCTTTATGATATTCTTGTATAGATCTATTCCTTGGAATTTGCATTTAAGCTTAGTTTCTCCCTAAGACTTTATCCCTTGATAAAAGTCTTTTAGGCTTCAGGAGACACGTCAGAAAGACTTTATTTGGGCATTATTATTCAAAATCAAGTAAATGGAACTCATCTCTGCTTCTCCTTCCCACCTGTGATGACACCCAGCAAATTCCTGTTTTCTCAATCTATCCATCAAACTCAGGCTCTCACTCACCCAGTTTAAAAAAAAAAAAATGCTGTGATCTTAGCTACAAAAGAGATCGAGGTGGTGTGCTGAGATTCTTGATGAGATTTTCCAGTCCAGGCCACATCTTCCACTCTCTCCATTAAAGAGGAAACTCTCTCCTGGAGAGACAGAGATCATTATTCAGTGTCCTTTCTTTTTAGCTATGCATAGTATAACAGACCCTGCCAATGCTGTCTGATGTCCCAAGAAATTCATTTTCTCTTTACCACCCTTCTCGAATTGTGTTAAGATCTGGAGGTTATAAATTCATCAACAATGACATGGAATAAATAAGTCTGAGATGGTTATCATTAGAGTTCCTTCTCAGAAAAGGTACCTTTGGAGTTATTGCCTTCATTATTTCAAGGAATTGCAAACCCTAGCATCTCTGTGCTGTGGCAGGAGAAGGGGGGGACTGAAAATATTCTAAGATAGTGCTCTGCGCATCTTCAGGGTCTCATTCCCATTTCCAGCATCCCCAAACTGAGTTATCATACTTTGTTCCTTTAAGAGGGAAGATGGCAGGAGTGAGGCTCACCTTTCTTCACACATAACATCCCCTGGAAATCAGAAAAAATAATGATGCACAGGGTGCCAGTCCTGTCTCATACCCCTAAAAATGTTTTCTTGCTCAGAAGTGAGGGAGATGTTTTCAAGCATCCAGACAAATCTGAAGGGCTTCTACCCTTCAGGACATACGGTGTCTGCTTTGCAAGCTACGTGTTTGTCCCCTTCCCTCTCCTCATTCTTTCTCTCCTCCTCACATCCTCTGTGTCCTCCTCAAAGCCAGACCCAGTCTGTCAAATTAAGCAATGGATATTCTTTAAGAAAACAGAACTCAGAGATATAAAAGAGAATTCATCAGTTAGCATGAAGTTCTGAGCCCATGTGAACTGTGACTACAGACCAATACTTCTGATTGCAGTCCAATACTATGAGCTTCATTCCAGTTGTGATTTCCACCCTTCCCTCATTATCCCCAACATATCTACTTATTGTTTGCTCTCTCTACATGTAATCAATCTCCTCAACCCACTGGGCTTCTGCCTCAATGGCTGCCTCCTCATTTGGTCCAAATGCTACCTTCCCACCATCTCTTTTGGCCATCCTGTCACTTGGCCCTGAATCCCATAGCCATGCAGTTTTCCTGATGCTGTCTTCTGGCCAGGTCCCAAGTCCTGTTGGGCCACTGAAATGCTCCTTGCTCAGCTTAGGGGAACTCCTTATCATACCTAAAGTCTATAACACCATAGAAGCAACATTAACACCTGCTCCTCTTATTCTTATCAAGACTAAAGTTCTTGAGGTGCCTGGGTGGCTCAGTCATTAAGTAAGCATCTGCCTTCAGCTCAGGTCATGATACCAGCGTCCTGGGATTGAGCCCTGTATAGGGCTCCCTGCTCAGTGGGGAGCCTGCTTTTCCCTCTCCAGCCCTGTCCCTGTGCTTGTGTTCCCTCTCTCGCTCTCTCTGTCATAAATTAATAAAATCTTTAAAAAAAAAACGACCAAAGATCTCGATTTCTAAAAACTTATCTCCATATTCTTCACTGTTTTTTTTATTTGAGATTTTTGCTTCAGAGAGTAAAAATGTGATTTACCCACCAATTTAATAAGTATTCTATTTTATTACTTTAATTTCCACAATATGATTTTATATATATATATATATATATATATATATATATATATACACACACACACATTTAATCCCAAATTTAGTTAGAATTTATTTGGTTGTGCAAAGTTTGGAATCAGAACTGTTTTCTTGGTTTGTTCTTTCATATTACTTATTGAATTACCCTTTCCTATCTTTTTTAGAGGAATATTTAGTTTATATGAAGTTAGTATAGAGAATTGGTTTTCTTTATAGATTCTCTCTTCTGTTGCATCTACTTATATTTCTATTTTTACCATCACCAAATCCTGACTTATTGTCCTTTTATCTGAGCTTTTAATTCTTTAACATTAATTTCCTAAGTGCATCTTTATAATTTTATTAAATATTTAAAGTACTGTGATATTAATGTAAAATAGATATGCTGACAAAGTAGTTTGCATTAAAATAAATAGTTATTATATTCAATTTCCCCATTCAGTAACAGGATTTTCTCTCTATTTGTTTAAATAGTCTTGTGAATAGTATAATATGGGACTATAGTTTCTACGTAAAGTTTCTAAATCTCTTTCCTTAAGTTCATTCCTAAGTATTTTATGATTTCCTTTCTTTGTTATTTCTTGTTAAAAATGAAATCTCTGTTCCATGTTTCCTTCCCATTTTTTAAAGATTTATTTACTTATTTTAGAGAGAAAGAGAGCACAAATGTGTGGAGGGGCAGAGGGAGCGAAAAACCTTAGCAGACTCTGCTGAATGTGGAACCCAATGTGGGGCTTGATCTCATCACCCTGTGATCACCAGCTGAGCCAAAACCAAGAGTTGGACACTTAATCAACTGCATCACCAAGGGACCCCTCCTTCCTATTTAAATTCTAGCATCATCTCTAATTGCCGATGGATATGTTGTCTTTTTTTTTTTTCAAGTTTTTATTTAAATTCTAAATAGTTAACGTATATGGTAAAACTGATTTCAAGTGTAGAATTTAGTGATTCATCACTTACATATGACACCCAGTGCTCATCACAACAAGTGCCCTCCTTAATCCCACCACTTTTCTAGCCCATCCCCCATTCCTCTTCCGTCCAACAACCCTCAGTTTGTTCTCTGTCATTAAGGGTCTCTTATGGTCTGTTTCTCTCTCTTCTCTCTTCCCCGCTCCCTTCCCCTATGTTCATCTGTTTTGTTTCTTAAATTCCACATAGGAGTGACATCATACAGTATTTATCTTTTTCTGACGGAGTTATTTTGCTTAACATAATACAGTCTAGCTTCATCCATATCATTTCAAATGACAACATTTCATTCTTTTGGATGGCTGAGTATTATGCCTATATATACTACATTTTCTTTATCCATTCATCATTCAATAGACATTTGGGCTCTTTCCATAGTTTGGTTATTGTTGGTAATGCTGCTATAAACATTGGGGTGCCTGTGCCCCTTCAAATCAGTGTTTTTGTATCTTTTGGATAAATACCCAGTAGTGCAATTGCTGGGTCCTAGGGTAGTTCTATTTTTTTTTAATTATGTTATGTTAGTCACCATATAGTAAGTCATTAGTTTTTGATGTAGTGTTCCATTTTTCATTGTTTGTGTATAACACCCAGTGCTCAATGCCCTCCTTAATACGTACCCTCCTTAATACCCATCACCAGGTTCACCTGTCCCCCTACCCCCATTCCCTCTAAAGCCCTAAGTTTGTTTCCCAGGGTCCATAGTCTTTCATGGTTTATCTACCTTCTGATTTCCCCTGCTTTATTTTCCTCTTCCTTCTTCTAATATCCTCCATGCTATTCCTTATGTTCCACAAATAAGTGAAACCGTATGATAATTGACTTTCTCTGGTTGACTTATTTCATTAAGCATAATCTCCTCCAGTTTCATACATGTTGATGCAAAAGTTGGCTATTCATCCTTTCTGATGGCTGAGTAATATTCCATTGTATTTATGGACCACATCTTCTTTATCCATTCATCTGTTAAAGGGCATCTTGGCTCTTTCCACAGTTTGGCTATTGTGGACATTGCTGCTATTAACATTGGGGTGAATGTAACCCTTCTTTTCACTACATCTGTATCTTTGGGGTAAATGCCCAGTAGTGCAATTGTCAGGTCATAAGGTAGCTCTATTTTTAACTTCTTGAGGAACCTCCACACTGTTTCCCAAAGTGACTGTACCAGCTTGCATTCCCACCAACAGTCTAAGAGGGTTCCCCTTTCTCCACAACCTCTCTAACATTTGTTGTTTCTTGCCTTGTCAATTTTTGCCATTCTAACTATGTAAGGTAGTATCTCAATGTGGATTTGATTTGAATTTCCCCGATGGCTAATGATGATGAACATTTTTTCATATGTCTGTTAGCCATTTGTATGTCTTCTTTGGAGAAGTGTCTGCTAATGTCTTCTGTCATTTTTTGACTTGACTATTTGTTTTTCAGTTGTTGAGTTTGAAAATTTCTTTAAAGATCTTGGATATCAACCCTTTATTTGTAGTGTCATTTGCAAGTATCTTCTCCCATTCTGTGTGTTGTCTCTTTGTTTTATTTACTGTTTCCCTTGCTGTGAAGAAGCTTTTTATCTTGATGAAGTTCCAAAAGTTCATTTTCGCTTTTGTTTCCTTTACCATTGGAGATCTGTCTTGAAAGAAGTCGTGGCTGATATCGAAGAGGTTACTGCCCAAGTTTTCCTCTAGAATTTTGATGGATTCCTGTCTCACATTGAGGTCTTTCACTCATTTAGAGTTTACCTTTGTGTATAGTGTAAGAGAAGTCAAGTTTCATTCTTCTGTATATAGCTGTCCAGTTTTCCCAGAACCATTTATTGAAGATACTCTCCTCTTTCCATTGGATATTTTTTCCTGTTTTGTCAAAGATTAGTTGATCATAGAGTTGAGGGTCCATATATGGAGGGTAGTTTTATTTTTAACTTTTTGATGAACTTCTGTGCTGTTTTCCAGAGTGGCTGCACCAGTTTACATTCCCACTAACAGCGTGAGAGGATTCCCCTTTCTCTGCATCCTTGCCAACATCTGTTGTTTCTTGTGTTGTTAATTTTAGCTATTCTGACAGGTGTGAGGTAGTATCTCATGGTGGTTTTGGTTTGTATTTCCCTGATGATGAGTGATATTGAGCATATTTTCATGTGTCTGTTAACTACCTGCTTATCATCCTCTCTAGAGATGCAGAAAAAAAAAATGACAAATTACAGCATTCTTTCTTTTTCTTAATTTAAATTCAATTAGCCAACATATAGTACATCATTAGTTTCAGATGTAGATTCAATAATTCAATAATGTAGTGTTCAGTTGTGTATAACACCCAGTGCTCATAGCAGCATCCATTCTTAATAAAAACCCTCAAAAAAGTGGGGTAGATGGACTACTCAACATCATAAAGGCCATATATGAAAGACCCAAAGTTAATATCCTCAATGGGGAGAAACTGAAAGATTTTCCTCTAAGGTCAGGAACAAGACAGGGATGTCCACTCTCATCATTGTTATTTAACATAATACTGGAACTCTTAGCCTCAGCAATCAGACAACAAATGAAATAAAAGGCATCCAAATTGGCAAGGAAGGGTCAAACTTTCTCTATTCACAGATGACATGATATTTTATGTAGAAAACCCAAAAGTTTCCACCTAGAAATTACTAGAATTACTAAAATTACTAGAAATGATACACAAATTCAACAAAGTTGCAGGATATAAAAACCAACATACAGAAATCTACTATATTTCTATACACCAATAGTGAAGCAGCAGAAAGAGAGATCAAGGACTTCATCCCATTTACAATTGTACCAAAACCCATAAGATACCTAGGAATAAATCTAACCAAAGAAGTAAAAGATCTGCAGAACACTTATGAAAGAAATTGAAGAAGACACAAATAAATGGAAAAACACTCCATGTGATTGGTTGGAAGAACAAATATTGCTAAAAATATCTGTATTACCCAAAGCAATCTACACATTTAATGCAATCCATATCAAAATACCATCAGCATTTAACCCAGAGCTAGAATAAACAATCCTAAAATTTCTCTGGAACCACAAAAAACCCCAAATAGCTAAATAAATCCTGAAAAGGTAAAGCAAAGCTGGAGGCATCATACTTCAGGACTTCAAGCTGTATTACAAAGCTGTAGTCATCAAAACATACCAGTAAAACACTTACTGGCACAAAACAGACACATCGATCAATGGAACCGAATAGAAAACCCAAAACCCAGAAATGGACTCACAACTATATGGTCAACTAATCTTCAACAAAGCAGAAAATCATATCCAATGGAAAAAAGACTGTCTCTTCAACAAACAGTGTTAACATGGATAACAACATGCAGAATGAAACTGGACCACTTTCTTACACCATACACAAAAATAAATTCAAAATGGATGAAATACCTAAATGTGAGACAGGAAACCATCAAAATCCTAGAGGAGAACACAGGAAGTAAACTCTTTGACCTTGGCCATAGCAACTTCTTACTAGGGAAACAGAAGCAAAAATGAACTATTGGGACTTCATCAACTATCTTGACTTCATCAGGATAAAACGTTTCTGCACAGTGAAGGAAACAATCAATAAAACTAAAAGACCACCTATAGCATGGGAGAAGATATTTGCAAATGTCATATATGGTAAAGGACTAGTATCCAAAATCTATAAAGAACTTATCAAACTCAACACCAATAAGTAAATAATCTAGTTAAGAAATAGGCAGAAGACATGAACAGAAATTTTTCCAATGAATGCGTTTTCTAAAGAAGCAGCAGCAACTGGGCGCCAAGCCCCAGACACTGCCTGGGTTCTAATCAGCAATGCCAAAGAACAAACCCCGGGAGGCCACCGAGTCCTTGGGCCTTAGTATTCAAGAAGCTTAGTATTCAAGATGCCACCAAGTCCTGGTTTCACCTTTTGTCATTTGCAAGTAGTTTGCTGTTGACATGAAGCAACATCTATTATGAAGAGTGCCAAGGACTGGTCACTGCCTGGTTCTTTCTGAATGCCCAGAGTTAAGTGACCATCGTAACTTATTTTCCTCCTGAGCCCAAGATCCTCACGTGTAGGTGTTGTGGCTGAAAAGAAGTTAGAATAGGTCTTTGAAAAGGAGCATTGTAACATAAAACCCCAGGGAGACACTTAGACACTCAGCCACCCTCCAGGTTCACCCCTACCACTCTCACTTGCTCTTCTATGAATGCCACCTTGAACGTCAGGGTCATTGTTTCATCCACCTCTCAGTCTTCCATCTTGAACACAGCCATGCCCAGAGGAGATGCGCTCTATAAAGGCTGGGCAAAACAAAATACAAGAAGCAGGACCATTCTATTCTGGGTCCTCAGAAATCCCAGATCTTATCTTGTCCATTCTTTCCTCTTTTTTATACCTCTCAGGCTTCCTCACTTAATTAGCAACCCACACACAATCCTTCCCCAATTTGCCTGTCCAGATGTTTGACTTAGCTCAGGCTACCATTACAAAATACTGTTGATTAGGTGGCTTAAACAACAAAAATTTATCTTCTCATAGTTCTGGAGGCCAGGAATTCCAAGATCAGGGCACAAACAATATAAGTATCATTAGGGGCTTCTTCTCTTGCTTTGTAGGTAGCTGCCATCTTGTTGTGTGCTCATGTGATCTCTTATGTGTGTGTGTGTGTGTGTGTGTGTGTGTGTGTGTGTGTGTGACAGAGAGAGAGAGAGACTGAGAGAGAGAAAGAGAAAGTATTTTGGTGTCTCTTCTCATAAGGATATTAATCCAATCTTGAGCCCTCTCATGACCTCATTTAACCCTAATTGCCTCCCAAAGTCCCATCTCCAAATATCATCACATTGAGGGGGGTGGGCGTTATGGCTTCAATATGTAAGTTTGGAGGGGACACAAACATTCAGTCCATAACACTAGACATACAGGAACACAGTGCCATTCCTCTCCATCATCCTCTGTATTTATTTATGTCCATTCTTTGTCAAGCCAGACCATCCCTCTGAGAACAGTTACTTCAGTATGCATGACAATGATATGACCATAAACTAGCTGAGGCTGGGGAACACAGCAGATATGCAGAAGCCAGGAAGTCAGGGCCTTACAGAGGAACTTGTAGACAGAGACTAGTTTGAACCCTTAAAGTTGTATTCTGACTTGCTTCATGCTGCCAGGAGAAAGTCTCAGATGTAGAGAAAAAGCTGATTCTGCCCCAGGGTTGTGATAATTAGTATCCTGTCTACTAATTCAAGAATGAGGGCTTGGCCAGCCTGCCCCCTCAGGAAGGTTACCTGACAACCTTCCAAGACTCCTTTAGTTTCTCCAAACTGAGGTCCACATAGTCACATAACTGAGGGCAAGATTTTACCTGATGGCTGTTTGCAGAACACCCACTCTTATTTTGCAAAGTCCTTCAGAACAAGGACTGTGTCTTTCTTCTTAATGTTAAATTGCAGTGAGATGAGCACAGACTTTGATCTCGAACAGGAATGAGTTCAGATCCCCAACTCCAGCAATCAAGAGCTGAACAATATTTGACAAATTGATTTGTCCCTTTAAGTCCCAATTCTATCTTCTGTAAAAATAGAAAAATTATGTCTAACAAATGAAATAATTTATTTTAAACTCTTGCTTCATAGCAGCAAATCCATAGCACAGAAAACCAGTTGAGAACTTCTTAATCCCTTTCCTCTGCTCTCACATTGTCTTGTGAGAAAGTAGATGTATAACAAATATTTGTTGAGTGATGAACAATGGAATTAGGATGGGGGATAGGACTATAACAAGAATTAATTTGAGACTCCAAGCTCACAGCTGCTGAAAAGCACTTCTACTATTTCCTACCCACATGTTTTGGTGACAGGTCAGTTTCTATCTTGGCTAGAAAGCAACATCTAAGAGGCTGTGTATCCTTTGCCTCATTTTAAAGGATGAGATCATTTAAGTCTGAGCTGGATAATTCTGCACCTGTTCTCACCTTCACAGTTTCACAGGCTCAGAAGGAACCTGTTGATGAGACCTCATAGCAGTGATGGGGCTTGTTTCATACTTCAGAGATGAATGAATGGATGCTGATAGAAATGCAACAATATTTGTGGAGCACATATTATTATGTTATTGTAATGTTCTAGGCATTGGGGATACAAGATAAATAAGACTTGCCTCCTGAATCTCACAGTTTGCAGTGAGACAGTGACAGATATGAAATGAATACAAAATAACATGCAATGTGCTGTCACAGAGATACATACAAAATTCAGAGACTGCAGAGAGGAGACTAATAACTGCCCAGGGCAAGGAAAGGGGTAGAGCTCTTCTCAGAAGACATCTCCTTTGAGATAAACCCGGCAGCATAAAGAATAATTTGTCAGATAGAGGCAAGGAAGTAGTTTGGACAAGGGCACAAAGGTTTCCTCTCATTTGAGAGTGCTTAGGGGATGAGGAGAGATAAAATGAAGAGAGAGGTTGGGGCTTTTGTAGTTGTTTTTCTCCATTAATTTTTTAAATTAACATATAATGTATTATTTGTTTTAGGGGTACAGGTATGTGATTCATCAGTCTTACACAATTCACAGCACTCACCATAGCATGTCCCTCCCCAGTGTCCATCACCCAGCCACCCATCCCTCCCACCCTCCTCCACTCCAACAACCCTCAGTTTGTTTCCTGAGATTAAGAGTCTCTTATGGTTTGTCTCCCTCTCTGGTTTCATCTTGTTTCGTTTTTCCTCTCTTCCTCTATGATCCTCTGCCTTATTTCTCAAATTACACATATCAGTGAGATCATATGTTGTCTTTCTCTGTTTGATTTATTTTGCTTAGCATAATACCCTCTAGTTCCATCCATGTTGTTGCAAATGGCAAGATTTCTTTTTTTTTATTGCTGCATAATATCCCATTGTATATATGTAGCACATCTTCTTTATCCATTCATCTGTTGATGGACATCTAGGCTCTTTCCATAGTTTGACTATTGTGGACATTACTACTATAAACATTTAGGTGCACATGCGATCACTATATTTGTATCTTTGGGGTAAATACCCAGTAGTGTTGGGTCATAAGGTAGCTCTATTTTCAACTCTTTCTCTATACTACTTGATTTTAATAATGGGAATTCACCAAACAAGGCTCTATAGTCATTACAAATATGCTACTCAGACCCAACAGGTTCCAAACTCTGTACATGCATTTAGCTGTCTGGATCCTCTTATTTCCTAGGAAAGTTTTTAGATCTTTGAAAAGAAATGGAGATTATGCAGCCTCATGATCTTTTTTAAATGGACTTTCTAAGACAAATACCATATGATCTCACTCATATGTAAAATTTAGGAAACAAAACAGATGAACATAGGGGAAAGAAAAAAAAAGAGAGATAGAGAGAGAGAGAGAAACCATAAAATAAACTCTTAATGATAGAGAACAACCTGAAGGTTGATGGAAGGATGTAGGTGGGTGGGTGGGTGGGGATTAAATAGATGATGGGCTCTAAGGATTGCATTTGTGATGAGCACTGGGTGCTTAGTGATGAAACACTAAATTCAACTCCTGAGCCCAATATTACACTATATGTTAACTAACTTGAATTTAAATAAAAACTTGAAACCGACAGAAAAACAAAAAGTGAAAAAAAAGACCTTTCTAAATTAATTATATAAAAAGGCTGATAAATGTCAATGATTCTATCAAGAAACTTACTGAGTGACCTTGAACAAGTCATTCATCTCCTCTAGTCTTCCAGTCTCACAGAGAAACTAAGGAAAATAAAATGATTACCAAGATGTTTCCAAGTCCAAGATGTCATATGATACATGTGGAAAGTCTGTTGTTATGGGAGAGCTTCACAAAATCAGGCTAACTGAAGAGAGACCACTTTGAAGTAGTGAAAACTCTGGAAAGAACATTTTCGATGAAGTTTTATTGGTTTCAAATATTCCAAGGAACTCTGAGGAGCTAAACATGTAAGCAAATGCTTTCATCAATAGAATGAGCCTGATTTTGAAATTCAGTTATTTGTACATTGAAAAGTTTTCTGAATTTGGAATATGTCAAATTCTTCAAATAAATTAAATCTCTAACAACAAAAAGAGCATCCATTGGCTGAGGTGACTCCATTTTTAAAAAGTCCCAAATTTAGGTCCTTTTCCTAAATATTATGGTTTTTAAATTTACAGGCTATTGTTGGATAACTATAGGCACTTTTAGAAAGTCCCACTCAGGGGGGCCTGCATGGCTCACTGAGTTCCTGCTCAGCTGGGAGCCTGCTTCTCCCTCTACTTCTGCCCTTCCTCCCTGCTCATGCTTGATCTCTCTTGTGCTGTCTCTCTCTTTCAATTAAATAAATTAAATTAAATTAAAGCCTCGTTCAAAGAACAGAACAACTGGTGGACGTGGTGTTTTGTGAAGAAGGAAGTATCTTTGAGGGCTCATGCTCTCTATCTCAAAATGTAGCTAGGACCTAAGCTACCTTAAAACACTCTTTGAATTAGCAGTACACATGACTGACTATCCCTAAGGAACTATTGATGGGTCCTGTTTATGGTGGGGCAATGGGAGCATTTTGCTTTTGAATACTCTTTCCCCACCATCATGCATTTTGCATTGGTTTCATTCTTACTATTAAATTCTTTTTTTTTTAAAGATTTTATTTATTTATTTGACAGACAGAGATCACAAGTAGGCAGAGAGGCAGGCAGAGAGAGAGAGAAGGGGAAGCAGGCTCCCCGCTGCCCAGAGAGCCCGATGTGGGGCTCGATCCCAGGACCCCGGGATCACGACCCGAGTTGAAGGCAGAGGCTTTAACCCACTGAGCCACCCAGGCGCCCCCTTACTATTAAATTCTTAATGGTAAATGTATTTGGCTAGTCCATGAGGAAGCAATATAGAATCATTTACTTGTACCCTTGAAGTTGATGCCCTTGATCATAGAGATTTTCATGACCTCTCTAAAGTTACACTGCAAGTTGTTGCCAGAGCAAAAATCCTATTTCACTGCTCCTTCATCTGTCATGTGGCCTGCCCAAAGATGGTAAGGGAATGAAGTGGATCCTATGAAAGCCACACCAGATGAGGAACAACTTGCACAAAGCAGATAGATGGACAAATAAATTTGCCCAGTTTCTTTGGTTCTTAACTTTTCCTTCTCTTAGCTTTTTTTCTGTATCTTTCATTAATCTAAATGGTCTCAACTTAAACCCAGCTACAATCTAGAGTCAGCTATAGCAGGACTTTAGAAACAGTGACAGCTCATTGATATGCTATCCCAAGCTTCAGTGACCCTTCCAAATATTTCCTTTCTGAGTCTTACACAGCCAGATCCCTGGAAGCTACTGATGAAAATGTGTGTTATCTCTGGTGGATGAGGAACAGAAACTCATCCCATCAGTTTGTAGTAGGGATGAGCTCTTGGGGATCTGGACAATAAGTTATTCATGTTGCTACTTGGATTTTTCCCTTAACAATAGCAAATCAGAAGGAACAAGGAAAAACCAGGTTCTGTCCTCCTATCAAAGAATAACAGAATAAATAGAAAACTTAGTTTAAAAAAAAAGCACTAAGTTAATTTCAAAGTTCTGGAGCTGCATTTGTGTTTGGTAAAAATAGTGCAGGACTCACCCCCACAGCTGTAACACCAAGTCCAAAGTAGAGAATAGGGAGTTGACAAAAACAGCGGAAAGAGGGAAATGCCTAGAGAGAGACTAAATGAGATAGGCATGGGTTTCTCAATGAAGATAACAGTCAACGCCTTCACAATTCCTAGGGAAATTTTTCCACTTAGTTATTTTTTAGTTAAGTATTTATTGCACACCTCTGGTGAGCCAGGCTTTCTTTTTCTAACTTTATGTACGAGTGGACCAGTTAACAAGACAGAGAAAATCTTCACTCATGACCTAGTGGTGGGTTGAAGACAGCTATTAAATCCATAACCAAATAAATCAATAAGGTAATTTCTGATTAGGGCATAATGCAGTGATATAAGTAAAATTAAAAAAAAAAACACAAAAAAACATTGACAACACCGAATGCTGGCGAGGAAGTGGAGCAGCAGGAACTCTCATTCATTGCTGATGGGAATGCAAAATGGTACAGTCACTTTGGAAGACAGTTTGGCTGATCCTTAGAATGCTAAACATAGTCTTACCATATGATCCAGTGATCACATTAGTAGGTATTTATTTACTCAAATGAGTTGAAAACATATGTCCATACAAAAACTTGCACACAGATATTTACAGCAACTTTATTCATAATTGGGAAAAATTGGAAGCAATCAAGATTTCCTTCAATAGGTTAAACTCTTGTGCATGCATATAATGGATGCCAATCTGAAAAGGCTACATACGGCCTGATTCATACTTATGTGACATTCCGGAAAGGCAAAACTACAGAGACTGTAACAAGGTCAGGGGTTGTTAGGGGTTCAGGTGGAAGGAAGAGATGAATAGATGGAACACAGAGGATTTTAAGGGCAGTGAAACCATCTGGACGGATTTGTAATGTGTTTTGCATTTGTCAACACATGGAATGAACCCTAATGTAAACTATGGACTTCAGTGAGTAATAATAAATCAATATTGTTTTGTGGTTTGGAACGAATGTACACACTAATGTCAGGTGTTCAAAATAGAAGGCCGTGCAGTGGGGAGAAGAAGGAGTATATAGGAACACTGCATTTCCTGATCCACTTTTCTGTAATCTTAGAAGATAAAGGTCTGTAATTTTTTTTTTTTAAATGCAGTGGTAGAGAATCAGAATGATAGGAGGGACTCTAATATCAACTGGGTCTTCAGAGAAGTCTCTCTGAAAAGTTGACCTTTCAGCTGACTGATAGGAGGAGCATTCCAGACAGTGGGAAGGGCAAATATAAGGGCTCCATGAAGGACCATATCATAGCGTTTTTCACACACTTTGTAAGGTAGACTGATCAGAGATTTTTAATTTTCATGTTCATTAAAGAACAACTGAGGCTCAGTGGTTTAAGGAAGTTATTAGGGCTCAGAGAACAAGCTAATGGAGAGAGAAGACCAGGAGCTAGGTCTCTATGGGAACGTGACCGTTTGGGTGCCAGAATTCTGGGTACATCCACCACAGCTCAGAGCCTGGGAGCTAGACCACCAACACCAGCCATCAACACCATGTAATAACAATGGCTGCCCTGTCCTGCCCCTTCCTGTAGTTCACCCAGGTTTCCAGTGCCCACCTATGTGCTCTTCCCACAAATCCTAGTTACTCCTGTGACTTCATCAGGCTCCACACCTTCTTTTTTTTTTTTTTTTTTTTTTTTTTTTTTTAAAGATTTTATTTATTTATTTGTCAGAGAGAGGGAGGGAGAGAGAGCAAGCACAGGCAGACAGAATGGCAGGCAGAGGCAGAGGGAGAAGCAGGCTCCCTGATGAGCAAGGAGCCCGATGTGGGACTCGATCCCAGAATGCTGGGATCATGACCTGAGCCGAAGGCAGCTGCTTAACCAACTGAGCCACCCAGGTGTCCCTCCACACCTTCTTTAAAAGCAAAACAAACAAACAAAATGTTGTTGCCATCATAGTACCATCTCTCCTACACCCCTGTGTCTTCTAAAGCCATATTTTCCCAATTTTGGTCTCTATCAGAATTGTGTGAAGAAGTTGGTAAAACTACAGGGACAGAGGCTCTATCCCGCATTCATTGTGGTGTGTGTGAAAATTTGAAAAAAACAGTGCTCTAAAGCAGAATTCCTCAAACTTCCATGTGTCTGTGAATCACCTGGAGTTCTGGTTCAGTAGATCTGCAAGGGGGCTGAGATTCTGAATTTCTAACAGGCTGTCAGGTGGTATGGGTGCTATTGGTCTATGGAGCACACTGCGATTGGTGAAGAATCTAAACAGAGAGCTATGACCAGTGGTAGTGTGGGATCCTCGAGTGAATAACCGATCTCTGATAGGTTTGGCAGCATTTTCTCTCAAAAGAAAAATGCCCATTTTCCTTTTCAGAATTTTACTGTGTCAGGTGCTGAGTAATATTTTCCTTCAGTTCTGCTGGAGAGACACGTCCAACAGAAGTACAGTAGTACCTGTCACTACGCATCGGGACTGAGAAATAAATACCGTGGCAGGAGTCCTGGCTACATCCATTCATAGCCACTGTGTCATTCATTCCTGTTTCTTACACCCGATCACCCCACAAGTAACTAGAAGTCGTTTAAGGAAAACGTGGTGAATTTCTTTCCCAAATCATAGTAGTTGCATTTGTGCAGTGTACACTTTGTGCCAGACATTAACCAATTTATTATATGCAAACCTTTTTTCTGTTTTTAAAAATAATGAGGGTTAAACACATATCCAGAGGTGCATAAGGGATAGAGTCCAATTTCAACACCTGGATAATACAAAGTCCATGCTACCATCTTTCTACCAATATGACCCAGATTACAAAAGCATATTTGCCTAAAATCTGGGTATTTTGGATACGCCATTGAGTGAGGTACAGTTGATGTTGATCATAGGGAATCTAGAGTCATGCTTAATAATGAATAATGTGGGGTTTCAGTATTGATAATGATAAATCTTAAGAGTTTATGGAAGCTCTCTTGGTAATATCTGTGATTTTTGTGGGGGCGGGGGGACATAAGCCAGTGTGAAGTATAGGAAAGAATACTTAGCTAGGAAGCAGGAGACAGATATTCCTGTCCTGACTCTGGCCCTGGTTTGATGACTTTGAATAAGTCATTTTCCCATCCTTAGCCTCAATTTCTGAATCAATACAATAACTGATTTGTTTAGGTCATCTCAGCAGGATTTTGTGGCTTTATCACTGACTATAAAACATCTACTTCAGCACTGCTGAATTAAAATAAAGTCCTGATCAATAAACTCATGGTTTATTAGAGAAGAAATCTGCTCTGCTGTGACCTGTTCAAGGTTATGCTGTGACTTGGTGGCACAGCAAGGACAAAGACCTAGGTATTCTCAATCTTGGTGCAGTGTTTCTCCCCACATAAGGCCCTAGTAAAATGGTCACTTAATATGCATCTAGATAAAAAAAGGGGATTGTTGAAATGCAGTAGCCTGTGATGGAAAAATCTTCAGACCAGGGGTGTTTTTTATAAATACAAAAACACTTGCAGTTTTGCATAAAATAATAAATAGAAACTTGTAATAAATAAAAAAAAAAGCTTAAATGACTGACATGTATTGTATTCTCCCCATCAGACATCATGAGACATCAGGGAACAAAGACGTATGGGCAGTGACTCTGATGACAGTTTTTTGTCACTTTCCACCTCTGTGCAGTTTTCCCACCTGAAAAATAGAATTAATGATAACAGATATGGCATGAGGTTGTAGGAAGTAATGGGTTAGGTACATGGAAAGCACTAGGAAGGCACCTGGGAAAGGGCATGCTCAAAAAAATATCAGTTATTATCACAACTTTACAGATGAGGTGATTGGGCTCCAGAGGCATTTCATGACCCCAGGAGTTCCTAAGTGCAGCCGTGCAACTAGGACCATTTTCTCAGCAGAACTTTCTGCCACATCACTGGTTCATGGAGAAACCGTGCAGTTCAGAGCCAGAGACCAAGGTATGGATCCCTTTTCAGCTCTATTCTCAATTTATGGCCCTGAACAAATTCCCTCAGTGCTCTGATCTTGGCTTCAACTAAGAACAGACATCAACAATGATATTTCTTCTACACGTTGGTCACAACCAAATTCGAATGTTCCCTGACAGAGTCAGGTTTTGTGAAATGAGGGTGTCCCCCCAGTGGCCATGGAGGTAATGCAGAGGAGTGGCCATGTGGTCCTGCTGGACAAGGGTGATCCACAGTCACCCAGCCTGGTCCCCAGTTAGTGACCTTCAAAATGCAAGGTGAGGACAGCTCTGTTAGGCAGGAAGAGGGCCTCACAGACACAAGTTAGTTGTAGGAGAACTCTGAGCTGCTTTAAACCACCTTGAGCCACTTGACCTTGATGAAAGACATCTGGGGCCTGTGTGATGAGGTCACTGAATTCCTGGGGTGGATCCTTGAAGATCTCTGGAGAGTAGCGGGGTCTCCAGTTTGTGCTCTAAGATGTGGAGCCATGTGTTTATGCAGCTCTGTCCAAACCCCCTCTCAGTAGAACACTTCTGTGGCATGCCGTGGTTCAAGGGATGAAGCCAAAGCTCTTAATAAGGAGGACGTGACTGACTTCTCATACCTGGTAGAGCCCCTGTCTGCCCCTCCCGCTTCATCCAGCACCTGGCTTCCCTCCTACCCTGCCCTTCCTCAGCCTGGAACATCACCTCCTTGGCCACCGCACATCGCATGTGCTGTTTCCTCGGAAATGTGCTGCTCCTCCCTCACCCCCTTTCTGACGTCATTCCCGCATAACTTTCCGATCTCAGGTGGATCATTTCTTTGGCATATCTTCTCGTTATTAGACTCTTTATTAGCTCAAATCTCTTAGTGACTTTGTGGTACCACACACTCCTTCTTGGTAGCACTTGTGACATGTGGAGTTTTCCATTCAGTTGTCTGATTCTGTTATTACCGTCTCTCTCCCATGAGCAGTGAAGAGCAGGGGCAAATTCTACCCCTGGTCTTTACAACCAAACATAGTGTCTGGACATGACAGGTATTAAAAGCAACTTTTTTTTTAATGAATGAAAATATGCAACTAGTTTTCCAATGGTGTAACTAGTCTGACACATAAGAAAATGTAGCAAGGCATTTAGTGAGGACTTTGTGATCTCCCCTAGGGAACAAGGGGAGAAATCCACTCTCAGGTATAGTACAAATGGGTTCATGTCTAATACATCAAGGTGAATTCCTTAAATTTTCCTTTGAGGTCGATTGGAGAAAGGATGATTGTAGCTGGATCCTAAATCCATAATATAGCAATAATTTGGATAAAGACTGGGTGTGCTGCCACAGACGGATAGAATTGATAGAAAAATCAAGATCACAAAAGTAATTGATTAGTTGAAACATTGAGGCAAATCTAAAAAAATTGACATTGAGCTTTGATAAAACCGAAAGTCATTATTTTGGGCTAAGGTGAAGAAATAAACAAAAATTCTCCCAGTGGAGGATAGTAAGGATGATTAGGAAAAACAGACGAACAACTCTTGTGCTCAAGGATTCCAAGCTTTGTTTGCGGCCTTCCAGAGTGCCTCAGCTAACTCATAGGAACACCATAGGGGTATGTGAGCAAAACACAACTACTAGCTTGTTCACGGTTTCAACATGAGATGGATCTACATTTCTTGCCATCGTGTTATATGTAAGTGAAGCTGGGTTTGGAGAGACTGTTGGGATAAAAAGCAAGCACCATGTGAAAATCAACCTGGAACAGAAAGCAAGGGTCGGAAGGCTTAAAAAAATGTGCAGAGCCCAGAAGCTTCACACATCTAGTTAGTAACTAACTGCTTATTTAAGAATGAAATGAAAATATTTTTCTTTCAATTCA
Organism: Enhydra lutris kenyoni; assembly: GCF_002288905.1. Classification (NCBI taxonomy): domain Eukaryota; kingdom Metazoa; phylum Chordata; class Mammalia; order Carnivora; family Mustelidae; genus Enhydra; species Enhydra lutris. The sequence goes on from NW_019154119.1 coordinate 10,463,050, forward strand.
TTCATATTATTTCTTTTTAAAATTTATTATTTCTAAATGATCATTTAGTTGTCAGAACATAAACACTTATTAGATTATATAGATTAACTATTGAGCAAACTATAACTGTTAGGTGTTTCTTCTGGCTTAGGTGTGCTATGGCAAACTTACCCAGACATAAAGTCATGAAAACCAAGAAAATTTTGGAATCTCTGTCTTTGATATTTAGGTCCTAACTTAAAGAAATAACTGCAGAGAGGAAAGAAAAGGAATTGATTTCAGAAACATCTTTATAATATTTTTTCCTTTTATATACTAATGCTTGACAATTGAGAGTTCACTAAGAACCTGTATTTAAATCACTTAGTATAACACTTGATATATAGTATACACTAATTTATATATATAATTTATATATAAATTATTGCTTTTTTATAAGAAACATGCAGAAAAGAGTAAAATGGGAGATAAACATCAGAGAGAAAACAAAAGCAACCTGTAAAAAACTTGTTGATATACTCTCTTCTAGTGTGTTTATGAATAATTATAATCAATATGGTTTTATGGAATTATAATCAATAATTATACTCAATAATTATAATCAATATATCAATAAATATAATCAATATGGTAGGCCACTTTGTTCCCTGACCTTAAATGCAATTTTTATCAGAGTTATTCGTGTCTTTGAATATTTTCATAAAGTTATTTTCATGGCTCCACAATTCTCCTCTGTGCGAGTATATCATAGTTTATGTACTTTCCCCGTGATAATTTGTCATTTCTCCCAATGTCCTCTATCATAAAAATGCTTTGCTATATGCTTGTGTAAACATATTTTTGTACACAGCTCAAGTAAGTTTAATTAATATGAATTCAGTAAACGTTTTACAGATAAAGCATAGTATTTCATGATTGATTAAATGTAAAGAACATATGGAAGAGAGCGGAGCTGAGCTGAATTAGGTGGCTGGGTGGAAGGCGTTCACAGGCTGTGACATAGTAAGGAGCAAGGGAAGTTTTGGGGGGATCAAGATGAAGTGAACAGATATTGAGCATGGGCTGCCTTGGGAAACATCCAGATGAAGATACCCAGAGACAATCAGAGCTATAAGTTTAAAATCTAAAATATATGTCTTGGCTGAAGATAAGGGGCTAGTGATCCTTTATGACATAAATATGTATATAGATGTATATGTGTTCACTCATATATGAATGTGTGTGTATCTACATCCGCACACAGACACATGATATGTGAGCAGATGAGATCACCTGGGGAGTAAATACAGAATCATCAGCCTATTGTCTGGGGCAAAGAAGGTGATCACATCAATGTGTAGCATGTGGCCAGAGCGCAGTTAAGCTCTATGTTCATTTTTCAGTGCCAGGTTTAAACAGACTTGAACAGAGAAGCCAGGTCTCTGAGTAAAGGTGTCAGAATGAAGCCAAATCCCAGACTCCATGTCCTAGTGGGCGATGAATGAATGAGAGACTTTAAACATGGAACAGTGAGATAAAGCATAGCCAAAACTCCACTGGCAGATACCAGATGAGGCAGAGTTATAATTTATGTGACTACTCTTCCTCAGGTATCAGTAAGCTAAGTAGAAAGTAACAGCAAATCCTCCAAATCTGGATCAAAGGCTAGGCAAGGAGTCTCAGATAAGGTAGGAAATGTGTCAAGAAAATCAAACCTGTATCGACTGAACAAATAGGAAGGCTGGAGAGAGTTAACAGAAATCAGAAGGAATGGTATGAGAAACAGGCACGAGAAACATATTTTGAATGAAAGAATGGAATCTGGAGGAAAACAAAGCTGAGAAAAAGAAACTGAATCCTGTCAGATGCTTGTAGTCTATAAGAACTTGGAAAAATGAATTCAATAGGACATGAGTTCAAAGACAGGATTATTACTGCTTGAGGGAGCATACTAAAATCCCAAACAACCTTATGATTGGTCTAATGCATATGTTTAAGAAAAGAGCATAGAGTAATTAAATTAACCAAACTAATAGCATAAAGAAAACATTTGAAAAGTCTAAGGAAATGTAAAAAAAAGGCAAAATATTAAAATAACTATAGGAAAAATGCTAAGCATGAAAAATAGGAAAAGATTTATATATCATGAAGAAAAGAATTTTGTTGAAGTGAAGAACTCAGAAATTAAAGAAGTACTTAGCTTTTGGATGAAAAAGATCCTCTGTTTAATAGAAAGAAGTGATATGTTTTAATTGAGAGTAAGTGATATCCTAGAGAAGTTAATGAATTTAATGAGCAAAGAACATTTCTTCTTGTATTTAGAGGAAACCAAGCAGCCAGCTAAGACAGGGGAGAAGCTGGATGGCCTAAAAATTCTCCACAACATTTAATATAAGTAGATAATGGCCCAATGTTAACATTTTGAGGAAAAGAGGACAATCTCTGAATATCATATCCAGTCATGTTGCTATGTGAGGACAAAGGCAGGGATTTGCTGACATGAAAGTACGTGGGGACATAGCCCTCACAGACTTCTGTAATTAATAGTCAGAGCCACCAAGAGGATAACTCAACATAAAGATCTAAGAGGGGAGAAACCATAGTAAAACCATCAGAACCCTTCAAGTACAGAACGAAAACCAAAAACAGTAGATGAATTGTGAATTGTGACTAGAATGTACATTCTCAAAAACTCCAAACTCCATAAACGATGAAATTGCAAAGTGGGAGCAGAACAGCCCCATGTATAAAGGTGACCATTATTCTCTTTCATATCAGGAAGATCAGTGATCTAGCCTAGAGTTAACTCAGAAAGACTTTCATTTTGTTTTTTAATTGCTACCAGAGTCAGTTGATGCTCTTAAATCATCACTTTTCTTAACTTCAGGGAGCATTTTAAAAAAATATTATCTCTTGAGATGAAGAGACATTTATCTGTTTTGCCAAATGTTTCTCTACTTTGGAAATTACTTGCTTCACTTTCTTTGAAGCTTGTTAAATTACAGTTAAGCTCAATACTTTTATTATAAGACAAGTAGGGTATAATCTGACTTTCATAAACTTAAACATGTTTTCATTGCTAAAGATTTCTATGGTTCTCTCTATCATGCCTTTAAAAAAAATCTATCATTATTTATATTTTCATCCTCACAGTGCAGAGCAAATTCAGGAAAGTTGTTACTGATGGTCAGTTTTCTCTGGATTATGGAATTGTGGATGACTTATAGTTTTATTATTTTTACTTGAACATGTTGATTTAACATGTTGATGAGAAGTGATACATTCTCTTATCTTATTCAATTTTATACAGTAAATATTTGTTGAGCACCTGCTATGTGATGGCATTATCCTAAGCCACAAGGATAGCAGGGGACACAGCAAATATTTGCTTTCATGGCACCTATATTCTAGTGGGGGGAAACAGACAATCAACAGCTGAATAACTAACATATCTGGTAGAAGGAATCTAGAATTCAAATTAAACAATAAACTTGTTTTCAAACCAGAAGAGGAGAACATCCAGGGAATGGGAACACATTCCAAAGATGATCATATAGGACCATTTACTTGAATTAAGAGCTTTAAGAGGCAGTTGAAAGCTGTGAGAAGGTTCATCTTGCAAAAGAAGTAAGAAATGTCAACAAATATCTCAAGAGTCATCATTTGGAAAAAGTAGAACTTGGCAAACCCAAAAAGCAGATTTTAGATCGTGGGTTGCCAAGGTGTAGGGAGGCAATATTTGGCTTACTATTTAGAACAACACAGTAATTACAGCTGTTGGAATCCATAACATCCAGCCATGGTAATACCAGCACTGCTTAAACAGTCATAAGTAGGATTAACATTTGGGGGGAACATGGTGCAGGAATTCACAAATCTTTTGGACATTGTCCTAGATAAGACAGCATACACATTTCCATAAGATTCCATCCTTTTGTCAGGTACCTTGACAACCTGTCACTTAAGAATTCATGGGTATGAGGAGGGGAGAGAGATTAAAGTCAGCTACATCATAATTATGTACAGTGGTATCTATCAAGTGTTGTCCTGTAAGTGTGGTGCATACTCCTAGGATTTAGGGAAATAAGTGTATTTATTTTAGAATCAACAGAGAAAAAAAAATTTTTTTTGGTTTTAAATTGAGTTCAAGTAAAAATTCCACCCACAGCTGAATTGCTTGTTCATCCCCTATTAATTAAGGGGGTGTAGAACTACTCTAATTCCTTCCAATAATTTAATGATTTAGGGTTTACTAAGCATTTCCCCTTTATTTTTAACTGTAGTTTCAAGGGAAAGCTTGTTTCTAGTAATAAAAGTAGTTTAACCATTTAAACAATCTGTTCTTTGCTACAAGTATAATTTCATGCATGGAAATAATTGCCTTTGTCTTCCTAGTCTCCCCAAAACAAGCTCATAATAATACTCAGTGGAGTAATAGAGAATTCAGATTGTTGTATCCAGACCTAGTCATTCATGAAACTGGAAATACACACACACACACACACACATACACACACACACACACACCTTTTAGCATTCCCTCTTCTCCATCTTCTCATTTACTCTAAATGAAAGTAAGTTTAAGGGTCAAGAGCTAGAGCCTTGTCTCCTGCTTCCTGGTTAGGGTTCTACCTGTTGTCACCTGACCAAGGATGTTAAGATATCAAAAGCTATAGATAGAGTTTAAAGGGCATATGAGGAAGTTTTGGGTTTTCTCATGATCAGTCCTTGGAGAGTCAACCCATAGATGTCCCCTCAAAAGTGCTAGCAGAGGGAGGGTGCGACTATTCAGAACTAGGAAAAGGAGATTCATTGATGTTTGAGAAGGACACAGTAGCCCAGACTGTCAGTTACTCCTACCACCATAAATGTGGGGCTTTCTGAAAAAAGCTGGAGTGAAGAATAATGCTTTTCCTGGGGTTGATGTTGGTTCCACCCCCCATACCCCACATCTGTAAAATGGAACATGCAATAAATCATACAAGGGTAGTGAGAGGTCCATGGCCCAGAGCCCAAACTTAGCTCCTATGCTGCTGTATGATCAAGGCCTAATGCCAGCTTCATGTCAACCAGTGTCAAGGCAGGGAGAATGAGGGAAAACCTCACTCCCCAAAGAGCCACAGCCTGGACTGTGGATGCAAAGTCATCAAGTTTAGTGTCCCACCAACCTGAAATTAGACTGCAAATGGGTGGCATACCTGAGTAGAGTAAGCACAAACCTAGGGAGGGCATCTCTGACTCTCCCCACATCGCTCTTTCATCTCTGAACTGATCGTTGGTCTGAGGAATTATCCTTCAGGAAACAGAAAAAAACAAAAACAAAATACTTGTTTTCAGTAAGAGAAATTTTGAATTTTGCAATTTGAAAACTTTGAGGCCCACGAAAGCAAGTAATTTCCAACTGAATAGATGCATTTTTTTTTTTTTAAAGAAAATTTTGTTTGGGCTCAAGGTAAAGAGCTTACTGTACAACACAGGTATTCAAAACCCTTTTCCTGTCTTTAGAAAGCATGTTGCCTCGTGAATGGATCATAGAGCCATTTTAGAGTGTTGTAAAAGGGACCTGTAGGAAAGGCTGCATTGCATGGATTTACTTATGAAGGAAACAGGTTGAAGCTACTTAAATGAGCAGAACTGTGACAGTAGCAAAGACGCAGTGAGCAGTCCAGGGCCCTCCTCTTCTGAGATCATCAAGCAGAAAGGGGATAGTCCAGCATGGAGTGTGGAATGAGAGCACAAGTATGGTGGTGCAGGGAGACTGGTCTAGAAGAACTAGGACGGCTTTCTGGCATTAGTAGGAGGAATGAGGTTTTAAGCTTGGGAAATCAGAATTCTCCAGGCAAAACGGAGCTAACTGGCATGAGAATGCTAGCAAGACTGGCCACGGCCTGGCCTGTCCCCAGTGCAGGAGGAGCTGACAGGCCATTGCTACAAGTGGGCTGTGCTATGGGTCAAACCTGGTGTCTTCTTTGGACTCACTTCTGTAGTTACTGAAAAGCTGGAAAGGAACTATAAAAACAGTCCATCTTGCCTCCTTTGTCCACTCTGTGTTTTAAAAATGAGGAAACTAGTCTAGAAGAAGTAACCTACCCAATATAACCAGGCCTTTAACATCAGAGCCAGACCTGGACCTGGCTTCTTTCTGGATAAAATTCTCAAGAGCCTAGTGAAGTCTTTTTCATTGTAGAAGGCCCAAGTACACGTTGGTCTTTGTGGCACAGACCTCCACCTATCGTTTTCAACCATGCTTTTTTTAGTCTAAAGGTTTTCATTTTCCAAAATAAATTATTTCTTAACTGAGCAGACTCCAAACAAAACTCTCCCATATTTGAATCATGCTGGCCTGACAATGCACAGTGTAGGCTTGACTGTCCATCAAAGACATTTCCTTTTCCAACCCTGAACTCCCTTTCTCTTCCCCGAACTATTTTATAGTTCAGTCCCAAGGTTCCAATGTCAGAGTTTGCAAGAAACTGGCTCTGGGGTATAATCTAGCCAAGCATTTTTCTCAAGGAGAACTGAAACCCAAGTTATTAAGCTATAAGAAGACTTCTTTCAAAACGATTTACTTTCCCCCTAATGAGATCAGGATCTTCTGTTCTGGTCCTGAGTTTCTCCTCACATAAACCATCAAAAGGATCAATTACTGATTACTGATGCTGAGAACTGAAACCTCATTGTTGTAGTTTAAGATGGAGAATTTCAGCTTCCGGACGTGTTTTTTCCCTCTTTTCTCCTCTTCAAGCTAGGGCAGGGGAGGGGAACCCCACAGTAATGTGGAAATATCAATCAAGAAAGAACTGCAAAATAAATAAGGAAAGGTAAACAGGAAGGAGGGAAAGAAAAATAGGAAGGAAGGAAGGAAGGAAGGAAAGAAGGAAGGAAGGAAGGCATTCAGGTAGGCAGGCAGGCAGGCAGGCGAACAAGCTACATATACTCTTTTCTGCCATCAATCATGTCTTTCTTCTGGCTTACTCCTCTGTTGTCAATCTTCTTTATGTTATGCAATGACATGCAATATTACATGTTGAAAGCAAAAGGGGCTGTACATTTTTCCCAGTTATTTTTGGAGACAAAAACACCTGTACATACATTAATAATAATGAGGATGTTCTTATTATGAAGACAATGGCAACACAGCTAACATTTGTGTAGCTCTTATGTGTCAGGGGCCGGGAAAAGGCTTTTGTTCATCCATCCCACAGATGTGTGATGAGCCCTTGGATGTGTGCTGGGCAGGCTCTAGAACTGAAGGTACAGCAGCGAACAATATGCAAAAGGTTCTGCCTTTTTGTGGCACTGACATTATTCTAGTGAAATCCTTTCCATGAATTACCTCCTCTATTTGCATGAATGCGCTCAGTCCCTGTCCTGAGTGTAGGATATAGGTATGACAAGTTCCTTTGAGTTTACAGAAAAGGAAACTTAAGATTCAAAAAAGTGAAATACTGCATCCAACATTACAAAACCAGAATGTGATCCAGCTGGGATTTGCACCCAGGAATAGGAATTCACAACCTGTGCTCTGAATACATTGTCTCCTTGAATTCTTGGTGCAGTCTTCCCTTGTGACTGCACTCATCATGCATTTTGTGTCTGAAGAAACTAGAGGTTACATCACTCCCCGAATCCCATATCTGCGACTTGGATTTAGGACTCCACCAGTTTCTTTTGCTCGATGTTCCATGTGCGGGCTTCACACATGCAAGGCACACACATATCCCTGTGCTAATACACCCTGTCCCTCTGGATGACCTTTTGCACATGAGCAGTGGGGATCTGGAGGGACACAAATTCTTTGTGAAAATGGCTGGGCTCTCATTTACAAATGAGGAAAACCTTGTTTTCCTTGTGTGCTCTTGCCATTTTCATACCGGAGATGACATTTCTGTGTGTTATGTTATCAATTTTGAAATACAGTTGGGTTCATTGGTTCACATTTGTAGATTTTTCTTTTATCCCAGTCTAGCTGATTTCATTGTATTTTGGTAAAAGTGTAGAGCATTCGCGTGCTTTTAAAAGGGAAATGGTGCAAAAATGTTAGACTCAAAGAAATGTCTTCCCTACCACATACCGTCCACTTTTCCTTTCATCCCCTACAGGTAAACCAGCTTTGGTCGTTTTGGTTTATCCTTCCTGTGTTCTGTTTTGCAACAGTAAGTGGATATATACCTCTTATATTGCTTTATCTTCTCTTACCTACCCAAATGTTAGCACACTCTATATACTTCATGGCTTTTTCACTTAATTTATCCTGCAATTCCCTCCCTATCAGTTCATGGAGAACTTCCTTATTCATTTTCCCAGCTGTGTTGCATTATTTGGGGTGGATGTAATGTAATTTCTTGAGTGAGTCTTCTATATTTGGCCATTTAGGTTGATTCCAACATCTTGCAATTACAAATAATGTTGCAAATAATAACCTTATGCAAATTTATTTTCCTGTTTTTGGACATGTATCATCAAATACATTCTTAGAAGATTCAGGGTTATGAGGTAAATTCTTAGTGGATTTCTGGCTAAATGAACGTTCAGTTTTATTAGATATTGCTAAATTTCTCTCTATTATGATACTGTTTTTATTTCCATCATTCATATATGAAAGGCTGTTTTCCTACAGTTTTGCTTGCAGTGTGTTTTGTTAAGCTGTTGGATTTCTTTCTAATCTAACTGGTGAGCAATGATATTTTAGTGTAGTTTTAAATCTGTATTTCTCTCATGAATAGGACTGAACATATGTTAATCATATATTAAAAAAATACATTTTTTGCAATTTTTAAAATGTCCTTTGTTTATTTTTTGTCTACTCTCTATCAATTAAATAAAGTCTTCATATTTTAGTGATATTAGTCACTTATCTGTGATCCATATTTTTCTTCCAGTTTCTCCATTTTTTGGGTAACTTTGTTTCTTTTACCATAGTTTAAAATATTTTTGTTGTAAAATTTATCAGTTTTTTTTTTTTTAATTGAGGCTGGATTTTGTGTCATGGACCACCTTTTTTTTTTATACTTAGGTTATGTAAGAATTTTCTTCTCATACTCAAATAGTTCTATCTATTTTACATATTTGATATATTAGTTTACTCTTACATATGATGTGAGAAAATGTTCTAATTTAAAATTTTCAAATGGCCATCCAGTTATTCTAATGCCATCCATTAAAAGCCCATTTCCTCAATGATATGAGACACTACCTTTTTAATGTACTAAATTTTCATATGTAGTTCATTGTGTTTCTGGGCTTTCTGTTTCATTCCATTGGTCTTCTATTTGTGCATTAGTATGTTTGAGTAAGTGTGGCTGTGTTTCAATATCTGTTAAAACTAATTCTCCTCCCTCATTGGTCTTTTTTTTACTGTATTATTGTGACAAATGTTATGTTATTGTATCTTAAATGTTTCCATAGGGACTTCAGTATCAGTTTACCTAGCTATAGTAAAAAAAAAAAAAGTTTCTTTTTAATTGAGACAAATTAAAATTTCTCCCAGTTAGCCCTTAGTTGGCTAGAGCCCATTCTTTTAACACATTCCCTAGAAAGAACTGGAGAATGTGTTATTTCTTGTGTTCCTACATGTTCAAAACTTGGTTTCTATAGCTTTTTTAGCTGAATGATCATTTGGCATAATGTCCTTGAGTTACTTATAAACCTCCTACTATAGCATTGCTTTATGTTTGTTCTCAAAGAGACTCCCTGATGGATTCATGTCACAGATTTGCCCAAACACGTAGACTGTACACTGGTACCATCAGTGAACTCTAATGTAAACTATGGACTTTGAGTGATTATGTCACTCTGTGTAACATCAATTGTAACAAATGTACCACTCTGATAAGGAATGTTGGTAATGGGGATGGCTCTGCACATGTGGGGCAATGAGTATATGGGAAATCTCTGTAGCTTCTGCTCAATTTTTTCATAAACCTAAAATTTCTACCCCCAAAAAAGAGCTTAATCATCACCACCACCACCACCACCACCACCACCATCATCATCATCATCATCACCATCGTCGTCGTCATCATCATGGTCATCATCAACCCTGGTTATTGAAACCAGTGTGGAGGCAGATATTCCAGTGAGAATACTGTTAACAATCCCTCTAGAGGCTTACCTCAATGTTATAGTCAAGGATAGAGGGAGAAGAATATTTTCAGATGCTTGATTAAACATCTCACCTATTTTATGCATCACTTATTTGAAAAAAAAAAAATCCTACAGTAAGTTAACCTTAGTCCTCTATCTTTGGAGGTACCTGTACTTTTATGTTTGATTTTCAAGTGACATTGCTTATGAATTACACATCAGAATTGGAGAGAATCTTAGTGTTCCAACTTTATGAGCATCATCAGTCATCCTTAGTCAAGCTCGGAGAGAAGGGGACCTGGTAAAGTTCATCATGAATCCGAACAGTTCCATTATAAACTAATTATCAGGTGGCATGGGGCTTCTCCACAGAGCTTTGAGGCAGTCTCAGAACAAGTTGTGCCTGTCTTCAGATTTCAATCAGGCTTTTACTTCCTCCAATTCTGCCTCCTTCATTCTAGATAAAGACTGAAACTCCCACAATGCCATGGAGAATAATGCTTGATAACATTTCCTCAATTCCCTACTTGTAGCCACAGAGCCGTAGTAACTAAGTTTGGAGCTGAGCACAGCTTGTACAGACCTGTCTTGGTGGAGAGAATTGGAAAATCAGACACTCTTTATGAGATTTTTTTCCTCTTCTTTATTTTTAACTGCTGACTCAGATCAATCTCTAGAGTAATCACTTGACTTCGGTCTTCATCAGCACCTTCCTCTTCTGTCCTCTTATTTGTATGTACAATTGGTTAACAGGCACAATAAATTGTGTTTGTATTTAAAGACCTAATCTGGTGAATAAGAGAGAAAAAAGGGAACTTCAGTTATTATGTCCAATATGAGCAATATGTAATAAAACTGGAATGGATGGACCACCTGTGGACATTGTTGCTGGCAATTCATTATGAAAGCTGTTTTCAGAAGTTTCAGAAGAACTGTTGACTTGATGAATTTAATGAGCAATGATCATGGAATATATATATATATTGGAATGGAATATATATATTCCATGATCATTGATATCATGATCATGATCATCATATATATGACATATTATATCATATATATATGATTTATAACATCATACATGTAAATGCCATTGTGCTGCTGTTTGGATTTGGGGATGGGAGTTGATGGGAGTTTTCTGGCCATAATAATGAAACTATTATCATTATCATTATTATTATTATTATTATTTGAGCATTGACCATGTGCCAGGAACTGTGCCAAGTACTTTACATGTTTTTATCTCGTCCCTTATTTAATCTTTACAACAGCTTCTTGTGATAGGTATTACTACCTTTCCCCATTTTCCACATAAGGAGATTTAGGCTCAGAGAAGTTAAGTAACGTTTTAATAATCACAAAGCTGAGAAGTAACACTAGGTAGATTTAAAACTCAAGTCTTCCTGACACCAGAACGCTGATCCCCTATGCTTAACTACCACTTAATATCTCAAAGTATTAAGAATTCTTTTCAAATTCTACTGGTATCAGTCATTTCACCATTGCTCCAAAATTCCCCAATTCTGTCTACCCAACGGAATGCATTTACAAAGGCGGATCATCATGGTTTTTTTCTTTCTTTCTTTCTTTTCCTAGCCCAATTGATGGTGTTCTGGTTCATTTCTTTCTTAGAGAAAAGCAACACCTGCCTAACTGGTCTCCTTGTCCAGAGTCTCAAATTCTGCAGTCCGTTCTTTGTACAGCATCCGGAATTATCTTCAGCATCAAACCCTCCACTGGTTCCTTTTCTTTTCGGGCAAAACATCTAAGTATTCTTGTATACAAGAACCTTCATTCTCTTCTGTCTTAGCCAAGAGCATCCACTTCCCTCCCTGCCTTGCACTTACCAGGCTTAGCTGAGTACCTTTCAGCACCTGTGGCTCAAGCTATTCCCTCTACCTAGAAATCTCTCTCACCATCCCACCAAAGGCTTACAAATTCTAAAGGCTCAGCTCAGGTGTCAGCTTTCTGTGACCCTTAGGCTATATTAAATATCCCACTTCCCTCTCTTATTGGCCTGTGCTCTACATTATCCCAAGCATGATTAGCATTTGGGCCACGATGCCTTTACTCATGTGTTTCTCCAGTTGTAAGTTGCTCCATTCATCTCTTTATCCACACTGGGTACAACTCAGTGCCTGCACAGAGTAGACTCTCAGGTTTTGTTCCAATGGCATGGAACTGAACTGTAGAAGGCACTAGTCTCAAACCCAGCCACAGGACTTTGCCGTTTCCTTACACAGTTTGTTGAGAGATGATTTTCCAAAGAGAGAGATGATTCTCTATCCCTGCAAGGATGCCTGTGTAGCCAGCAATCTCAAAAGAGAGCGGTAGTATCTCCTTTTCAGACAGAGGGCAAATTTGTTTCCTTATCAGCGTGTCCTCTGGGATAAACGCTGGGAAGATTTGCTGGCAGACACTTCTAAGATCAAGGTTTCCCAAGCACAGGTTCCTAGCAGTGACACAAGCCCACTGTGTGTGAAGCATTTACTTAGGTCCTTTTCAATCACCCCCATGGGACTTGAGATACAAGTAGAACTGATGAAAACATGAAACTCAAGGCACCTGCTGTGATGTGAATAATAAAATTCTTTGTCTCCTACCCAGAAATTTCTACTTTTCTGCCACTACCTGTGAGATGGCCATAGCCTCATTTGTTGGCTTTCAAGTGGGGTCAAATCACAGATGCTCCACATTTCTTTATAAGGTTGGCCCCTAAGGTCCCAAATAGAAAAGTAACTCCCCTCCAGAGCCAGAGACATTTTACAGCTGCCAGTGTATTATCCCAACTCCTTCATTTTTATAGAGATCCAGAGAGGCTAAGTAATTTTTCCAAGATTACACAGCTTATTACATGCTGTAGGGAAGCAGAACAGTGTCCTACAGAGGATAGACTTTGGAATCATTTCAGGCCATGTATTGTTACTTAATAGCTTCTGCTCATTTTTTTTTAACCTCTCTGAGCTTTGTTTTACTCATCTGTAAAATATGGTCATAGATCTATGTCAGAGTGTTGCTGAGAGAATAGAATCAGAGGAGATAATGTAGGAAGCTGCCCAGTGAGACAGTCTGGGGGTCTAGGTCTTCTTTCTTTCCTTTGCAGGTATAAAAATAAGCTTGGTTCTGCTGAGGTCATCTGAGAGTTCTGGGTCTTTCTTTTCTATTGAACCTTGAAGAGTTACAAAGCCTCCTTTGTCTTTGATTCTGGCTGGTCCATTCTACAGTCTCCCATTCACTCCTCATGCATAGCAGCAGAAGGGACACTGATCAGCACATCAAAGGGGAAGTTGCTTGAAATAGATTCAGGGGTTGGGGAGAAGACCCAGGGTTTTTTTCTGCAAATGGTCCAAGTCAGACTGACTTCTGGCTGAATCTATTTCCCTCAGCTTCTATGATTTTGAGTCATTTAATGTCTCTCTGCACCTGGTATAAATGGTATAAATGGGATTACATAGACTAATTTGCCTAACAAAGGTGTTAAATACACTAACCGAGAGCTTTGGTAATTCACAGTGTTTCACTGGTGGGGGGCCCACGTAGAGTTCCAAGTATGCCATCCATGCTACTTTCTTCCTGCCTTCTCTGAAAGGAGAAACAATTCTTGTTGTCTTGGAGGCTCATCCTACCATTTTTGCCTAGCAAGAGACTTGATCTCAATAAATTTTTAAAAGCTGCTTACTTTCCTCCAATGGTGGAATTCACTGTCAGTGTTCAAGGTTGGAATGAGGAGGTGCACACAACACAACACTATGGTGCTCTTGAATTTCATAGCCTCAAGCAAAGCCATGGGTCCCCCAAACTTTCCAACTGTGGAATCAACTGTCATCTTCTGTGGAGTTAATACTCTAGAAGGTATAACTTTTGGTGGAATTTCTGCTGGAATTCTGAAAACAACTGGCCAGGTTAAAAAAGAAAATAGATCATGGTTTCTGTGAAGGAGTATGAACATTCTTCTTCCTACCTTAGGAGGAATGATAACAAAAAATGAAGTTTGACCAATTGTCCACTTATTCTCTTTCCTGGGGAAACCAGGGACAAGTGTCCTTGACTAGCACAGAAGTTTTAAGCTGTCCCAAGTTTAACATAGGATAATTGAGGAAATCCTGGAGACCCAATGCATGCTAGGTCCTTGAAGTGAAAGAGAGAAGTTTGAAACTCAGTTCTTCCCCTCCAGAAGCTTAGAATACAGGTAATCAAAACATAAAATGAACATAATAAATCAACTAACTCTAAGTGGAAGTCTTTGCCAACTGCCACTAATCCTCTCTGACTTTCCTTCAAGGGGGCCCTAAAGATGAGGGAGTGATCCCAGCTGACATGAAAGAAAGGGGTAGAGAATATATTTTTCTCATTAAGGGCACAACCTATTTAGGTCACCTTTGGCTTGCAATGGGGTTACCTCCAGATAAATCCATCGTAGGTTGAAAATATGTCAAAAATTCATTTAATACACCTAACCTACCCAGCATCATAGTTTAGTCAAACATTTCTTAAATGTGCTCAGACCATTTACATTAGCTTAGAGTTGGGCCAAATCTAATGCAAAGCCTATTTTATAATAAGGGGTTGTATATTTCATGTCATTTCTTGAATACTGTACCAAGAATGAAGAATAATATTTGTATGGGTGTGAAAGTGTTGTCAGTGTATCAGTGGTTTGTGCTTGTAATCACGTGTCTGACTGAGAGGCACACTCATTACCACTGCCCAGCATCATGAGAAGGATGGTACCATGTTTTGCTAGCCCAAGAAAATATCAGAATTCAAAATCCGAAGTGTGATTTCTACTGAATGCGTATCACTTCTGTATCATCATAAAGTCAAAAATTTGTAACTTGAACCATTATAAGTTAGGGACTGTCTGTATAGTATTTAATTAAGCAGTTTTTACAGCAACACATGCTCCGTGTAGCCCCTAAGAAGGTGCAAGAGAAAGTTTGCTTATTTAAATTGAATGGAACTGAGTTACAACAATCACACCTTTGTAGATTATTTAAATGGAAGAAGAAGTATATACTCTTTGTTTTCTATAAATGTGATTTTAAATATTTCTCAAGATAAATTTTCAGCATCAGTCTGCTCATAGAATGGAGGAACCGAACACAAGTATGAGCTAAATTATATGAATTCCCTGTCCCCTTAAACCGTAGGTGAAGAATTCTGATTTTTGCGTAGGCTGCCTCCACCCCTGTAAGCATCTGGCATTTTTACCCTCCTCCTTTTTTCTGTGATTTTTCCTTTCATGAGCCACGGCAACAGCACCAATGTTCCCCAAGAAGAGAACATGCCTCTGTCATTTTAAAAGTTGCCAGTGAAGGTTGTGGCTTCAGGCCTTAGACTGGACAAATTCCAAAAGGCTTAGTTAGTCAGTACGTATTTAGGGGTAAATATCTGAAATTGGTGAAGCTTCTTTGAGTTGCCTACAGACACCGCTGTCTTCCTTATAGTCAGCCATGACACTCAACAAAGTTTCTTTAGGATTTTCTTTCTTGCCCATAAAATTACCTACAGCAAAACCTGCAAAAAGAAAGGCTACAAACTAAAACATTCTGCAGATGGGTTGTGTTTGGTTCCCATACAGGGTCTTAAAAGAATTGAGTTAACTTTGAATATTTACAGATCTAAGGATAACACTTAAAATCAGAATGGAAAACTGCCTTAAAATAAAGTAAAATCAAGCTATTGTGACCCTGGGCTCACCTTCCTTCAGGGTGGCTGGTGGCAGATGCTGAATGGCAATCATCCCCTGTGTGTGAGGTGCATACCTTCCTCATTGTAACAGATCCTTCTAATCCCCAGGGTTCCCACAGCAAAGTTGGGTGTTGATTTTCATTTGTGATGTTGAGTTGTTGTCTTCTGAGAGTAAAGTTCAGAGGAAAGCAAGATGTTCTTTTATCACCACTTCCACCAAATGACAAAACAGAAGATACACTGCCAACATATATTTAACTAATGCTTCCAAGGTGTCAGTGATTAATCTAAGTACATGGGAGACAACAGAGAATATAGAAGAAATATGCATATGGAATTTATACTCAAGTGGGGATTTATAGTCAATAAACTATACTTATAGACAGTGAAAAATAAATATATTTTGAAGGAACAAGGTTTTTTTTTTTTAATATTTATTTATTCATTTTAGAGAGAGAGACAACATGAGCAAGGGGAGGGGCAGAGGGAAAGAGAGAGAGAAGATTCCCTGCTCATTGAAGATCCCAACTTGAGGCTCTGTCTCAAGACCCTGAGATTGTGACCTGAGCCAAAATCAAGAGTTGGATGCTTAAACAACTGAGCTACCCAGGCACCCCCAAAGAATATTATAAAAGAGGTAAAATAGAATAATGCAGAGTGAATAAAAAGGGAAACGTGGAGGGCATGATTATCAGACAAGGAGGTAGGGGACAAAGAGATTAAGAACCAACTTGCAAGGACAGAGTTTTGATTACATTCTAGTGCTGTGAGCAGCTGCTGTGGAGTTTTAAGCAGGAGCAAACAGACCTGACGACCTGACTTGTTCTTTGAAAGATCAATGTAGCTGCTATGAGCAAAATGACTCCCAGGGGAAGAACCAGTGATTCAACAGGCCAGGGAGACATGACAGCAATTTGTGCTCATCTTATAGAATGGCAGAAGGTGAGACATGGTCAGATTGAGGGTATGTTTTGAAGGTCATGGCAACAAAGCTTCGTGCTGGATTGAATTTGGGATGTGCAAGAAAGAGAAAGATGAAAATTAATTTTGGGGCCTGAGCAACTGGATGGGAGAGATGGGGAATGCTGAGATGGGATTGGAGGTAGGGCTGGATGGGGCAAGAAAAGCAGATTTGGTGAACAGTGGAAACATTGTCACGGTTTCAGCTATAGTGGGACAGAGACGATTATGACACACCAAAGTGTAGATGTTGAGTAGGCGGTAGGAAATGAAAAGAATGGAATCTAAGAAGAGGTTTGGTCTGGGGGAATTTAGTTCCTGGGATTGAGTGAGATTACCTAGGACAGGATGTAAATAAAGAAGAGAGAAAAGGGGGGAGGTGGAGAAAATATTCTTGGGTCATCCCAACACTTAAATTAGAAGAGGATGAAGATGCATGAAAGGTGGTTGAGAAGAAAGGTACACTAGGATAGAAGGAAAATGAGTTGAGGACCATTTTACTGAGATCCCTGTAAGAGAATGTTTCAAAAAGATAATGTTTTAGATCAACTCAGTCATATGCTACAAAGAAGTTAAATAAAGGTGACTGAAAATTAATCATAGTCTTTGGCAAGATGTAGTATTTGGTGAAGTGATAGAGCCATTTCTGTGGAATGGGGAGTAGAAAAGCCTAGAAGTGGTATAAGAAGGTAATGTTAGGAGACAATATTGAATACGAGTGGTAACTATTATTTTGGAGGGTTTTGATGTTAAGAACAGCCAAGAAATGTAGTTGTATCTGGAGGGTGACTTGGAGTTTCAGAAGCACATCAGTGTGCTGACTGAATTGGTCCTTTAGAGAAGAAATATATATTGTAAAAGTGCAGACCCATAGAAAGTAAGATGGGATGAAATTGGGATAAGTGGAGGGTTAGGGTTGAAATCAGAGCTTACTTCTTCCATTTACTAAGATGAAAAAAAAATGGTTTGGATGCTGGTGGTTTAATAGGTTGTGGTCCCATGAAAATGATGTAGTTTTCATCTGTGTGTAGCTCTTTTCTTTATGGAGATGATCAGCTGACAGTCGTGATTATTCTTTAGAGTTGTGAATAGAAAATAAAAGTGTGAAATAGCCATCTTGCAGAGTGGGAGAATAAATTCAATAGAGAAATGCAGTGACATCACCTAGCAGTATTGAGTGACAATTTGAAATATATGATCATAGGCAGGAGGTGATTCCTGCCAGTAGAGCTGTATGATTTCAGTCCATTAACATTCAATAATCCAAGTATAGGAGTGAAATGAGTCGGACTAGGACTAGGACTCTGTCCTTAACAGACAAGCACAGCAGAGGGAAGGAGGGGCAGGGAAAGTGAAAGTTCATGATAGGACATTTATAGTGCTGAGACATGGAATTTAAGCTAGATTACGGACATGTGGGGAACAGTCAATAGTACAAAGCTCTAGAGGACCCATGGTTGAGGGATTGCTAGTATAGTATATATTCCAACTATATTCCAAGTATATATTCCAGCTATAGAGTAAGTTGGAAAGATGGAGAAAATGGGGTTCAAGAGTGGGATTTACATTTTATAGGTCACTTTATCACTCACCATTGTGACTGATAATTTTATTGTTGGGTCCGCGGCTCCAGGAATGCAGGAGGAACAATAAAAATGGCCACCGGGCCGTCATCTTCCAGGCCACCCTCTTCCTTTACCCATGACTCTCCCTCTGGAAGGACGTATGCTGAGGACATGTCACCATAGGTAAACAGATACCTATGCAGGAAGGAACATCAGTACTCCCCCTACCCTCCAATCACCAAATACCTTACCTTATATGGCTGTGAACCTATGCCCTGTCTTAACCCAAATAAAAGACCCACTCAACCCCCTCCCAGGTGCGACTTCCAGGACTTTCCTCTCCTGAGTGGCGGAACCTCGTCAGAGGGCGCCTTTAATAGACCTTGCCTTGCGCCTATCTCGCCTGGTTTGTGTATCTCTCCTGTAAAACCTTACATCTGTGTGTTGACTTGACTAGTCTACAGTGCCAGTTTGGTGAAACACTAGTTTGAGGGTCATTTTTAGGTGGGATTAACATATAAGTCAGTAGACTTTGAGTAAGGCAGATTACTCTCATGTCAACTTTTACCTGAATTTCTAGGCTGCCTGCCTTCCCCTACAGATTTTAGAGTTTCAGATTTGCAATGATCCCAACTGAATAACCCAATTCCTTAAAATAGCTCTAGATACATAGATAGAGATAGAGAAATCTTAAATTGGTTATTCTTTGGAAAACCCTGACTAATAGAACCGTCTTTAATTCCAAATGTGAATCATAACAGGTCATTCCCTGCCTAAAACTCTCCAATTACTCTCCAAGTCATTGAGAATAAAATTTGAAATCTTGCTTGTGATCTAGAATGCCCTACATGTGATCTAGAAGGCCCTTACCTCAAAAGGGGGATTTCATTTCATGTCACCTTTTCTCTTGCTATATTCTCATCATGGTGCCCTTTTTCCTGTTCCTCGAGCACAACAGACATTTTCTGCCATAGAATATTTGTGCTTGTTTCTCAGTCTAGTGTGAGGTCAAGCATGTGGCTTCTGGAGTCAGACTACATGGGACCAAATTGGAGCTCTGTTGTTTATTAGCTCCATGATCTTGATGGTTCACCTACCCACTCTGTGCCTCAGTTTTCTATCTGTAAAGAGAGAATAATGGTAGGAACTGCCTCATAGTAGTGCTGCTGCATTAAATGAATTAATACAAATAACTCAGTGCTTGGACCATACAAGATGCTCAATACATATAGGGTACCCTGAGGCTGTATATGCGCTTACCTCACTTTCTGCCAATGGCTTTCTTCAATTCATTCAAACCTAAGCTGAAATATCACTGCCTCCGGAAAGCCATCTCTACTATTTTTGGGCAGGTATCAGTTGCCCAAGTGTTCCATGAGCCCTCTGTGGTTCTGGGGGGGAGGAATTGGTGATTAATCTGAGCCAGTATTGATCATCTCAATTCCCTTGCCAGAGATGGGTTTAAGCATGGTCATGTGATGCTATCCAGCCTCATGAAAGCTAGTGTTTGGGACATTCCCTTTAACAAAACAAAACAAAACCTTATTTATTTATTTATTTATTTATTTATTTATTTATTTATTGAGAGACAGAGAGAAAGCATGCTCATGGCAGTGGCGGAGGGGGTAGAGGGGCAGAGGGAGAATCCCAAGCAGGCTCCAAGTATAGTGAAGTCCATGCAGGACTCAATCTCAAGACTCTGAGATCATGACCTGAGCAGAAATCAAGAGTCAGATGCTTAACCAAACTGTGCCACTTGGGCATTCCCCCCCTTTAATTAATTATTATTATTATTATTTTAGCATAAGAGACATTTCCTTTGTCCTCACAAAGGAAACAAGAAAGCCCATGCCTTCTTTTGTCATTAAGTGAGGACTGATGCTTGAAACCGTAGCAGCCATTAAATTATATACCCAGGAGAAGAAATCCAGATATATTCCAGTGCCTGACACTGTTGTGTTGACTCAGCAACCTAGGTAGCTGGTACCTACCTCCATGTTTTATCGTGTAGTAAACATTTACTGTGTACATGTTTACTGTTCCTATACCTTAACCTACTTTAATTGGGAATTTCATTTTGTATGTATGATTCTTAGATGATACCCTTCCAATGATCACCCTAACTATAATGGCCAAGTACCTGCCCCTATCCCCAGTTATTTTATTTTTTCTTCCTTATTTGCAATTATCTGTTATTATTACATGTGTTTATTAAATGGTTTTAGTCTACCTTCCCAATATTGAAATGAAACTCCCCAAAAGCAGTGATCAGCCTTCTTCAGACATCTGAGATGCCCGAGAGCCTAGGCCT
Organism: Enhydra lutris kenyoni; assembly: GCF_002288905.1. Taxonomy (NCBI): domain Eukaryota; kingdom Metazoa; phylum Chordata; class Mammalia; order Carnivora; family Mustelidae; genus Enhydra; species Enhydra lutris. Next base: position 10,483,624 of record NW_019154119.1, read on the forward strand.
AGGAGATTCATAGGATGAATAGGATGAATCATTCATAGGATGAATTCATACACGTACACCTGGTACATGTATGAATGCATGTTGTTAAATTTCAAAGAGGAAATGAAAGGAAGTAAGAATCAGAGGTCTAGGCTTCTTTTCATACATGTCCATGTTGCTCAACATCTCGCTGACACTGGGTAAGTTTCTTACCTTCTTAGTACTCAAGTACCTCGTATTTATTAAAACCTGTCCACACAAGGCTGTAATGAGGTTTGGTTGAAAGGTCACATGTGAGAGCTTTATAAATGGAAAAACGAGGCACAAATGTGAGGGAGGATTACTTCTCCTTTATGAATAACACATGATTTTTATCTGAAATTACTTAGCTTTATTATTGTTTAAGGTCATAAAAGAATAATTCTCAAGAAAAACATTGAACTTTAACTTACCAAATAGGTAATTGACATGAATTCAAAATGCTATACCAGCATAGTATGGTAAGGCTACCTTTTCTGGAGTATTAAATTTAGATTTTCTCACTTTTCTGGAGACTAAAGAGATTTTTCTCTCAGAGTATTCTGTAAGAAATTTTAAATTCTTAACAACAATAACAACAAAAAAGTCATTGCCAAAGTTAGTAATAGATCAAAGGAAAAAACAAACAAAGTTACTCTCATTCCTATTCCACTGGACAACAGGAATTTTTTTTTTTTTTTAATATCCTATCTCAAGCTCTTTACCATGTTTTCTATTCTTAAAAATTCAAATCCAGTCTTCATCAGGATAATGGGGCAGGGAGAGCAGAGCATTTCTCTTAACATCTGCATTTATTTGCCAAATACACAGATCAGACTCACCCACACAATGCCAATGGCATGTTTATTTTTGCCTATGTCCCAGGAGATGATATTCTTCTTGATAAGTAGATTGACATTTAAGCCTTCAACAGTATAGGTTCAAGAGGGAGAAAATTATATCCCCATGTGTAGCTAATAACTGAATCAATTAGAACTACTTAAGAACAGGCCCTAATGTGGTCCGTGGTCCCAAATATCTTTTTTTTTTAAGATTTTATTTATTTATTAGAGAGAGAGAGATCACAAGTAGGCAGAGAGGCAGGCAGAGAGAGAGGGGGGAGAAGCAGGCTCCCTGCTGAGCAGAGAACCCGATGGGGGGCTCGATCCCAGGACCCTGAGATCATGACCTGAGCCAAAGGCAGGGGCTTAACCACTGAGCCACCCAGGCGCCCCCCAAATATCTTAATTGGAGTGGTGTCCCAGGGAGGCAGCCCTTCCTTCTATGAGGCTATCATTTGTAATAGGGCGCATTAAATGACAGGCTTAAGAAGAAAATATTTCCTGTTTTACATAATATATTTATTAAAATTTAGCTAAATATTTCATGAATACCAAATGGCAAGTGCAGAATATGTTTGCTCTGGAACGGAGTTGTAATCAGTGAAGTTCACACGAAAGCACACGTACTTTGTTTATGCAAGAGATCATCAGAAACTTATTCAGAGTTCACGAATTCATACTTCAGAATGAAGGAGTTCTTCCTAGTGGTAAGCAGCAGCAGCAGCTTTAGAATCTGTTCCTTTAATTCTCCCGTGAGACTGTGAGGGAATTGTGTTTAGACGTTCTGTCTTTGTGGCCTTTGGTGGAAATGTGATCAAAATGTAGAGCAAGCGCCAGACTTACAGACCACCCCACCCCCTTCTCTCAGAGATTCCAGATTGAACTCTGGAAAAACACAGGCAAAAAGAAAATGAAAGAAAAAAAAATCACCTCATTTTTAGGTGTGTTTGTGCCCACATGAGCTCTGAGAAAAAAGGCCCTGGCCTCCACCTTCCCCTAGGGCTTACATACAAATTCTGTTATCCTCTCACCCCCTCTAGAATAAGGAAAGAGGGGTGAGAAGGAGCTGACAATGCTCCAAGATGGACCCTCACGCCTGCGTGTGTGACCAGTTAGTGCGCCCCGCTTCTGACTACTGGTAAACCCTGCTTAATTCATCTGCCAGCCTTTGAGCCATTTGATGACAAACTCCTCCTTTACGGCGGGTAGAAGAACCTAGGGGAGAGAGACAGGAAGGAAGAAGCAGTTTTCTCTGTTCTGTTGATGCCACCACTTCGACTGCGTATGTGAGGTAAAGCTCACAGGGTCTCATGTTTTTCTGACTTTCACAGCTGGAAAGAGGCAGAGCCAGATTCTGAAGTCAAGTCTGCAGGATTCTAAGTGACTCACAGTGGCCCAGCTTGCCCTTTCCCCCTGCCCTATGCTATTTCCCCAAATTACCCTTTATTTGGTTTCCTAATGTACAGCAATTGAAGACCAAAAAATAACAGGTGGTAAAAGCATTGCTACGGACATGCACACAGACGGTTGCAAAGAGACGGAAATGTCACACTAGTCATGTGAATGACTTACAGCTACCAAGGGAATTACATTTTTGGTGAACATATAAAAGAATTACACTGTCTGCTGTCCCCTCCACACCCACATCCACACATCACTATTTTGCATTTAATATAGGGAGAAATTACTCCAATTCCTCCACCGCATGTAGGGTCATTCATCCTCCTGACACCTCAAAATTGTATTGATCACCAACAATATATTGGTCCCTAAGAGGAATACTCACTGTAGTTTATTTTAAAAGGCAGGGAAGATTATAATGAAGAGATTCCATACGCATATTTCATGACATTCCAGTCCTTCGGCAATGAATTGCTGAAAAGCAGAGGGATTTATGGGCAGATAAGGGTTTAAACTACTGCATTTTATGTAAGCCTTTGGATGATTCACACTGCATATTAGAATGCAAAATAATAAATATAATCATAAATAATCCTCTTTACTTTTTTGCCCTGTTTAACTCAGCATTGCCCAAACGTAATTTGACCTTAAAAATCTTTTTATCACATTTGTAATACAAGTCATGGAACTGGATCTCCAGAGAATTCCCTATGAAAAACAGGTATAATAAATTTTGGAAATATTAACCTCAGAATGTTAAGGTTTTCTCTTCTTAAAATCTTTCAAAAAGAAAAGTTCTGGTGCTCATAGGGTTAACTTCAGGTACCAGACCATTCCCTAGATGGCCCACCTCATTCACTGAATAAATGGAGATTTTTTTCTATCATGCTACAGTATTCTCAGAGAAATTCAAACGTTTGTAGGATGAAATGGTTGTTTTAGGTCTCTTAGTTGAATGGATTTGTTTTCTAGTAATCCTCTTCCCTAGTAAAAGGTCTCAGAAAATTCTAGTGCATTTCTTACTATGATAACCAAATCTGATCAATGCCTAAGATACCATTGATTTTTCTAGTAATTGACCTTGAGGCTCATAAAATTGACCTTGGATTATTGAAAATCTGCTTCCTCAGAGAAGATAGTTTTCCCCTGAAATCTTTTTTTTTTTTTTTTTTTTTTTTTTAAGTGAGTAACAGAAAAAGGTGCATATCTTCTCAGGATAGTTTAAAATAAGACCTACAACTAACACTTGTCATGTCATCTCACCATCTATGTCAGGAGAAAAGTAGACAAAGGGGGAAAAATACAATAAACAACAGGGCTCGGTACTTTGGGGCCTTTATGGTTTTTCATTATTTCCCAAATAAAATAGTTACAAGGACCATCTTTATTCTAGAAGTCTGTCTCTTTCTCTCATTTTCAAAATATTTATGTTTAGCCTCAGTGCTCAACCTGCCCATCAGACATAAAAGGACTGATTGGCCTGATGTGATTATCATAACCTCCCCCAAAATCAAGAAAGAAAGAAAGAAAAAAAAGTAGAAAGAACATTTTGTCCAAATGGCAGTGAACATCAAGAAGAAAATAAATGGACACTATTTTCTGCATTTAAGTGAGTGCCCACCTCAGGAAATGTAATTGACCATCCCCAAGTCAGCAAAGGACAGACACCTTTTGGTGAGATGCAGTCAGCTCTTTCTGCTATGAATAGAGGCAGTGAAGCATTTGAAACTACTGAGTGACAACACAGAGAATACTGGAATTTTTTTTTTCCTTTCTTTCTTATTTTTCCCTCTCTCTCTCTACAGCAAATCAACAGACTATGCTCTCTTCTACATTTGTCTGCCTAGCAGCACTTTTTGTATGAAATGCTGATGAACAAGTCAATGAATGCCCTGTAGCTACAGGACTGAGAGCTACCTGCCAGCAACTCAAACTAAGCAGAAGTCATATAGTCAAGGTACCAGGAGCCCTTATCACTCAAACACAAAGGGTTTTCAAACTGCAGTCATTGTTTTAGGTCTGATGGCAGAAGGTCCCAATGACTCTTCACTGTTCCCAGGTGGCTATAGTCTATGAAAGAACTCCCAAATCCTTGTGCTTGGAATTTTTATTTTCCAGAGCACTGAAGCCTGGTGGAGGGTCCTACCTGGGCCTCAGGAAAGTAGATGTCATTGTGCAGGGATCAGAGGAATAGCCTATCAGAAATTTGCCATGTCCTTGATGCCGCCATGTCCCATCTGGGGACTGAATTCTCTTATTTTTCCGTGCCCTATTTTAGACAAAATTTCTAGGACATCCTGGCCCTTTCTCTGACACCCCCCACCACCCTGTACTTCTAAAATTGTCACTGGTCTGTTACCTGGGGATCCTTTGATTCTCCATACCTTGTCCAGATCTGGAAAAGATCTGACATACCATATGGTTAGATTTGATGTCCTTCCCTATGGGCTGCAATTCTGTGTTTATGATTTGCCAACATCCAGTGGAACTCCTCCTCTTCCCAGCATGCCATCGAACAGATGCTGTAGAATGTTCCAGTCTCCTGTAGGGAGCCAGTGCAGAGAGCAGGCAGAGGGTGGCAGACAGACCAGTAATGGGATTGGGCACTAAGAATGGACACCCAATCATGGTACAGGACAGTAAACACCTCAGGTCCCATGTTCACATATGAAATCCTGGCATGAGGGATTGAGACCAAGCCAAAGCAAATTGGTAGAGGTTAGGGATAAGCTCAGTGAGTTCTGGGGGTCTACATAGAACATTCCTGCATTACCTGGCTTTCTTGGTCAGTTAAAATCACACTTAGACAATGCACTGGTTTAAAGATACAATGTCCAGAATATACATATTAAAATAAATTCTTAAAAGATAAGGATGGCATTCTGGGAAGTCATTTGGAATAAGAAGATGATAGAGCACAAGAAGTTAATACCCTTAAGGACTAAGAATAAAGAATAAATCAGAACATATCTCTGTTCTCAAAGACCTCAAAGTCTAAGTGAAATGTCAGCATGCATACAAGTTGTTACAATGCCATGGGATAAATGCTGTACCAGCTCTGTGATGGCCTTAAGGGCTGACCACCTCACAGCTATCACAGCTGTGAAAACTAGCAGCATGTCAGTCACTGCAGGGAGCGGAACAGATCTGAAGCTCACCCAAAAATCCCATCCCCAGGGAACTATCAATATTTGACATCTCATTCCCACTCTCAGGGTATGTCTTTATTTGTTCTGTGCAAATAGTTGTTTTCCTTAGGACCTTCAATGGAAACAATCAGTGGGGATTTTACATTGTGAGCAGCTAAGGCAGCTATACCAGAGGTGGCTGAGGACAGGTAGAGCAAAGAACTTAAAAAGAAAAACTTGCAGCCATGGAATAAAGATATTGGTCAATGATAGGCCTCCACATGGCTCTAAACTATTTAAGCAGATGTTTTTAGGAAGTTCCATAGAACAACAAGAATGATAAAAAATGATAATAAATCAAATACTTAATATTTATTTTGCTTTTGCAAAGTCTTATTTAAATATTGTATATGTGGAGTGCCTGGGTGGCTCAGTCGGTTAAGCATCTGCCTTTGGCTCAGGTCAGGATCCTGGAATCTTGGAATTGAGTCCCATATCAGGCTCCTTGCTCTGCGGGGAGTCTGCTTCTCCCTCTGCCTCTGCCCCTTCTCCCCTACTTGTGTTCTTTCTCTCTCTCTCTCTCTTTCTCAAATAAATAAATAAAGCCTTAAAAAAAAAAAACCTGCCAGTTATTTAAAAAAAATAAATAAATATTTTATATGTATTTCATCTCCATAAGAATGCTGAAAGCTACCTTTACCTAAGTACCCAAGAGGAAATAGAGGTGTACGAGAATTATGTAATTAGCCCACTGCTAATCAAGGTCAGTTTGAGACCCCATGTTCCTGACATCTTTGTGCCTACCACATTTAGAACTTCCCAAATAAATGTAGAAACTGCCCTCATTCGTGGCATCGATATTTCCAGTTCTCATGGCCCCGTTTCCCAGACAGGACTGTTTAAGGTGGCTGCAGGCACTTGCCTTATTTCATAAAAAATCTTGCTCCCTTCATCTGGTTTTTCCTCAGACAAATTGGTAGTAACTCCTCTACCAACCCAATGTAATCAAGACTTTTTAAAAGTAGATCTTTGGATTCCTCATGGCCATGAATTAGCTCTCCTGGTGTGCAAAAATAAACCTTGAGGATTTGAGGGAAAGGAGACATTCACCCTGTGTAAAAGGTTTTCTGCAGGACTTTGTTGAAAGGAGAGGCATGGAAATCTTAATTCAGGTGAAGTTTCCAGGCAAGCTATGCAGAGGCTAGCTGTCTTTGAGATTTCCATTTCTGGATCAGAAAACAATTCAAGTCAGCTGTAGAGACTATCAACCTAAAATGGATTTCAGAGACCTAATTTGATTTTAAAATATCAGACTCTGGAAACCAATTTATGAAAGAGAATTGGTGTGAATAACAAGCTCTAATCTCATAAGCATGTGGATAAGGTGTTCCTTCATCTGGCCTTTCTCACTGTTTTATATTAAATTCTGTTGAGAAATGCCTGTCTATACATTCATGCAGACAGATTTCACCTTGCTCTGCTAAGAATTATCTTGGATCTTATATAAATCTCTTCTTTATGAGAGTTCGGTCCTCTTACAGCTTAACATGATAATTTGGGCCACCTAAGGTACTGTGGGAAGGGCAACACATGAATAGAACAATGTTAATATGTGGCTAACTCCTTCATGTAGAAGCATTTGGAAGGACAGGCCACAGATTCATGGAAATTTATAGGCCTTGTTGACCTTCATGAACAGGTCAGGGAGTCTGTGTCAGGGCTGTTCACCATGCAGGTCCCTGGGGTTCCATAAAGGCCAAACATCTTGGGCATTTTGTGTATTGAGTGAAAACCTTGCAAATGTTGTGTCTGTGCTATTCCACACTCGTGATGTGATGACATTTATGGGACCACCTTTGATGTGTCAGCAGTGGCTGTGAGAAGGAGACCTTTCTCCTCTTTCTTGCAACTCTAACTTCTGACCTTATTCCTGACTCCCCTCTCTCCTGCTCCTTATTTCCTGTTCCAGAGATGATCACTTGTTTCTCAAAGCAACTGCAACATCTCCGTCTCCCCAAGTTTACAACACATTCCTTGCCATGCTCATGCTAGTCTTGAGTGTTTTCTTTCCAGGAACAGTATTCATACTTTGTGTTTCAGCACAAAGAACACTTTCCCACTCCTGGAGCCTCTTGATCTGCTTAGTGTGAATGAACTATCTTTTTCACTCTTGGAATGCTTCCTTCGATAATGAGTATGTGTTTGTGGTGTTAAGACTTCTTAATTCTACCCTGTTGGATGAAGCCCCTTCTTTTTCTTCTTCAGGGGGAACCTGAAGCTGTCTTCCGGGAGGAACTCATCCTCTTGGTCTTCTATCTGGGCTTCTTTCTGCCCCTCAATCCACATGGGATGGACTGGAGGTGGCTTCTCGACAGTAGAGTGAAGCTACCTCATCTTCTAATACAACCACATTGTATTAGCTGGGGTTCTCCAGAGAAACAGAACCAATAGGATATAGATGAGGAGATTAATTATTGGAATTGGCTCATGTGATTATGGATGCCCCAAATTCCCATTCTGTTCCCTGAAAGCTGAGAGATTTAGAAGGTCTGAAATGTTAGGGTAATTGAATGGGGAGGATATCATCAGACCGTGAATATGGGGATAGGTGTCAGATACAAGAGTGAGGTGGCACAAACAGTATACGGTTCTGATCAGTCACTTTAATTTGAGCTCCCAAGAGTCGACATAAGAATTAATGGAAAGAAACTTTCTAATTTGCTGAATAGAATTGTCAGCATTCAATTTTCCTTGCATATGGGAGCTGTGGTCCAACTAATGGGATTGACCGATGCCAAAGGAACTGGGGTGTTATTTTTCCATGCACAATCAGCATATTTCTGAAGCAGTCCTACCACCTGATTATGTCCTGCTTAGGCCAGCAGTAAAATTTATGTTGCATAATTAGGGCAGGCAAGGCTGCCAGGAAATTGGGTGAGATATAAAGACAAACTTGCTAGTGCTGAAAGTTAAGAGACAGGAAAGTGAAGGTGATTGAGAGGTATTTTCACCTCTTCTGCTGTATTGATGTTGATAATGGCTTTTCATTTCACTAGTTCTTTATGGGCTCTTGTGTGGCAGGAGTGACTGGTGCATGAGGTTGAAATTTACATAAGATGAGCCACATCGGTTACACACACACCTCTCTATCCTCGCTAGGCTAGACTAACTGAAACAAGCATAGCCATGTACCTATAAGAGAGTTTCCATAAATGGAAAATGTTGGTGATACTTACTTCATGAGGCCATTAGGAATCCAAAAAAGCAACACCATGAAGGTCCTTAGTACAGGCCTTAGCACGTAAGAAATGCCTAGGAAATACTGGTTCTTTTGTTGTTCAACATTTGTAAAATGAAGAAGTTGGACTCACAGACCTCAGAAGTCCTCACCATCCTAATACCCTAAAGCTGTGAATTCCAAGATTTTTGTCACTGGTCCCATGTGGCAGTGATTCCATTTCAATTTTCAAATAATCAAAATGAAATAAAATGAAAAATTTACTTTCTCAGTTGCATTAACTACAGTTCCTGTGTTCAAAAAATCATGTGGTTAATAGTCCTGGTGTCAGAGAGAGAACACACAGAACATTTTCATCATTGCAGAAAGTTCTGTTGGGCAGCATTGACTGTTTTTGACACTTTACATTGGGACTCATTCTTTAGAATTTAGACCCAACAAATCATTGGGTCAGATATAAGTTAGAAGAAAAAAACATATACCTTGGTCCCAATTGAGTTGAAACTCCCAGAAGATCATTTGTTTCCTTATATATTCATGTTTCAGAGACAAAGCTAATCTTCATCTCATGCATATCTGAGAGTATTAATTAATTCAAGCTTTTCTCAAGTGGTAGTTATACAGTATGGCAAATGAAAAGCCTGGAAAGAATCTTAGGATGCAAAATTCCAAAGAGTAGTTGGAGCTTATGTGCCATCCCTCCCTTTAGTGAGAAATGCCTCAGAAGGGTTGAGCGCTTAACCCTGCAAGCCCCCGTACTCTGTTAGGCCTGGTGCTTTGTCTTTCACACACATTATCTCATCTAAAACTTAACTGTCCTTCAGAAGAGCCAGATGGTTAAGTTTTAGAGGAGATAATGTGTGTGAATGATAGAGCACCAAATAAATTAAGAGGAAAACAGAGAGGGAGGCAAACTATAAGAGACTCTTAACTATAGGGAACAAACTGAGGATTGCTGGAAGGGAAGGGCTGAGGGGATGGGTAACTGAGGGATGGGCATGAAGGAGGGCACTTAAAGTACTGAGCACTGGATGTTGCATGCAATTGATGAATCACTGAATTCTACCTCGGAAACTAATAACACACTATATGTTAATTACATTGAATTTAAATAGAAAATTAAAAAATATATAATATGTATACCAACTATACTTCAGTTTAAAAAGTCATCTTAAAAAAAAAAGGAGGGATCAGTGTTCCAGTTTTTACAGAATGGAAAGCTGGAGATCAGAAAAGAAACTTGTCTGAATCATACTGCTAGTTGATAGGTAAGATCGGAATTAAAATCTACGGCTTTTTCTGCCAAAATCTGTACTATTACCATTGCAAAAAGCTACGTGAAAAGCCAGAGTATGTCAAACTCTGTGTGACTTAGACAAGTATCAAGCAAGCACAATGAAGAGGGGCATTGTTGGAGGCTTCGTGCCCAAGAAAGTACTTGATTATGGTCACAATATAAAGGGAAGGATGGGAGAGGACATTTCAGGAGAAGACAAGGGCATACAGAGAACCAGTTAATGAGTGAGTTTTCAATTTAATGTGACAGAAGGAACCAGTTTGTTCTTTTCCCTCTTGGGACTCTGCTTGGGACATGAGGCCAGTGGCTTGGCATCAGCTGTCTCAGGGCCTTGGCACACCTAGCTGGTCGAGATGAATTTCTTGATACAATTCTCATTGGTGTCCTGGATAATGATATCTCATAGCTGTTGGTTTATTTCACCGAGGCATTTCTTTCTCCATCTCATCCATCCTTGGAAATCATCCAGGACTTTGTTGTGGTCAGTGTGTCTCACAGCACAGTAGGCAGGCAGAGAAGATTGAGATGTAGTCAGATTCCCTTTTTTTTTAATTCCTTAATTAAACCACTAAAGTCCTTTTTTTCCCTTAGCAGTTAAAGCCAGTGAAGAGGGATCTGTCCTCATCCTCTTGAGGACTATCCCATAGAATTCTCTGTTGTGATAGAAGTATCTTTTGTATCTGTGCTATCCTGCATGGTAGTCACTAGCCTACTAGTGACTACTAATAGCCACGTGTGGCTATTGAATATTTGAAATATATTGAGTAATTTTTTAATCATATTTAATTTTAATTAACTTAAAATTTAAACAGCCACATATGGCTAGTGGCTACCATATTGGACAATATGGCTATAAGGGATCCAGGTTGTTGATTTGTTCTGCCTTCTACAGCTGTTTATAAAGTAATATTAATGCTAAGCCAAGTTTACCTTTACTTTTGGAAGTAATTCATTGGTGTCCTACACCTGAAAAAGACCTGAGGACACATACCGATTTTGAACTCTGCACTGTCACTAGTTTTGCTACTTGTAATGCTCTCTCTAAAGACAATGACCTTGATGTTGCCAAATCCTACGATCACTTCTCTGACTTTAACTTACTCAAACTCTCTACAACATTCTACAATGACAATTTCATTCTTCTGAGATCCATCATTCCATTGGATTTTGGGATACCATACTCTTCTGAATCTTTCCCTGTCTCCCTGACCTCTCTTTCTTGGTCTTCTCCAGTTTCTTTTCTCAGTTGTAATCTAGAGGCCTCTTCTTCAAAACTCTCTCCCTAGGTGACCTAGCATTAAATAATATCTTCTACATATCATCAATCTAATACTTATATCCTCGGCTCTGACCTCTTCCAAGAAGCACAGTCAGACTCATATACCTAAGCCTTCCTTGTGATATCCATTCAAATGTAGAATATGCATCTAAAAATAAACATATGTGAAACAGAGCTCTTGATTCTTCCCCAAGTACAACTCCTACCCATTCTAAAATTTCATCCATTCTGTTCTTTCCTATCTCAGTAAAGGGTTTCCCATCCTTCCAATTTCTTAATCCAAAACCTTAGAGCTATCCTTGATTACTCATCTTATGTAATCCTCCATAAGCAATGCATCAGCAAACCCTCTTGAGTCTATATCCAAAACATTTTGCTAATAAAACCTCTTCTCTTCATTTCCCACAGTTATGGCCCCAATCTAAGCCACCACCATTTCTCTTTTCATTTTCTCATTTCTTTCCTGGACTACTGAAATGATTTCCCAAGTGCTCAACTGCTCCTTGGTTTCTATCTCTCTCTTTAAAAAAAATCCAACTTCTTTCTCTGGAGCATGAAGCTCTGTATAATCCAGTTACCAGCTGCCTCTCTCCTACCTCATCTAGAGCAGGTTCCCGGTCTCTCTAGCCATACCCTCCTGCCTTCTGTTCCTTGATCATATTGAATGTGTTTCTGACCATAAGCCTTAAACCAGTTGTTCCTCTGCCTACAACATCCCACACCTTCATCATCTCAGCATGGAAGGTTCCTTTTTAATTATGGAAGTCTTGGAAGAAAAACAAAGTCCTTAGGGTAGGCATTCATGACCACTGAGCCTAAGGAGCACCTCGGTTTCTCTTGAACACCTCATTCTGTTTTAAGCGTATCATGGTGTTCATCACCTGAGATATTTTGATCATCTATTTGTTTAATGTCTTTCTTCTTCCGTAAGAATGGAAGCCAAGTGAAAGCAGGAATCTTGTCTCGGTCACTGGCTGTATCCTCAAAGACTAATATAGTGCCAGACAAATAGTGGGTTCTAAATATTTATTAAATGAGTGAATTAATAAGTCTTGCATATAGCAGGCACTTAACATGTTTTTGAAAAACTTTCTGAACTATTACATCATTTAATTTTTAAAAACATCTTGTAAGTAAACAGTGCTCTTAGGTACATCTTGAGGATGAAGTTCAGAGAAGCCTCATGATGCTCCCAAGGTAACAATTCCTGTTGTGAGGGAGGTGGCCATGGAGTTTCTACATTCAGTAGTAATGTAGAGCTGCACGCAGCATAAAAGGTGACACAGAGGGTGCCCCTCAGACATATGAGATGAATGGAGTAATTCTATCAGTGAGAAGGTTGAGCCATGTCTTCTTCTTATCCTGGGTCACAGTACAGTATCTGTAATCAGTCACAAAAGTTTGATCGAAGAATACATAAATACATGAATTAATAAATGAAGTACTTAATTTTCTTCCATCTTTAATACTCAATGTTTCTATATCATACATAACAGGAATACTTGGTAGATTGGTTAACTAATTGAATTATTATTGGAGGAATTTTTTAAAGATTTTATTTATTTATTTGAGAAAGTGAGAGAGAAGGAAAGAGAGAGCACAGAGGGAGAGGGAGAAACGGACTCCCTGATGAGCAGGGAGCCTGACGTGGGCCTGGACCGCTGGACCCTGAAATCATGACCTGAGCTGAAGGCGGACCCTTAACTTGCTGAGCCACCCATTTTCCCCTGTTGGAGGAATTTTTAAAGAGAATATCATCATGACTTTTGAGACATGTAGAATATCAGGATTATAGATTTGGTATTCACTGATCTAATGTATCCAGAACTACAGCAATGATGCTCGTGTATGAACTAAAAATTGGACTAATAGGAGGGAGTTCTGGGAAGATGGCAGTAAGAGACATAGCTTTATTCATTTTTTATCCCTCTGAATGCCCATATGAAGCCAACCAAAAATTCGATAGCAAAGCCAAAAACCGTGGACGTATGCCACAAAACTTAGTGACAGATATCTCCATAGTACAAGCGTTTGAGGACACCCAGCAAGAGCCAATGAGTAACATCAGCACCTGTGTTGACATCAGCAGAGAGAAGCAACAAGGTATCAGAGGGACCCTGAAACTAGAATGTCCAACTAGCCAACAGGTATTTGCTTTAAAAGGCTGTGAACCAATGTGAGAACAGCAGTTGAAGCTGTGTAGGATTCTCTCTATAGTTACGCCTGAAGGGGCAATGGGTAGTCTGGCTGCCATAAAAATTTAAGGCGAAGCCACCGGTGCTCCCATCCAGGACAGGGTCCCCTATGAGTAGAAACTACTAAGAGAAGATTCAGTGTTGAGCAGGTTAGAAACAGGAGAAGGGAAGGTGAAAGAATTCTAAATAAAGTGCAGGGGAATAAAAAATAAAACCACATGGTTTTGGAGAGGAGACTGCTGTCTGTATCTTTGAACTACATGAAACAAGACAAGAGAGGGAGCTCAGTGAAGCAATATCCTGAACCCCACCTCTTTCTAAAAGTTGAAGGAAGAATCAAATATTTATTCTCCCTGATTTTTGTGAACTGTGCCACTAAATATACACAAACACATGAAACATTTCTCTTTATAAAAATATTCCTACTAATAAATGAAAAGGAAATGCCAGAATTAGAATATCAACATTTTGCCATCCCCAATGAACGAATGGACCTTGGCATGAGTATCAACATTTGCTGATATCGTAAAAAGTGATGACTCCACATTTCCTGCCTCACAATTAAAGGGCATTATAACACCTCTAGTCTTGCCGAAGGGATTGATCACGAGACACATCAAGCTTCTGGATTTAGCTGCTAATTCACAAGAAAGGCAGAGGACAAAAGTTTTGAACTGTACCCAGAGTATGTAACAGCAAAATCTAGACTGTGGGAAAATCTAGAAGCAAATTGACCCAGTGTTGTTTTGTTTTGTTTTTAACCGGATATAAGGAAATGAAGAGGATATAGGGAAAACCTACAGATTAAAATAGACTTAAAAGACTTAACACATTTTTAAACTGGAAGATTAAGCTTTTCATGATAAGGATGCACACTTGGGTAATAGAAGTATAAAGAAGTGATTATATAAATTGGATTAGTGGTAATGTTTGGGTCAGGCTACATTAAGAGACTTCTGTGTATGCAGACGAAGTACTTTTTCTTGACCTGGGTTGTGGTTGGTGGATTGTGTAAACCTTAAAATAACTATAGCTGATTAAGCAATCAATTTTATGAGGTAGGGGTGTGTGTGTGTGTGTATGTGTGTGTACATATTGTATGTTATAGTACAAATCTTTAAAAATAGAGTAGTCAGTGTTTTAGGTTTTTTTGAGAAAGAGCGAGCTGTTCAAGGACTGCAGAGGGATCTTCAGGACAGGCCATAGCAATTGGATTCTTTGGAATTGTGAACATTAGGGAGAGCCCACGGGCATGAGGGAAGATGGGGCCACAGGGAGGGCTCAAAGCACTGCTCTGTCTTCATTTCCTGTCTCCTCTGGGTCAGGAGGTGTGAGGATCAGGTCAACATTTTAAGACAGACATTATGAGAGGGTTAAGCAAAGTTCTGCCTGAAAAGGACACTGGGGGCTAATCACTGTGCTTTTCTAAACCCAAGTAAGCGGTATTCAAAAGACAGAAGCCTAAAGAGGCTGATGAGCTGCTGAATCACTGTGAAAAGCTCCTTATCAGTATGCCGGGGGCTACCAGTAGGTCCCTGAGCTAAGCAATACCCCATGCATCTAGTGAAACTCTGTCCTGTAGAAATGCAAAACCCAGAGTCTTTGTGAGTGTAATTGTTTCTGTAAGATTGCAGGAGTCAGCTCTGTCTCCTAAGGCATAAACAGGTCACGGAGAAGATGATTCTTTCCGGGAACCTAATTGCTTGATATGCCAGTGCTGGGAAGAGGAAAAGGTGGGACGGGGAGTAAATGGGCCTTCTCTGAAGAAACTATCTGTGACTAATTGGCTAGGACCATCTTGCAAATAAGCACTGGCCCAGAATCAGAAGTAGTATTGATCAGTGCCATAAAATGGCACGACCACTCACCAAGTGGCCACAACTATTCTCTCCATTCTGCCAAGACACCATCATCTCTTATGGGCTACTGGAAATCACCTCCTAACTGGTCTCCCTGATTTTGGTACCACCCCATTAAATCAGTTCTATTTGGTGTAGGTCTCCTGTGTAAAACCGCTCCACGACCGTTAATGACATTTAGGGGGGGGAAAAAATCCAAACACCATACCAGGGCCTAAAACTCAACCCATTCTTGATTGACTCCCTGAATTCATTTGCTATTTTTCTTCCCTCTCTCTACTCAGTAAAATTCAGTACCCTGTCTTCCTTTTGATCTGGAATATGGCAAGCTCACTCTTACCTTTAATTTTGACTTTGCACTTTCTGTTTTCTTTACCTAGAATTGTGTGTCCCTACACCTTTGTGTACCTGGTTCTTCAGAATGCCTCAGATAACCCAATTTAAGGAAGAATCCCCAGTCTTCTTACATATTATCATTTTATTTTCACCGTACTTTTGACTATCGGAAATTACTTTGTTTACTTTGCTCATTTGCCTGTTCACTGTCTTGTATGTCTCCATCTTCTAGAAGTTAACCTCCATGCAAACACAGCTGTTTGTCTTGTTCCCCATATCCAGCCCTGTGCCTCCCATTGTAGATGCTCAGTGAATATTTGCAAATGAAAGAACAAAACAGATTACTCACTAATTTATGAGATTGCACAGCCTGTTTTCTTCTTGATGCCATTCATTTGACAAGTTCATGTTTTAATCTATATAGTACTCCATTTTGTTTTTTTACAATGTATTTGGTTGTACGAGTGAACTAGTTAACAATTCTCTGAACAGACCATTCTATCTCACGCCTTCATGTGTCCCTTGTCTTCCATCTCTAGGCCATGTCCTCCATGCATTTCCTTGACAACCTAGGAAACTTTTTCATCTTTTCAGTTCCTGTCCAGTCCCAAGCTCTGTGATATGGATAAACCATTTCTTCCCCGTGTATCATCTTACTTTTTGTTCTACTTTGGAACTTTGTGTATCATCATATTGTATGTTAATATATTTCACAATACTTAGTACTTATTTTTTCATACTTATTCCTTCTAAGCTCTAAGACTTTTGAGATTAAAGATGGGATATTATTCATCGACGTATCCCCCAGTAAGCACATCATGTAGGCATATGATAAGGACTCACTGATTCACTCAAAAAGCATTTGCTTAGTACCACTGTACGAGGGATGGTGTAAAGTTCTAGAGAAAGAACAATAAACATGAGAAAATTTCCACACTCAGGAAGCTTGTATTTTAGTGTAAATATAATAAAATGTGTGAATAAACATATTCTAATACTACATATGAGCTAAGTTGGACAGTGATAGTATATATGATTTGATATTGGCCATAGTTTTTAGATTCAATAATTCATCTTTATAAAAATATTAAGAAAATGCATTTAGAAACTTTAGAAACATTAGAAAGTGAAAAAATTATTATTTTTTTCCCTTTTTAATTTTTTTTTTAATTTTATTTTTTATAAACATATATTTTTATCCCCAGGGGTACAGGTCTGTGAATCGCCAGGTTTACACACTTCACAGCACTCACCATAGCACATACCCTCCCCAATGTCCATAATCCCACCCCCCACACCCCCCC